>NC_089515.1:43205797-43545082 GCF_036850995.1 Saccopteryx leptura | reverse complement strand
GGCCTGGGAGGGCCGGTTGTACGAAGGGTCAGGATTTGGTAGGGTTGCAGGGAGAGCTTTTGGAAGAACGCGATGTAGCTCTGCGATCAGAGCACCGTTTCTGCCATTTGGTGCTGAGCCCCCCCCCCCCCCCCCCAGCCTTGCACTCCCTAGAGCTCCAGCATGTAGCCGCTCCTTTATTGGGGGGAGGGGCCACAGGAAGGAAGCAGGCACTATCCCATTTCAAGACCTGAAGAAGCTGGGACGTTACCAGGGATTCTCCTTAAACTCTCCCCAGATTGTAAATGGGAAGCAGCAAACAGCTGATTCAAGATGCCTGGAGTGTAAAGGGGTCCCCAAGGGTTTCAGAGAGGTTAGGGTCTTTGATCAGCATGTGAAGACAGTGTCAGCAGGAACTCTGCATCATACTCTGAGATCAGTGGAGCCATGTAGGTGCCCAGCTTCTAAGAGGGTTGGTGGCCAAACCCCACCACGGTCCTGGGTGGGATAGAGAGCTCCAGACTGAGACTGTAGTCTCCCAGTGGGAGGCTGGGAGGCACAACACCTGTCCCTGGGTGGCCCTGCTCCTGGGAGTAGACTGGTCATCTCCATCATGGAAGCGGCAAGGGGCTGTACCTATGTAGACTACACACCTGCCCCGTTGTAACAATGAAAATAAGGAGAGTTCCTGAACTCTAACCACATGCTAACACTGAGCTGAGCCCTTCACTTGTAACAACCCTACGACGTGGATATGTTTATAGTCTTTGTTTTTCACATTAAAAAACAGAGGTTAGGCGACTTGCCTAAGCTCACATAGCTCACAAGTAGCTTGTCAGGATTTGTACCAGATATATCCAAATTCAGAACCCAGGCTTATAAGTGTGACCTGATGGAATCCCCATCCCTCCTGGGCCTCAGTTTCCCAATCTTTAAACTCAAAGGAGTGAAACCAATCTGAAAGTCTAGAGTTCCACAGAGAACCCCCAGTGAGTGGAAAGGAGGCTGTAGCAAGCAGGTGTCCCTGGTAAGGGGGAAAGGGTCTAACAGGGCTACTTTCCACAGTGGCCAGTGGCTCAGAGGCCGAGCACCGTCTGTTTGAGCGGCTGTTTGAAGATTACAATGAGATCATCCGGCCTGTGGCCAATGTGTCTGACCCCGTCATTGTCCAGTTTGAGGTGTCGATGACTCAGCTGGTGAAGGTGGTGAGTGCCGGAGCCATAAGCTGTGGCCGTGGGGAATGGGGTTTCTGGAAAAGGCTTTCCCAGAACCTTGTTTTTGTACTTCACGCATCTACTTTAATCTACCTTTCTAGGATGAAGTAAACCAAATTATGGAGACAAACCTCTGGCTCAAGCAAGTAAGTGACCAGACCCTGAGCACTGCTGCCCCCTGGTGGTGAGTGCTCTATTTGCTGTCGGTGAACGGAGAAGGATCCAAAGCTCAAGCTAGGGCCTTCATTCCTGTAGTCCCAGACTGAGGTCCATAGACTGAGGTGCATAGACTGGGGTCCACTGACTGGCTGGTCTGTTCCTTCTTGGACTTGAGTCCCAAGATTCCCACAGGAAAGACTGCAGGGCCAGGCGCCTCAAGTCACAGATAACAGACTGCACCTTCGAGGAAGAAGCTTTCTCCATGGTCACTCACATAATAAAATGGGACAGAACTGGGTCTGGAGCCCAACCCCCCAACTCTAGGGTGGGGCATAAGACCACCTTCTTCCCTTCTTCTTCCCAAAAATTCATCCTTAAATCAGAATTAGACATTATAGTAATTGTTTGTAGGGTAGAACAGGGGCTCTGGATTTTCCTGTTCAGATTAAGACCAAAGAAATTGTTTTCCATATGTCTCCCCAGGGTGGCTCTGCCATGATCGGGACAAATAACTCACTGGCCTGATGGTGACCCTTCCACCAGCCCCTCCACCCGAGTGCTCCGGTTCCTCCCAGGAGGCTGGAACACCAGGTGGGCATAGTGCCCACTCAGTGCCCTATGGCACACGTTCCCTCAGGCCACACCTCCCCCCTCCCCCCAGGGACTCGGGACTTAGATCTCCCAGCCTCTGTACCCAGACATTTCTTGGGCCCCAATGGGATCGTGGCTCCTTTCCCAGAATCCTTCAGAGGCCAACCCTGTTTAACCTGGTGGTGGAAGAGGGTTCTGTGTGTGCTTAGCACTCTGTTTAGGGAGCTTGATGGGGAACATGTCTGAAAAACACTCCTGGAGAGTCATTTTAGGGGACGTAAACAGCACGAGCTTAAGGCCTGGACCTGGACCTGGACCTGGCCAGAGTAAGTACTGGGGGTCCTTACGTGATTGATGAGGGACTGCTGGCCCACAGTCACGGCAGCAGCGGCCCCAGGAGAGCCAGGAGGTGGCCTGTACCCAGCCTAGTACTCTCCCCCACTAGCACCCACACAAGAAATTGGGCCCATATGGTCTGCAGCATGGAGGCAGCTCCGTGACACATGACAGGGGTGGGGAGTTCACCTAAGCAGATGTCGTCAAGAGAACTTAAACCGCCTGACCCATGGTGGCACAATGGATAAAGCAATGGCCTGGAATGCTGAGATCACTGGTTCAAAACCCTGGGCTTGCGCAGTCAAGGCACATACCAGAAGCAACTACTATGAATTGATGCTTCCCACCCCCACCCCCATTTTTTCTCTCTCTCTAAAATCAATAAATATTTTTAAAAATAAAATAAAAAGAGAAGCGTAATGTACGGAGGCAGAGCAGTGGGCTCCGGCCCCTCAGTGTCATGTCTTTGGTGCCTATGGTTTCCATCTGCCGGTTCTATCCTCAGGCGCCGGGACACGGGGGAAATAACTAAGATAAATAAATAAATAAATAAATAAATAAATAAATAAAAAAAATAGAAAGAGAAGTTAAACCACTGTGCTCTTTTTCTGCTGCCTCCTCCCCCCAGATCTGGAACGACTACAAGCTGAAATGGAACCCCTCTGACTACGACGGGGCAGAGTTCCTGCGTGTCCCGGCACAAAAGATCTGGAAGCCCGACATCGTACTCTACAACAAGTAAGGGAGGGTGGCTCCACGTTCTCGGGCAGCCTGGCCTTCCTCGGACCTTTTCCAACAGGGCTTCATTCATTGGTTCACCCCACAGGTGTTTACTGAGCAGCTAGTGCACGCCAGCTAATGGAGACACAGTGGCACACAGAAGAGATAGATCTCCTGCCTCTAGGAGTTTACTGTGCAGCAGAGAAGACAGGCCTGTGTTATAATGTCCAAAAAAATGTGCAATTGTAGACTAGAGCAAGGGCAAGGAAGGGAAATAACATGGCGGGGGTGGGGCAGCATCTGCCACCATGGCTTTTTCTAGGACTGAGCTTTCTTGTAAGTTAGGTCCCAGCAGGCCCCATGCGGTTAGGCCTCGGGAAGGTGTTCTGCTCACATCCCTGCCCTGCCTGACGCCCTCTCCACACACACTGCCCACCTGCTTCAGGACGCCGCAAAGGTTCCCCTCTGCCACTTGGAATCTGTGCATTGGTGCACCTCTCTCTCCTAACATGTCACTTAAGCTCTGTTATTAGGTAAACAAAATTTAATTGGTATTTTGATATTTTACAGTATGTGCTAGTTTGTTCTTGGGTACTAAAAATCATCATTTTTTTTTCCACCTGTGCTTTCTTGCATTTTAACCATTAAGTGTTTTTTGGTTGTTTTTTTTCCAGCACAACACTTCATTTGATTTAGTCTGGTTTTAATGAATAAAAGCATTCTGTGTTTAGGTTTTTATGCCATATTAGTACAAACGAATATATATATATTTTTGTTGTTGTTGTTGTTGTTGTTTTATATTTTCCGAAGCTGGAAACGGGGAGAGACAGTCAGACAGACTCCCGCATGCGCCCGACCGGGATCCACCTGGCACACCCACCAGGGGCGACGCTCTGCCCACCAGGGAGCGATGCTCTGCCCCTCCGGGGCGTCGCTCTGCCACAACCAGAGCCACTCTAGCGCCTGGGGCAGAGGCCAAGGAGCCATCCCCAGGGCCCGGGCCATCTTTGCTCCAATGGAGCCTTGGCTGCGGGAGGGGAAGAGAGAGACAGAGAGGAGGGGGGGGGGGGCGGGGGTTAAGAAGCAAATGGGCGCTTCTCCTATGTGCCCTGGCCGGGAATCGAACCCGGGTCCCCTGCACGCCAGGCCGACACTCTACCGCTGAGCCAACCAGCCAGGGCCAAAACGAATATATTTTACTATTAGTATTAGGACTGGAGAAGCTGTGTTTTTGGCTGAATCCTACTTTCTGGTCACTGGCTAAAGGAAGGGGCATCTTTAACCACTCCAGAGATGGTCTATGTTTCATTTACTGTCTTCCCACGGGAAAAAAAAAACCCAGAATTCATAAATAGGGTTCTTTCATGCAATCCAGATTTGTAAATTGATCTGTGAGGAACTGGGATGCAAGATAAACTCAGCTGGTTTGCAGAATGTAAGCTGTCCTGGAAACCTGCCCAGAGGCTCTTAGGGAGCTGGGCAGGGTGGTAAGAAGTTTTACTGAGCTAGAATTTAGAAAACCGACAAAATTTTTAATCTTATGATTTAAATATTATAGCTGTTTTCTTCCTGGAAATCTTGGGTGAACAGTGAACTTTAGGACATAGGCTTGTCACAGTACTGAGAGACATGGTGAAGTGCTTCAAATTGAGTTTGGGAGAAGTGACTATCATAAGGAATTTCCTTAGAATGTGAAACTGAAAATAACATTGAAAGAAAGTCATCCAACTCGTCTCTCATAGTTAGAACTTCGGTTTCTCAGGATTGGTCCTCTGTTGAGGGTTTCTCTTTATTTCAACACTAGGAACACCTTTTACCTTCATACGCTAAAGTTTCTCCTATGACGTCTTGTTTTCTGTAATTCACTGTCTAATGGAATCCTCAGAACATGCTCACAATATCCCCTAAGTCCTTACACATTCATATCTCATTGCAGCCTTTTTAGATAATACTTTCAGGTCACTTACCTGGATATGAAATCCTTGGCTTGTTTTTTTCCTTCCATGAAAATCTTTAAAATGCTGGCTTGTGTCCTGGTACAAAGTGTTGCTTTCAAAATCTGATGCCAGGCCCTGGCCTGTTGGCTCAGTGGTAGAGCGTCGGCCTGGCGTGCGGGGGTCCCGGGTTCGATTCCCAGCCAGGGCTCACAGGAGAAGCGCCCATTTGCTTCTCCACCCCTCCCCCTCTCCTCTCTGTCTCTCTCTTCCCCTCCCGCAGCCGAGGCTCCATTGGAGCAAAGATGGCCCGGGCGCTGGGGATGGCTCCTTGGCCTCTGCCCCAGGTGCTAGAGTGGCTCTGGTTGCAGCAGAGCGACGCCCTGGAGGGGCAGAGCATCGCCCCCTGGTGGGCGGAGCGTCGCCCCTGGTGGGCGTGCCGGGTGGATCCCGGTAGGGCGCATGCGGGAGTCTGTCTGACTGTCTCTCCCCGTTTCCAGCTTCGGAAAAATACAAAAAAAAAAAAAAAAATCTGATGCCAGTCTAATTTTCTTATTCTTGTAAAATCGGGTGACTTTTGGGAAAGGGGACATTTCCCAAATTATGAGTAAGTGTCTCAGGGCCAAAAATGTAAACAAGGACTATCCTAGACCAGTGATTTTCAACCTTTTTTGAGCCACGGCACATTTTTTACATTTACAAAATCCTGGGGCACACCACCTACCAAAATGACACTCTAGCCCTGGCCGGTTGGCTCAGCGGTAGAGCGTCGGCCTGGCGTGCGGGGGACCCGGGTTCGATTCCCGGCCAGGGCACATAGGAGAAGCACCCATTTGCTTCTCCACCCCCCCCCCTTCCTCTCTGTCTCTCTCTTCCCCTCCCGCAGCTAAGGCTCCATTGGAGCAAAGACGGCCCGGGCTCTGGGGATGGCTCCTTGGCCTCTGCCCCAGGCGCTAGAGTGGCTCTGGTCGCAGCAGAGCGACGCCCTGGAGGGGCAGAGCATCGCCCCCTGGTGGGCAGAGCGTCGCCCCTGGTGGGCGTGCCAAGTGGATCCCGGTCGGGCGCATGCGGGAGTCTGTCTGACTGTCTCTCCCCGTTTCCAGCTTCAGAAAAATACAAAAAAAAAACAAAAAAAAAAAACGACACTCTAACACAGTACATATTATACATATAGTTAATAATATAGTTTCTAAATGTATTTATACTCACTTAGTGTGAAACCTGGGCCTGTTTCGATGAACACAAAAGGATATCCTGGCAGGAATGGTAGAAAGACACACAAGAAGCTCTTCCTCAACAGTTCTCAGTCTCTCTCTGTTTTTAGTTTTTATCGCAGTCAAGCTTGAGAAGCTCAGCTCACATAGATATGTGGTTGAAAACGGGAGCAATGTCAAAATAGCTTTGTTGGCCAGAATGGGGAACTCCTTGGCAACAGATAACCAAAAACTGTCCAAAGGAAGACCAGCAAACTTTAGCTTTCAAGTTTGATAACATTGTGACGCATTGTATATCACCCTCTGCGGGGGCCTCTTTTAAAAAGAAAAAGGTCAAATATCTATATACACCATCAGGATAGACATAACCAGCTGAGGCTAAGGCTTCATCTAGTGGTGGCAACATTTACCTCCAGTCCTGACCAGGATTAGAAATCGGGACCATGGGGAGGAGTAGCAGCTTTAACTACTCGCCACGGCCACACAATGACAAGTGCGTGGCAGCCCGAGCGGGGAACTTCCTGGGTGTGGATGAGAGGCGGCCTACTATTGGTTCATCGCTAGTGGTCGGGATGAATTCTAGAAGGTGATTGGTCAGTGAGCGTTCCCTGTGCCTCCACTCTTCCTGTCACTGATAGCTGGAGGGATTGTGAGGGATTGTGAGGGAATGTTTATGTTCGGATGGAGGTGGCTGGTGGCAGGCCGGATAAATGGCCTCCGCGGGCTGTATCCGGCTTGCGGGGCCGTAGTTTGGGGACCCATGTTTAATTTCCCCACGGCACACCTGACCATGTCTCACAGCACACTAGTATGCCACGGCATACTGGTTGAAAAACACTGTCCTAGACAAACTGGGATGTTGTCTGTAAATGCATTGTTCTTTTTGCTTAGGTAACCAAGAGATACTTTTCCTTTGTCTTTAAAGTCTAGTTGTTTTACTGTGTACCATGTACTTAAGGAGCCTTCTTTCATTCTTGGGAATATTTTTGTGGGGTTTTTTTTAGTTACACTTTTTAAGATTTGTTTTGTCCTATTGTTCTGATTATCTCTCCAGGAACTCCATTTTTACATATATTGGAACTTACTTACCTCTATTTTCTCTAGATATTATTTTCTCTCAAATTGTTTTCCTTTGTCTCTGATTTAAAATGATTTTTTCTCCTTTCTGTCTTTCATTTCCATTATCATGCTTATGTTTTCTCTAATTTAGTCTTTGCTTTCTTTTTTTCCTAATCCTGTCTGAAATTCTGTCAGTTCTTTATACATCCTCTTGCTGTTTACAAATTATTCCATAACGCCTCTATTTCTGATTTATGTGGCTCTTTCAAAGTTTCTGAAGATTTCTCAGTTTCTTTCAGCTTCACTGGTAATATCCGATGATCAGTTTCATCTGCTCCATGGCTGCTTTTGTGGTGTGTACTTATCTGCTTGCATGTTATTCAGTTTTGGGTTTTTTTTGTTTTTGTTTTCCTGAAGCTGGAAACAGGGAGAGACGGTCAGACAGACCTCTGCATGTGCCCGGACCGGGATCCACCCGGCACGCCCACCAGGGGCGATTGCTCTGCCCACCAGGGGGGGATGCTCTGCCCATCCTGGGCGTCGCTATGTCACTACCAGAGCCACTCTAGCACCTGAGGCAGAGGCCACAGAGCCATCCCCAGCGCCCAGGCCATCTTTGCTCCAATGGAGCCTTAGCTGCGGGAGGGGAAGAGAGAGACAGAGAGGAAGGAGAGGGGGAGGGGTGGAGAAGCAGATGGGCACCTCTCCTGTGTGCCCTGGCCGGGAATCAAACCCGGGACTTCTGCACGCCAGGCTGACGCTCTACCACTGAGCCAACCGGCCAGGGCTTGTTATTCAGTTTTTTATTTTTCTTATTATATGTGTATACGGGGCTCAACACAATCCTTTCCTGTTGCTCTTGTTTAAATTGACGGCCTTTGTTGTACTTTTAGCACAAGTCCCCAGAGGGAGTGGAAGTAGCAAGGGTGGCTGGCTTGTTTCACCTGCCTGGATTCCCTCCTCACATAGTTGTCCAGAAGCATTAAAAGGATGCCTGTCCTGCAGCCACCTCCACAGTCTGAGAACTGTCACTTCCCTGTTCCTGTCTTCTTTCTCTTCTCACCCCAGGTTCCTGTCCTGCACGGTTTGGAGCCTACCCTACACAGCCTTTTCCTGGATGTGTCTCTGTCCTTCTGGAAGGGAATTTTGGGAGGTATTGCCAAGCTTGAGAGCCCACCCCAGCCATGACCGATGCAGACTCTCATTGTATCCCCACAATGGTCCCTCCCACAAATCGGAAACTGTGGAGCCCTCTCTGAAAAATCAGTGCCGAGTGGGGTCCTCCCTTTTGAGGGGCAGATACTTCTTGGTGGTTTCCACCTGGGGCTGTATGGACAGGAGGACTCCCCTTTCTCTGCCCCCCAGCAGCCTCCACCAGCTGCTCAGCCCATGTTTCCACATAGGATCCGTTGGTATTGGTGCTTAGATCCCACGCTCTCAGATTCTGAGGTTCATGGGGTTCTGTGTAACCTCTGTTGATGATGTGGTCGGTAGGTTTTTTCTTCTGCTGTCCCAGTTGCCCTATATTTCTGAGGGATTTGGAGGGATTAAATCACTGATCCCATCATGCTTTCTCCTACCACTCACCGGGCTCTCCCTGCTGAAGCTCTTTCCTCCTGTGAAAGCCGTGTCTCAGCTGACCATTTGTAGCCGCACATCTTTTCTTTTTCTTTTTTTCTTTTCTTTTTTTTCTTTTTTTGTATTTTTCTGAAGCTGGAAACGGGGAGAGACAGTCAGACAGACTCCCTCATGCGCCCGACCGGGATCCACCCGGCACGCCCACCAGGGGCGATGCTCTGCCCACCAGGGGGCGATGCTCTGCCCCTCCGGGGCATCGCTCTGTCGCTACCAGAGCCACTCTAGCGCCTGGGGCAGAGGCCAAGGAGCCATCCCCAGCGCTTGGGCCATCTTTGCTCCAATGGAGCCTTGGCTGCGGGAGGGGAAGAGAGAGACAGAGAGGAAGGGGGGGTGGAGAAGCAAATGGGCGCTTCTCCTATGTGCCCTGGCTGGGAATCGAACCCGGGTCCCCCGCACGCCAGGCCGATGCTCTACTGCTGAGCCAACCGGCCAGGGCACATCTTTTTCTAATCAACCCACATGGTTCAGCAACACATTGGCTCAGAGCCCCCCTGCCTCTGCTGCCCCTTCCTGGCAGCCATCTCCTGGGCACCCTGTAGGGGTGAGAGCTTCCTTTATTTTCCGGTCATTCATTCGATCAACAAATGTTTACCAAGTGCCCTCCATGTGGCTAGTGCCGTACCAGACCCTGGTCCCCAGCTAGATCTTCATCTTCTCTGTCTCCTGGTGGCAGAGACAGGCTGCTGACACTGGCCCGATCAGCAAGCAGGCCTCTGGTCTGGACAGACACACCAGGGTGGTGGCAGCAGCCACAGTGACCAGGATCCCTGGAAATAGAAATGTGTGTCAGCAACCAAGATAAGCTTATATCTCCAACATTTGACCTTGGAGCACACGTGGTTACGTGACTCCCCACTTGGGGTCCCAAGTTCTGATTGGTCAAGGCTGTGCTACAAACACTCCATGGGACCCTGAGCAGCTCAGTCCTGTTTTCTGGGTTTCAGTTTCCTCCTCAGTGAAATGAGGGCAGCAGACTATATAGCAGGTCAACACACCGTTTCTGCTGAGGGCCAGGCAGTAAACGCTTTAGGCTTTGAGAGCCACCCAGTCTTTCACAGCAACTCCACGCTGTGTGCGGCTCAAAAGTGGCAGTAGACAATAGACCATGATGGGTATGGCTGTGTGTTCCAGTAAGAATTTACCAGAAATCGGGGCCAGGCCTGGGGACCATAGTTTGCCAACACCTGGACCAGACTCTGGGCTCTGAAGGTCCCTTCCTGTTATGACATTCTCTTGGTCCCAGGATGCCGTAAGAAAAGTTGTGCTGGAAGCCTCTCCCTTCTCAGGGGTCTTTTCAACCCTGTGTAGAGCAGCCTCACAGCGTAGCTCCTTGTGCTGGACATGGGTCAGGTCCACTTGAGAGCGTGTGAGTCTTCGCCCCCCTACTTCTTACACTTCCCCTTATTTCCTGGAGCCAGGAGCTGGGCATAATCTTTTTGTGGGGAATTGAGGGCACAGCAAGTGTGAAGTGAGGGCTGGGGATGTATAAACCCAGAGAGGCACCTTTGAGACAAACCAGTTGACTGGAGTAAGGTAGGTCGTGGCTTTGGCATCAAGTGTTCATGTGTAACGATCGTCCTGCTTGACAGAGGCACATGAGGGTGGACAGCTAGACCCTAGTGAGGAGACATGTTTTCACACGTCCCTATCCAATAACAACACAGCACAAGGGAATCCTTAAATGCTTAGGTTTGTAATTTTTCTCAGCCCTTCAGGCAAATGGGTTTGGTGGTTGTTTCCTTTTGAAGGACTCTCAGAAATTAATAAGACTGAGCCAGAAGGCAGGGCCACTGTTGAGAGGACGGGCCAGCCTCCCTCTGGTGCAAGGGTGTGGACTTGGTCATCAGCAAACCTTTTGAACAAATCAGTTCACAGATACTCAGATAATTCTAAGAAAAGTAAGTCTCAGATGATTCTAAGAAGAAACATGGGGACAGTGGGCAAGGAGAGGGAAACAGAAGGTGTAAAGGAACCTGTCATACTGGATTTGAAAGACAGGGAGTCAGACACATGATTATTCTAAAACAGCCCTGGGAGAAATGGGGAGTGTGGTGAATGGTAGAGATGGGGTCTGACACCTATCTACAAAGTGTATTAAATGGTCCCCTTGTGGTTTCACACACATGTGTGTGTACACACATCAGATGCCCAATGGAGAATAGTAAGGAGGCATTGATGAAGTCTAAACCACAGGAACAGAGGGTGGCAAATATCCCCAAAGGTCCCCTGTCTCCAGTACAACAACTTCCATCCTGTTTTGGGGTGTTTTTTTTTTACAGAGACAGAGAAAGAGTCAGAGAGAGGGATAGATAGGGACAGACAGACAGGAATGGAGAGAGATAAGAAGCATCAATCATTAGTTTTTTGTTGCGACACCTTAGATGTTCATTGATTGCTTTCTCATATGTGCCGTGGACCGTGGGGCTACAGCAGACCAAGTAACCCCTTGCTCGAGCCAGCAACCTTGGGCTCAAGCTGGTGAGCCTTGCTCAAAACAGATGAGCCTGCACTCAAGCTGGCGACCTTGGGGTCTCGAACCTGGGTCCTCTGCATCCCAGTCCGATGCTCTATCCACTGCGCCACCGCCTGGTCAGGCTCCATCCTGTTTCTTTATTTAAAGGGAAGTTTATCAGGTCAGGCATTGTATGTTGTGGGATGAACCAGTGATGTCCTCAAGGGATGATGAGTGTGTCAGATTATGTTTATGGGGGGGGAGGTTCCTGGGCCTCGTCGTCCCCATTGGTAAGTGAGGTGGTTGAAGAGTGACCTTTTATAGCACTTTGAGCTCTCACATTCCACAGTTGTACAAATTGTTATTCACCTTCCACCTGCCGGCGTGTGAGAGCTGGACCAGATGACTACTTTGTAGTGACCATGCCATGCCCCCTCTTTGTCTCTGCAGTGCAGTTGGGGATTTCCAGGTGGATGACAAGACCAAAGCTTTGCTCAAGTACACGGGGGAAGTGACTTGGATCCCTCCGGCCATCTTTAAGAGCTCATGCAAAATTGACGTGACCTACTTCCCATTTGATTACCAAAACTGCACCATGAAGTTTGGCACTTGGTCCTACGACAAGGCGAAAATCGACTTGGTCCTCATCGGCTCCTCCATGAACCTCAATGAATACTGGGAGAGTGGTGAGTGGGCCATCATCCGAGCCCCAGGCTACAAGCACGAGATCAAGTACAACTGCTGTGAGGAGATCTACCAGGACATCACGTACTCGCTGTACATCCGGCGCCTGCCCCTCTTCTACACCATCAACCTCATCATCCCCTGCCTGCTCATCTCCTTTCTCACCGTGCTCGTCTTCTACCTGCCCTCCGACTGCGGCGAGAAGGTGACCCTGTGCATCTCGGTCCTCCTCTCTCTGACCGTCTTCCTCCTGGTGATCACTGAGACCATCCCGTCCACGTCGTTGGTCATCCCCTTGATCGGCGAGTACCTTCTGTTCACCATGATTTTTGTCACTCTGTCCATTGTCATCACCGTCTTTGTGCTCAACGTGCACTACCGAACCCCCACCACGCACACAATGCCCATGTGGGTGAAGACCATATTCTTGAACGTGCTTCCCAGGGTCATGTTCATGACCAGGCCGGCAGGCAATGAGGACAGCGCCCCAAAGCCGAGACCCATCTACAGTGCTGAGCTCTCCAACCTGAACTGCTTCAGCCGCACAGAGTCTAAGACCTGCAAGGAAGGCCGCGCCTGCCAGGACGGGATGTGTGGCTTCTGCCGCCACCGCAGGATGAAAATCTCAAACTTCACTGCCAACCTCACGAGGAGCTCCAGTACTGAGTCTGTCGATGGTGTGCTCTCGCTTTCGGCTCTGTCACCGGAAATCAAAGAAGCTATTCAAAGTGTCAAATATATTGCTGAAAATATGAAAGCACAAAATGAAGCCAAAGAGGTAAGGACATGTTATTACATGGTATTATGTTGGTCATTCATTCACTCAACAAACATATTGGTTCGTGTGGGGTGAGGTGTAGGTCTGGGTTAAGAGATTACACTCTGGGCCTGACCAGGCAATGGCGCAGTGGATAGAGCATCAGCCTGGTACACTGAGGGCCCAGGTTTAAAACCCTGAGGTCGCCGGCTTGAGCGTGGGATCATAGACATGACCCCATGGTCGCTGGCTTGAGCCCAAGGTTGCTGGCTCATCTGGAGCCCCCCGATCAAGGCACATATGAGAAAGCAGTCAATGAATAACTTAGGTGCCTCAATGAAGAATTGATGCTTCTCATTTTTCTCCCTTCCTTTCTGTCTATCCCAGCCTGTCTGTCTGTCTCTCAAAAAAAAAAAAAAAAAAAAAAAGAAAGAAAGAAGGAAAGAAATTACACTCGAGTCAGCAGCCTGTGTTCAGACCAGCTCCTCCTGCCTCCATTACCAGTTACATGTCCTTGGACATGTCGCCTCCCCTCTCTGAGCCTGTCTTCTCATCTGTAAAGTTGGGTGATAGAGCTGTGAGAATACAGTGCCCTGAGTTAGCCACTGGGCTGCCAGCACTCTGCGCCAAGAGTTGATCAGAAGATAGGCTGGGATGATCTCCAACTAGTATTGATCAGCTCAGCTTAGACTTTTAATTTTACTTTCTCATTGGGTGTGTTTTTTCCCCTTTTAGGTATAATTTGCATCAAGTGCCCATCTCTTAAGTATACAGCTCAGTGAATGTTTGCATTGTGTGTACATTCGTGTAACCATGGATCCAAGTAAAAATAGAGGACATGTCCAGTGCCCAGAAAGTGTCCTGTTTCCTTTCCCAGTCAGTGTCTCCCCCCCTCCCTCCTCCAGAATGACTGATCCTTGGACTTCAATGAAATGAAATTACATAATATGAACTTTTTTTTTTTTTTTTTGTATTTTTCTGAGGTTGGAAACAGGGAGGCAGTCAGACACACTCCTGCATGCGCCCAACCGGGATCCACCCGGCATGCCCATCAGGGGGCGATGCTCTGCCCATCTGGGGCATTGCTCTGCCGCAATCAGAGCCATTCTAGCTCCTGAGGCAGAGGCCACAGAGCCATCTCAGCGCCCGGGCCAACTTTGCTCTAATGGAGCCTTGGCTGCGGGAGGGGAAGAGAGAGATAGAGAGGAAGGAGAGGGGGAGGGGTGGAGAAGCAGATGGGCGCTTCTCCTGTGTGCCCTGGCCGGGAATCAAACCTGGGACTCCCGCACACCAGGCTGATGCTCTACCACTGAGCCAACAGGCCAGGGCCAATATGAACTTATCTGACTCCCTTCATTCAATAAGATGCCTTTGAGGTTTATCCTTTTACTTGCTTCTTTTTCGTTGGCTTGTACTATCCTATAGTATGATGCACTGCCCTGTTAATCTGCTGTGGTTGGACGTTTGGTTATTTCTAGTTTGGGGCTAATTTGAATGAAGTTGCTATAAATATTCTTACACATGTATTTTGGTAATGATATGCACCCATTTCTTTTGAATATGCACCTGGGAGTGGAACTGCTGGATCATTGGGGAGCTGTATTTTTAACTGTAGTGGATACTGTAAGGTTTCCAGAATGTTTGAACCAGCTGACACTTCCCCATCCCCCCCTACCCCAGGGCTGGGAGAAAAGAGCAGCTCGGGCTCTCCCAGCCCGCCCCTCCCCAGACCCAGCTCACACTCACCAGGCCACACCTTCCCAAGTCCTGACAGTCCTCTGGGACACCCCCAGAGCTGGACTGCAGGGGTGGAGCCAGGAGCTTGCACTAGCTCACCATTTTGCCTAAACTCATGTACCTGTTACTCATCGTTAGTTCCAAAGTTTCCAGAGAATGGCCAAAATCATTGTACCTTAAAAACTTTGAGAGCCAGCCATGGCTGGACAGCTCGGTTGGTTAGAGCTTTGTCCCGAAGTGCAGAGGTTGCTGGTTTGATCCCAGGTCAGTGCACCTACAGGAACAGGTCTATGTTCTTGGCTCTCTCCCTCTCTTCCACCTTCCTCTCTCTCTAAAATCAATACATTAAAAAATTTTTTTCGGCCCTGGCCGGTTGGCTCAATGGTAGAGCGTCGGACTGGCGTGTGGAAGTCCCGGGTTCGATTCCCGGCTAGGGCACACAGGAGAAGCGCCCATCTGCTTCTCCACCCCTCCCCCTCTCCTTCCTCTCTGTCTCTCTCTTCCCCTCCCGCAGCCAAGGCTCCATTGGAGCAAAGTTGGCCCGGGCGCTGAGGATGGCTCTGTGGCCTCTGCCTCAGGTGCTAGAATGGCTCTGGTCACAACAGAGCGATGCCCCAGATGGGCAGAGCATCGCCCCTGGTGGGCGTGCTGGGTGGATCCCGGTCGGGCGCATGCGGGAGTTTGTCTGACTGCCTCCCCGTTTACAACTTCAGAAAAATACAAAAAAAAAAAAAAAAAAAATTTTTTTTCAAAAGACTTTGAGGACTCAATGTAACATTAATAAATATCTACCCAACTCTTTTTGCTGCATTGTTTGTATTCATGTTTAAGACCCAAGTCCCATCTCTCTTCACCAGGCTAAAACCCTGTGAATTGCTTCAGAGGGAGATTTATACTTAGATAAAGGCATTTTAAAATCAGCATTAACAAAAATAGGTATTATTCCTTAAGAACCTTCTGTCAAAAAAAAAAAAAAAAAAAACCTTCTGTCAAGCACATCATTTCATTTAATCCTCATAACAACCTTCTGTGGTAGGTACTATTTTTATCCCCATTTTACAGGTGAGGAAACCGAGGCTAAGGAAGGTCACATAACTTACCCAGACTCTCACAACTGAGAAAAGAGCAGAGCTGGGTTGTAATCAACGTATAGCTCCAAGCCTCTGCTGTCTCACTCCTCCAACCCCCCCAGCCTCCCAGGCCTGAGGAGGTTTAGCCAGCAGAGAGTAGGAGGGAATAACAGGGTCTGTTGTGTATTGGAAGCACTTACAAACCAAAATCTTACTTGTGGCAAATACAGCATAATTCCAATTTTACCTTCGACTCCTTAGTGTCATCAAGAGGACACATTTATTCCAGCTCATCATGGTGAAATAACTCCTGTCTCCAAGCCATTTTGGTCACTAAATTAAATTACTACATCCATGCTGTCTATTTGTTATGTGGTTATTTCTTCCAAATCAGTTGATTCATGAGTTCTCTCTTCTCAATTCAATTATGGTTTTCTTGCTTTCTGAACTGTCTAGGAGTATAATGAATGTACAACTCCCCTTCCTATTTCCAGCCTCAGTTGAAACCATATTCTATAATGAGCTTTGCTCCTTCTTACATATTTTACTGTATGATCAGCAGTCATTTCTGATTTTCAGCCTCTTCTGTCACCGTACAGAATCTCATGATACT
The DNA here is from genome assembly GCF_036850995.1 of Saccopteryx leptura. Lineage (NCBI taxonomy): Eukaryota > Metazoa > Chordata > Mammalia > Chiroptera > Emballonuridae > Saccopteryx > Saccopteryx leptura. The sequence goes on along the minus strand of NC_089515.1, from coordinate 43,528,925 downwards.
TTGGACTTACAACTGAAGATGATATTTGGTTATTTAGACCAGTGATTTTCAACCTTTTTACACTTGGGGTCCAATGAAAATAGGAGAATTATTTTGGGGACTGCTAAGGCAGAAATCACCCTGAGCATGAACAAATTTGACCAAGAGCATAGGGTCTATACTCTTCATACAACATCAGGGTGGTTAAATCTTTCACAGACTGCCTGAAATTTCTAGCAGACCGGGTGTGTGGACCAGCAGTTAAAAAACACTTCACTAACTGGCCTTTCTGACTGTAAATTGGAATTTGACAGAAAAATAGGTTATGCACACATGAAGAAACTTCTGATTTAAATCAGATTTAATATGACACATGTTTTATACTATTTCTCTAGAACATGAAGAGAAACTTGAGTGGTATATTTCCTCAGACTACAGCAATGGGGGCGGGGGGAAAGGTTTCTTGCATTTTGGTGAAAATGGCTGCTTCTGCTGCAGCAATGTACATACAGTATTTATTAAATGGTCAGGATTGAAAAGGTATTCACGCTGTCTTCTCCTTCATGCTTCATCTTTTCCTCTTTCATGATTTTCTTATTTTTCAGATCCAAGATGACTGGAAGTATGTTGCCATGGTGATCGATCGTATCTTTCTGTGGGTTTTCATCCTGGTGTGCATTTTAGGGACAGCTGGCTTGTTTCTGCAGCCCCTGATGGCCAGGGATGACGCCTAAGCTCTGAACCGTGCATCTGCCTGAGGTGTATTGCCGTGGGGAGCTCTTTTTTTTTGTAATTGTGATAAAACCCACAACATAAAATTTACCATCTTAACCATTTTTATATTCACAGTTCAGTGGTATTAAGTACATTCACTGCCAATCACTATCCATCCCCACAACTCTTTGCATCTTGTAAAACTGAAGCTCTGTACCGTTAAACAGTCCCTATTTCTGCCAACTCCCCAGCCCCTGGCAACCACCATTCTGCTTCCTGTCTCTGCGTTTGACTACTCTGTTAAGCACCTCATATAAATGAAATCATACAGTATTTGTCTTTTTGTGACTGGCTTGTTTCACTTAGCATACTATCCTCAAGGTCCATCCATGTTGTAATATTTTGCAAAATTTCCTTTCTTTTTAAGGCTTCCATTGTCTGCAGAGACCAGTTTGCTATTCATTCATCTATTGATGGATACTTGAGTTGTTCCATCCTATGTGGATAATGATGCTATGAACCTGGGTGTAGAAATGTCTCTTTGAGCCTGACCAGGTCATGGCATAGTGGATAGAGCGTTGGCCTGAGATGCTGAGGACCCAGGTCACCAGGTTGAGTGCAGGGTTGCCAGCTTGAGCACAAGATCATAGACATGATCCCATGGTCACTGGCTTTAAAGCCCAAGGTTACTGTCTTGAGCAAGGAGTCACTGGCTCAGCTGGAGCACACCGCCCCCAAAGGCACATAAGAGAAAGCAATCAATGAACAACTAAGGTGCTGCAACTAGGAGTTGGTGCTTCTTATCTCTTATTCCTTCCTGTCTGTCTGTCTCTCTCTCTTAAAAAAAATATCTCTTTGAGAACCTGCTTTCAGTTCTTTTGAGTATATACCCAGAAGTGGAATTGTTGGATCATATAGTAATTCTATTTTTAACTTTCTAGGGAACCACCATACTATTTTCTACCATGGCTGCACCAACTTTACATTCCCAGAAATAGTGAGTGCCCCCGAGTTCTGATTTCTTTACATTCTTTTATTTATTTATTTATTTATTTGAGAGAGACAGAGAGAGACAGAGAGAGGAACAGACGGACAGACAGGAAGGGAAAGAGATGAAAAGCTTCAACTCTTCGTGCACCTTAGTTGTTCATTGACTGCTTTCTCATATGTGCCTTGACCGGGGGTGGGAGTGGCTACAGCAGAGTAAGTGACCCCTTGATCACACCAGCGACTTGGGCTTTAAGCTAGTGACCTTTAGGTTCAAGTCAGTGACCACGGAGACATGTCTACGATCCCACGCTCAAGCCAGTGACCCTGCGCTCAAACTGGTGAGCCTGTGCTCAAGCCAGTGACCTCGGGGTTTCAAACCTGGGTTCTCTGCATCCCAGTCTGACACTCTATCCACTGCCACTGCCTGGTCAGGCTAATTTCTTTACATTCTTGTCAACACTTCTCTGTTGGTTTGTTTTTAAGAGTAACCATCCTAATGGGTGTGAGGTGGTATCTCATTGTAGTTTTGATTTGCATTCCCTTAATTAGTGATGTTCTGTGTTTTTCCATGTGCCTATTGGCCAGGTGTATCTCTTCTTTGGAGAAATGTCTGTTCAAGTCCTTTGTCCATTTATGAATAAGGTTGATTTTTTATTTCTGTTACATTTTAGTTCTCTATATATTCAGCATTTTAATCCCTTATTAGATTCATGATTTGCAAATATTTTCTTCCATTCTGTGGATTGTCTTTTGATGTACAAAATTTAAAAATTTTCATGAAGTCCAACCTGTCTATTTTTTATTTTTACCTGCGCCTTTTGTGTCATAGCCAAGAAATCATTGCCAAATCCAATGTCACAAAGCATCGGTCCTGTTTTCTTCTAAGAGTTTTATTGTTTTAGATGCTTTAACAGTTACACACTTTGTATTATAAAGCTAATATCTTTGTTTTTGGCATTTCAAGATTTACTTATTATCCAGTTGTCTTGATTTTTGTCAAAAAAAGGTTCATGTAAGAAAAATTTCAAGTGTTTATTATGGATAAATTAACATTTAACCGGCCCTTTTGGTAAGGTAGAGAAATGTTAGAAGAGCTCTGGCTGGAAAGCTCGGTTAGTCAGAGCATGGTCCTGATACACAAGGGTTGCCAGTTCAATCCCTGGTCAGGACACATACAGAAATATATTGATGATTGATGTTTCTCTCTCTCTCTAAAGTTAATAAATATTTATAAAGAATTTTTAAATGTTAGAATATAAGTCTTCCACAATGACAGAATATGTAGACTGGGCTAAATATGAAGTGTTTCCCTTTTATTTTAATGATTGAAACATAAATGGGTAGAAAACTTGCTGTTCATAAATGTGAAAATCATTTGGTTCAGTATCAGAAGAGTTCTCAGTGGTATCTCTCTTTTTTTTTTTTTTTTTTTTTTTTTTTTGCATTTCTCTGAAGTGAAAAGCTGGAAGGCAGAAAGATAGACTCCTGCATGTGCTCAACCGGGATCCACCTGGCATGCCCGCTTGCGGGCGATGCTCTGCCCATCTGGGCCATTGCAACCAGAGCCATTCTAGCACCTGGGGCAGAGGCCATGGAGCCATCCTCAGCGCCCAGGCCAGCTTTGCTCCAATGGAGCCTTGGCTGCAGGAGGGAAAGAGAGAGACAGAGAGAAGGGAGAGGAGGAAGGGTGGAGAAGCAGATGGGACTTCTCCTGTGTGCCCTGACCAGGAATTGAACCGGGGACTTCCACACACCGGGCCAATGCTCTACCACTGAGCCAACCAGCCAGGGCCTCAGTGGTATTTCTTATTTAGCCCAAAATCTCTTTGGAGTTTTATGCTATTTCAGCAATATCTCACACAACTCTTTCTTACCATGCACTTCTTGTTCTTTACTGTTTTTTCAAGAGTGTAAAGTTACATCGTCATGGCAGAGGGCCTCAACTATCTATTTTGCACAATTCAAAACTATACCATCAGCCCTGGCCAAAGTTAGCTTGGTTGGTTAGAGCATTGTCCCAAAGAACAGAGGTTGCCAATTTGAACCCCAGTCAGGACACATACAGGAACAGATTGATGTTCATCTGTTCCTGTCTCTCTTTCCCTTCCTTTCTCTCTTTTTCTTTTATTTTCCAAGTGAGAGGAAGGAAGATAGAGATCCTGGTCAGGGCTCTGCATGCGCCCTAACCAGGATCCAGCTGGCAACCCCTGTCTGGGGCCAATGTTCTGCCCATCTGGGGTCGTGCTTGCAACCAAGCTATTTTTAGCACCTGAGGTGGAAGCACCACAGAGCCATCCTCAGTGCCCAGGGCCGATGTGCTCGAACCAATGGAGCAGTGCCTGCAGGAGGAGAAGAGAGAGAAAGAGAGAGAAGGGGAGAGGGACCAGTGGAGAAGCAGATGATCCCTTCTCCGGTGTGCCCTGACTGGGAATCAAACCTGGGACATCCACAGGCTGGTCCAACACTTTACCACTGAGCCAACCAGCCAGGGCTCTCCCTTCCTCTCTTGATAAAATGAAAATGAAAATGGAAAAAAAAAAACCACAACTATACTATGAGAAACGCCTAATCACACATTCATTGTTAATGTACTTTTGAACAGGGACACCTTAGGCCAGATGATTCTGCGTTGGGGCAACTGTCCTGTACGTTGTAGAATCTTTAGCATCATGCTAGCCTCTGCCCACTAGATGCCGATAACATACCCCCATCTCTTGCCAGTTGTGTAACAACCAAAAGCGTCTCCAAAAATTGTTAAATGTCCCCTCAGGGGCAAAATCACTCCTAGTTGAAAACCACTGCTTTAGACAAATCACTAAGAAGAGAGCATCACAGACTGCAGTTCTGAATCTGTATCCACTGGCAAGAGGTGAGGATTCACAGAGACCGTTTTAGCCTCACTACTCATTACAGCAATTTTTCTATGCAAAAATAAAGCTGACAAAACCATAGCCCACTGTGACTCATGTTTCAATAAGTCAAAAGGAAGATTACTACAAAATTTATTTATACATAAAAATTTAAGTAACAGCAATAGAGACATAAGAGGGATCAGGGATGTATACAGGCTAAGGTAGCTAACAGGCTATTTAAATGGACCAAACCAGACTTTCACTCATTAAAAGGCACTAAACACCTGCCTACAATAAAATACAAATTAGGGTCCCCTCTGCCTTCCAAAGAGTGTTGACTTGAACTCAGACAGGTTACATACTATAAACAAATAAGGCATTTGTTCTGTCAAGACCTAAGTTTTAGGTCGAGTGCAAGAATTCTATCAGTGTTTTCTTCTTGGTCATAGCTAAATCAGGGACATTTAGAGATGAAATTGAACTCGCTTACCTGTGATACATGCTACTATATTGTACAAGTAGTAATAGGCTAAGACTAGATTACATCTAAGGGCCTTTGTAATTCTCAGATTCAAGTGTTGTAAATGTTGGAATGAAAGAGATAAAATTGAAACATTATAGGTGTGTGAAATGTATGATGTGCTCATACTGAATTAGACAACCATCTCTAATTTCAGAAGATGGTTTTCTCACAGAACAATTTAGTAGTATCCACTGACATGTTTTTAAAATGGGGTTCACTTCATTGTCAGGGACTCTTCCAAGATCAAGGATAAAGAGATGCTACCACAATATATAAAAAGATGGTTCTATTAATTGTGAAAAATGTGAACAAGGGGATTGAATCTAATGTTAAGGATATGCCAGTGCGTGTCCCCAAGAGCTGTCTGTTGTATGGTTTCACATGGAGAGTAAGCCATGAAAATAATACATTGATCATTCAGCTTAAGCATCTAGAGAATAAGTAAGCCTTAAAGAAAATCCCAATGCCCATTTTTCATATTTTAAAAATGTTAGTTACAGAAAATCAGCATCATATTCAATCATTACCATACAAAGTAGTCAGCTTATTTAATATAGCAGTATAATATTGTACTAAAGACTGTTATCCAGTGAATAGGGGACCCAAAGTTTTTAAAAATGAGTACCTTGACCAAATGCAGAAAAAGTTTTGAAGTACGTCTTCAAATACAACAGGAATTTTCCAGTGCATCAAAATACAAACTTCAATGTTAATTACAGGATACAAACATTAGATTCTTACTAGTACAGATCACATAGTATTTCCCTACAATTTTTATAAGATAAAATGTTATTCAATTAGTTATTACTTTAGTCATGCAGATAGATATTCTAATGGGCAATCTGTTAAGATAAACTGATATTAGTAACTGTTTATCTGTTAAAGCTTTGCATGAAATTTTAAACAATTTACATTTTCATAATTCTATTGGTGCCATAAGGTATATATACCTTTTGATAATTAAAGTCATACTACAACTGCTAGGGAAACATCACTTATTTGCATTTCCAATTTGAACTGGAACTATTATATTTGCCCATTTATAAATAACAGGAACAAAAAGCCCAAGAGAACCAACAATTGAAACGAGAAGAAAGGTCCACAGAAACAGCCGATCAAGTACCTGGGCTATGAACTTCCAATCTTCAACAACCTGTTGCGAAAAAAGAAAAAAGCCCTCATTAAATATGTAATTCAATATTGTGTAACTGTTTAAGATAAAACATACTGAGAGTTAAGGCCAAATCAGTTTCTGCTGCCTCAAAACTGTAAGTGACCCTGTGGTCAGAGCTCAGGGACAGGTCCTACCCTCACTGTTACAACAGGGTCTCTGTGAGCTCTCAAAGATACTACATGATTTCAGTTCCACATTGGTGTGTAGTATTTTATAAGTGGCTTATTTTGATAATTATAATATGAATTAGAATATTTTTACTATTTGGATATTTGTTAATAAACAAAAAAACTCTTTTATTCTTTTTTTTTTTTTTTTTTTACAGAGACAGAGTCAGAGAGAGGGATATATAGGGACAGACAGACAGGAACAGAGAGATGAGAAGCATCAATCATTAGTTTTTCGTTGCAAGACCTTAGTTGTTCATTGATTGCTTTCTCATATGTGCCTTGACAGCGGGCCTTCAGCAGACCGAGTAACCCCTTGCTTCAGCCAGCAACCTTTGGCTCAAGCTGGTGAGCCTTGCTCAAACTAGATGAGCCCGCGCTCAAGCTGGAGACCTCAGGGTCTCGAACCTGGGTCCTTCCGCATCCCAGTCCGACATTCTATCCTCTGCGCCACCGCCTGGTCAGGCAACTCTTTTATTCTTAATACATATAGTTATTTCTGTCACTTAGTCTTGCCCAGCAATGTTCATTTACTTATTTTCTTCTTTTCCAAGTGAGAGGAGGGAAGATAGGGAGACAGACTCCCGCATGTGCCCTGACCAGGATCCACCCAGCAACCCCCATCTGGGGCCAATAATCTGCCCATTTTGGGCTATGCTGACAACTGAGCTATTTTTAGCGCCTGAGGTGGAGGCTCCACAAAGCCATCCTCAGTGCCTGGGGCCAATACCATTGAACCAATTGATCCATGGCTACAGGAGGAAAAGAGACAGAAAGAGAGAGAAGGGGTTGGGAGAGGGATAGAGAAGCAGATGGTTGCTTTTCCTGTGTGCTCTGACTGGGCATCGAACCCTGGACATCCACACACTGGGCCGACACTCTACCACTGAATCAACCAGTCAGGCCTTTGTTTGTTTGTTTTTTGTGGCAGAGACAGAGAGAGTCAGAGAGAGGGACAGATAGGGACAGACAGGAAGAGAGATGAGAAACGTCAATTCTTCGTTGCGGTTCCTTAGTTGTTCATTGACTGATTTCTCATATGTGCCTTGACTGTGGGGCTACAGCAGACCGAGTGACCCCTTGCTCGAGCCAGCGACCTTGGGCTCAAGCTGGTGAGCCTTGCTCAAACGAGATGAGCCTGCGCTCGAGCTGGCGACCTCAGGGTCTCGAACCTGGGTCCTCTGTGTCCCAGCCTGATGCTCTGTCCACTGTGCCACTGCCTGGTCAGGCTGTTTGTTTGTTTGTTTGAAGTGAGAGGAAGGGAGTTAGTGAGACTCCCACATGCACCCTGATGGGAATCCACCAGGCAACCTTTGTCTGGGGCCAATCACTCTACCACTGAGCCAACTGGCCAGGGCTTTTTTTTTTTTTTTAGTGTTTATTTATTTTAATTTAATTTTTTACTTATTTTAAAAGAAAATCTAGCCTGAGGTTAACTTCATACCAAATTAAAAGTTGACTCAGAATAATACCCATTCAATAGTTGTTAATCTTCCTCCCTCTTTACCCCCCACACTGGCTTTATTTAGTTTTGGATTTCCTATAGCCATTTTAACCTAAGCTCAATCTGCAGCCAGGAAGTTCATTTCCTCCCTGTTTCTGCAGCCTAAGCAGGGAGCTGGCTCAGCAGATCTGAACGACCTGAAGGAAGGGCAGGCAGAAACCAGCCCCTGAGCACCAAAGGCTCAAAACACAGGACACATCATCCTTCCTCAGAATAATACAACAATCAGCACATCATCAAATTTTCTTTAAAATCATCTTAGATGCCATTGGGTGGGGGGTTGTTGAGAAGTGGGATTTGTGTAGGTTCCCCATTTTGTGGCTGTTTTCACTGGAACAGATTTTAGTAAAGATCTTTTATAGACCATATATCAACATTTCTGGCCTTCAATCTACGCTTCTCCTGGAAGGGTCATGACCTGCATTGATAACACGACATGTCACAGACCTCACGGACATTGTTCTCCTTCATGACATGTCTTGTAATATATCGAATAGAATCAAGTGCAGCTTCCAATGTGTTTCTAGAAGATTTTGATCCACTACTGCTTTCGGTTTCCTCTTTCTGGGTGAAGTACCTATCTATATGACTTCTCATGCAAAGCAGTTTTGGAAGCTTGTGGAGAAATATCTTGCGGACCCACGGAGCCATAGCATTGTGTGTTGAGGGAGAACGATGATGAATGTTGATAGCAAAGACAGTCACCATAATCGACAGGGTCACAAAAATCATGGTAAACACCAGATACTCCCCAATCAGAGGTATTACTTTTGAAGATGAGGGTATGATCTCTTCAATAACCAGAAGGAAGACAGTCAAAGAGACAAGTACTGACGTGCAGAGACAAATCTTTTCGCCTTCATTTGAAGGAAGATAGAAGACAAGTACAGTTAAAAACGATAGCCCAATACAGGGGATAATAAGGAACAAGGTATAAAAGAGAGGCAGACGCTTAATTACAAATGAGTAAGTGACATAAGGGTACCAGCAACAGCTGTCAGTTCTGTTTCCTTTGCTTCCTGTTGCACTCACAATTTCCCATTCCCCATTATCAAAAAAATCTCTCTTGTCGACATCTTGGTCCTCTAAAATTATGTCAACCTGTGATCCATCATAAGTCCAAGAACCGAATTTCATGGAACAGTTTTGGAGATCGAATGGGAAGAACGTGACATCGATGGTACAGGAACTTCTGTAGTTGGCCGGTGGAGTCCAGGTCACAGTGCCGTCGTACCTGACGACCGTTTTCGTGCTGGCCCCCTCAAAACGTCCGTCTGCACTGAAACACACACGCACACAACAACAATGCAGAAACTAAACAACCCAAGCAGGTATTTCACAAGCCTGATACAAAAGAAAGCCTAGTCCTAGCATAAAATATTCTTTAAATTATTACACTTGAGATGTACCTGCTTGTGTAGGGTCTCTGCTTTAGGGACATCTTAAATACCTAACTACCAGAACTGGACACTGTCTTCCACATCTGCGCCAAGATTGACAGATACACATTTCACAGAATCCTGAAGTTTTCATAGTTGAAAAGGTTTCACTTGGCTCTGACCAGTTGGCTCAGCAGTAGAACGTTGGCCCAGTGTACGGAAGTCCCGGGTTCAATTCCCAGTCAGGGCATACAGAAGCAGCGCCCATCTGCTTCTCCACCCTTCCCCCTCTCCTTCCTCTCTATTTCTCTCTTCCCCTCCTGCAGCCAAGGCTCCATGGGAGCAAAGTTGGCCTGGGCACTGAGGATGGCTCCATGGCCCCCATTCAGGCGCTGGAATGGCTCTGGGTGCAATGGAACAACATGCCAGGTGTGCAGAGCATTGCCCCCTGGTGGGCATGCCGGGTGGATCCTGCTCAGGCACATGCGGGAGTCTGTCTGACTGCCTCCCCGCTTCTAACTTCGGAAAAATACAAAAAAAAAAAAAAAAAAACCCCACCAAAAACCAGAAAACAATAAATAAAGAAAAAAGAAAAAAGAAAAGGTTTCACTTTATGTACAAAATGTAATTAGGCTATTTACACAACAGACGTGCACAGAGCCACAGCTGCGTCCTGGACTCCTGCACAGCAACCCTCCCCCATTGCAAACCCCACAGGCTTCTGCGTCCACAGGAAAAGCACACGAGCACCACGCTGGCCGCAGCTCTGACAAACGCTGGTGCCTCCCCAGCTCTCCCACCAGGTGAACTCATTCTGGAGAAATTAGCAGGAGACTGCCCACCAACATAAGATTTCTTTGAAATATTGACTGTATCTTAAAATTCATGTGACTTTTGCACACTACTATACAACACCATGTTTAATGTAAAAATGTTTTCAGGGACAGTGTACAAGGATGTTCCGGGATTACAGCTTCGTTGGCTCTTTACATATGGAGAAGCACAGAGGTAAAAGTTTTAAAAGACTAAGATATTTTTGAGTAGCATGTGTTCTGTGTTCATGCCAAATGCCTTCTTGCCAATAATAAAGTACTTTAGGATAAGCACAAATTCCCAGATTTGCCCTGGCGTGGTCCTAGAAAATATGAAACTGGTACCCAGAATTATCCTCTCAAGTCAAAACCATCCTAAAACATGTCTAGGTAGAATACCTGTAAAAATATGTTAACTCAACAGTCCTCATTATGGGATAATTACAATTCAGTATTTAAGCAAAATTAAAAGGATGCACATTTGAACGTAAATTATGGCCTCACCTATTTAAATTTTTTAATTTATTCATTTTAGAGAGGAGGGAGAGAGTGAGAGAGAGAAAGAGAGAGAGAGAAAGAGGGGAGGAGCAGGAAGCCTCAACTCCCATATGTGCCTTAGACCAAGCAAGTGCAGGGTATTGAACTGGCGACCTCAGCATTCCAGGTCGATGCTCCATCCACTGTACCACCAGGCCAGGCACCTCACCTATTTAAAAAACATACAAAAGTATCTGGAAGGCAGTGTGCCAAATATGTAGTCTAGTGAATAAGAGGGTAAATGCCAGACGATGAGGCCAGGGACCGGAGCCGAGTGTGGAGGCCTCATGATGGGGCATCCTAGCATGCATTATGCCCCAATGGGAATGCACCCTATGGGTCAGAGAGCAAATATGCCTCCTGTACCTCATGGAATGATGCCTCAAATGATGCCCCCCATGGGAGGTCCACCAATGGGTCAAGGATATTGAAACCCCGATAGGTTAAGTAAATTAGCTCAAGATTACACAGCTGATGCCTGGAATGATGTCTTCAGTAATGCCTGGAATGATGATGTCTCGTATGTCTCAGGCTTCCATGCAGCCTGCCTTACCACCAGGAGTAGATAATATGGATGTAACAGCAGATACAACAGGCAAATCAATGTGGACTGAACATAAATCACCTGATGGAAGGACTTACTACTACAATACTGAAACAAAACAGTCTACTTGGGAGAAACTGAATGATCTTAAAACACCAGCTGAGCAACTTTTATCTAAATGTCCCTGGAAAGAGTACAAATCTGACTCTGGAAAGCCATGCTATTATAATTCTCAAACAAAAGAATCCCGTTGGGCTGAACCTAAAGAACTTGAGGATCTTGAAGGATACCAGAATACCATTGTTGCTGGAAGTCTTATTATAAAATCAAACCTGCATGCAATGATCAAAGCTGAAGAAAGCAGTAAGCAAGAAGAGTGCACCACACCATCAACAGCCTCAGTTCCTACAACAGAAATTCCAACCACAATGAGCACAATGGCCGCTGCAGGAGCAGCAGCTGCGGCGGCCGCAGCCAATGCCTCCACCTCTGCTTCTAATACTGTCAGTAGAACTGTTCCAGCTGTTCCTGAGCCTGAAGTTACTTCAATTGTTGCTACTGTTGTAGATAATGAAAACACAGTAACAATTTCAACTGAAGAACAAGCACAACTTACTAGTACCCCTGCTCTTCAGGATCAAAGTGTTGAAGCGTCTAGTAATGTTGGAGAAGAAACATCTAAGGAAACTGCATCTGATTTTACTCCCAAAAAAGAAGAGGAAGAAAGCCAGCCAGCAAAAAAACCCCCCATATACTTGGAATGCAAAGGAGGAGGCAAAGCAAGCATTTAAAGAATTATTGAAAGAAAAGCGGGTACCGTCTAATGCTTCAGGGGAGCAGGCTATGAAAATGATCATTAATGATCCCCGATACAGCGCTTTAGCAAAGTTGAGTGAAAAAAAAGCAGGCTTTTAATGCCTATAAAATTCAGACAGAGAAAGAAGAAGCAAGATCTAAATACAAAGAGGCTAAGGAATCCTTTCAGCGTTTTCTGGAAAATCATGAGAAAATGACTTCCACAACCAGATACAAAAAAGCAGAGCAAATGTTTGGCGAGATGGAAGTCTGGAATGCAATATCGGAACGTGATCATCTTGAAATCTATGAAGATGTTTTATTCTTTCTTTCAAAAAAAGAAAAGGAGCAAGCAAAGCAGTTGAGAAAGAGAAATTGGGAAGCCTTAAAAAGCATCCTTGACAACATGGCTAATGTAACACACTCTACTACTTGGTCTGAAGCCCAGCAGTATTTGATGGATAATCCAACTTTTGCAGAAGATGAGGAATTATTGAACATGGATAAAGAAGATGCGTTGCCCTGGCCGGTTGGCTCAGCGGTAGAGTGTCGGCCTGGTGTGCGGGGGACCCGGGTTCGATTCCCGGCCAGAGCACATAGGAGAAGCGCCCATTTGCTTCTCCACCCCCCCCCCTTCCTCTCTGTCTCTCTCTTCCCCTCCCGCAGCCAAGGCTCCATTGGAGCAAAGATGGCCCGGGCGCTGGGGATGGCTCCTTGGCCTCTGCCCCGGGCGCTAGAGTGGCTCTGGTCGCGGCAGAGCATCGCCCCCTGGTGGGCAGAGCATCGCCCCTGGTGGGCGTGCCGGGTGGATCCCGGTCGGGTGCATGCGGGAGTCTGTCTGACTGTCTCTCCCCGTTTCCAGCTTCAGAAAAATACAAAAAAAAAAAAAAAAAAACCAAACAAACAAAAAAAAAGAAGATGCGTTAATTTGCTTTGAAGAACACATTAGGGCTTTAGAAAAGGAAGAAGAAGAAGAAAAACAGAAGAGTTTGCTGAGAGAAACAAGACGACAGTGGAAAAATAGAGAATCTTTTCAGATATTTTTAGACGAACTGCATGAACATGGACAACTGCATTCTATGTCATCTTGGATGGAACCGTATCCAACAATTAGTTCTGACATTAGATTCACTGATATGCTTGGTTAGCCGGTTTTTTCAATAGGATCAACTGCACTTGACCTTTTCAAGTTTTATGTTGAGGATCTTAAAGCACGTTATCATGATGAGAAGAAGATAATAAAAGATATCCTAAAGCAGCGGTTCTCAACCTGTGGGGGTCGAACGACCAAAACACAGGGGTCGCCTAAAGCCATCGGAAAATACATATTTATTATACAATACATTTTTAAATAAAATATGTATTCCCGATGGCTTTAAGCAACCCCTGTGTTTTGGTCATTCGACTCCCGCTGGGGTAGCAACCCACAGGTTGAGAACCGCTGTCCTAAAGGATAAAGGATTTGTAGTTGAAGTAAATACCACATTTGAAGACTTTGTGGCAATAATCAGTTCAACTAAAAGATCGACCACATTAGATGCTGGAAATATTAAATCGGCTTTTAATAGTTTACTAGAAAAGGCAGAAGCCCGTGAACATGAAAGAGAAAAAGAGGAGGCTCGAAAGATGAAATGGAAAGAATCTGCATTTAAGAGTATGTTGAAACAAGCTACACCGCCCATAGAATTAGATGCTGTCTGGGAAGATATCCGGGAGAGATTTGTAAAAGAGCCAGCATCTGAGGACATAACGCTAGAGTCTGAAATAAAACGAATATTTAAAGATTTTATGCATGTGCTTGAGCATGAATGTCAACATCATCATTCAAAGAACAAGAAACATTCTAAAAAATCTAAAAAACACCACAGGAAATGTTCCCGCTCTTGTTCGGGGTCAGACTCAGATGATGACGACAGCCATACAAAGAAGAAAAGACATGCCTGACCAGGCGGTGGCGCAGTGGATAGAGCATCAGACTGGGATGCCGAGGACCCAGGTTTGAGACCCCGAGGTTGCCAGCTTGAGTGCGGGCTCATCTGGTTTGAGCAAAAAGCTCACCAGCTTGGACCCAAGGTCACTGGCTCGAGCAAAGGGTTACTTGGTCTGCTGAAGGCCCGCGGTCAAGGCACATATGAGAAAGCAATCAATGAACAACTAAGGTGTCGCAATGCACAAAGAAAAACTAACGATTGATGCTTCTCATCTCTCCGTTCCTCTCTGTCTGTCTGTCCCTGTCTATCCCTCTCTCTGACTCTCTCTCTGTCTCTGTAAAAAAAAAAAAAAAAAAAAAAAGAGAGATCAGAGTCACGTTCTGCTTCAGAACATTCTTCTAGTGCTGAGTCTGAGAGAAGTTACAAGAAGTCAAAAAAACATAAGAAGAAAAGCAAGAAGAGGAGACATAAATCGGATTCTCCAGAGTCAGATGCTGAGCGAGAGAAGGATAAAAAAGAAAAAGACCGGGAAAGCGAAAAAGACAGAACTAGACAAAGATCAGGATCAAGATACAAATCACCTAAGAAAGACTGGAAAGGATTCTCCTGGTCACTGGGACACTTCTGGCCGTGAGCTGAGTGAAGGGGAATTGGAAAAGCGCAGAAGGACCCTTTTGGAGCAACTGGATGATGATCAATAAATTATACCAAATAAAAAAAAAAAAGAGGGTAAATGGGGTTGTCAGACTCCCTTAATGAGAACCTCACCCTGTCCCTCTCAGGCTGTGTGATCTGACAAGGTGTGACCACCCTCAGCCTGTCTCTTCATGTCTCCAGGGTATGTCACAGTGCCCACCTCGGGAGGCTCCTGACCTACTTGAAAAAACCCAGCACACACGGAACTGAGCACACTGCCGGGCAGAGCGGGTTCCCTGTGTGTGTGATTCTTCCAAGTGCTGGGGAACGGGATCGACCACCCCCCCCTTACACTTTTCTGGGCTTCCCAAATGTTTTACAAATTTTAGAAATCAAAGACCACTTTTATGATCAGAAAACAATACACACGCACAAAAAGAAAGATCCGCAGAACCAACTTGAAACTAAAGTCATTTGACTTTACAGCTAAACAATTTTCAAAAGGAAGAAAACCTTACTAGTGCCTAACAGAAATATAAGTATTTCCTTTTGAAATGCTAAATGGCATTTGGAATATAACTTACTTGTCAAACAAAACGATGTCTGGAGTCCAGAGAGAGTCTGAAGGAACACGTATAACTCTTATCCCACCATAGTCATCAGGGTTCCATCTTAATTTTACATCTTTCCATTCCTTTAAAACAAAGAAAAAACTACCTCAATTTCCACAAAATTAATAATTAAATGTACTGAAAACTGTACTCTTTTGCCAAACCTGGAAATGTTAGACATGAAATCATCTGTATTCCCCAAACAGAAAGCCCGCCTCCCCATCTTTCTTGTGGGCATGGGAGCAACCATGTCCCCCTGTGTAGTGGGTCTGTGCTTGGCCCCCATGAGATGTAGTGAAGACCAGGCTGAGGGTGTTCGTGGCTCTGCTCAGAACTCCTCCAACCACACCATGCCCAGGAATTGCAGCCGTGGACATCTAAGGTCCAAGTTCAAGAAATATATTTTTGGCCCTGGCCGGTTGGCTCAGTGGTAGAGCATCGGCCTGGCGTGCAGGAGTCCCGGGTTCGATTCCCGGCCAGGGCACACAGGAGAAGCACCCATCTGCTTCTCCACCCCTCCCCCTCTCCTTCCTCTCTGTCTCTCACTTCCCCTCCTGCAGCCGAGGCTCCATTGGAGCAAAGATGGCCCGGGCGCTGGGGATGGCTCCTTGGCCTCTGCCCCAGGCGCTAGAGTGGCTCTGGTCGCAACAGAGCGACGCCCGGAGGGGCAGAGCATCGCCCCCTGGTGAGCAAAGCGTCCGCCCCTGGTGGGCGTGCCAGGTGGATCCCTGTCGGGCGCATGCGGGAGTCTGTCTGACTGTCTCTCCCTGATTCCAGCTTCAGAAAAATACAAAATAAATAAATAAATATATTTTTTAAGATTTTAATTATTGATTTTAGAGAGGGGAGAGAGAGAGAAAGAGGAGGAGGAGGAGCAGGAAGCATCAACTCCTAGTTGCTTCATAGTTGCTTCTCATATGTGCCTTGACCGGGGAAGCCCAGGTTTCAAACTGGCGAGCTCAGCACCCAAGTCAATGTCAATGCTTCATTAACTGCACCACCACAGGTCAGGCAAGAAATATTTCTTCTGTTGTTTATTTTATTGATTTTAGAGAGAAAGGAAGAGAGAGTGAGAAAGACAGGAACACTGATCTGTTCCTGTATGTGCTCTGATGGGGGATTGAACTGGCAACCTCTGAGCTTCAGGATGATGCTCTAAACAACCGAGCTATCCAGCCAGAGCAAGAAACATTTTTTCCCCAGCTGTATTGCCCATGATTGGCTGAACTGGTTCATGCAAAGGCTTTACTACACAAGTCCACATATTTGAATGCCTTGTCCAACCTCCACACGATAACAATTCTGTGATCATGTCAAGTTAAGACTTGTATCCCAAGAAAAGCACACATGCCTTTTAGGAGTTAGAGGTTAGGAAACTGGTAGTAGGTATTAAAATGTAGAAATAATGAAGAAAGTACAAAGGGAATCATCCAACAGCAGTTGAGGACATATGTATGATGGTTCAGGGGGGAAAAATCCTTTATATAAAAGGAACTATGTACATGACGATAATTCATCATTTCCTGTGCCCACCTCACTCAGAGCTCACTCACCTGTAGCCACACTGGCCTCTTTACTGTTCCTTAAACACAACAGGCAAACTCCAGCCTCAGGGCCTTTGTACTTGTGAGACCACTGCCTGAGACACTCTCCCCCAGATATTCACAAGGCTTGCTTCTTCTCCTCCTTCAAGTCTTTGTTCAAACATTACCTTCTCAATGACACTTTCCCAGACCATCCTGTTTAAAAATACAGACCCCAGCATGCCCCATCCTCTTTCCCAGTTTATTTTCCGAAGCTTCTCAGCTTCTCTGGTACTACCCAACTGATTTATTTTCACCCCACTGAGATGAAGTTCTCTGAGGACAGAACTTTTGTCTGTTTTGTCTACCGCTGTTTCCCCAGTGCCTGGCACTCGAATGATATCAACGGAGTAAATACAAGAACTCTGTATACTTCATCTGTCTGCATCCTGCCAACCCACCAAGACCATATTCTCAGTCACGTCCTTTGTGCTACAGACCTTGTAATAATACTAGCGCCAGTCACCAGCCGGGTGGCCTTTTGAATTTTATACATACCTGTTTTAGCCAGACATTGGTTGTCATTAACTGATTTTTCTCATCCTAGAAAACAAAAATTTAAATAAAGCTGATTGTTCCAATTACAGAGACAATCGTTCTTTAAATACAAATTTTCTCATTTTATTCAAACACTCTTCCCCATTTTGTTCATTAGTCCAGTTCTATAGAAAAGCAAGACCTTTTTCCAGCCTAATTTCACATTATTCCTTCAACCTACTCTATATGTCAGATAAACTTCCCTAAAGTACACCATTGGCATTTTTAGATTTAACATTCATAGTCTCAGTCACTACATTTCCTTAAATCTAAGATACAGTCTAAGAAATAAGCACTGTGTTACTTTACGTATTTAGCACCAAGGAAAAAACAAGGCTGACAATGACTTGTAAGCTGCCACTGATCATAAGACACACCTTGATTTCAGAAATGCTACAATGAAGTAAAGCACGCACCGTAGTGAGACACAGCATGTCAGTGCATCCCTGAGGGACCACAACTTGTCATTATTCGCCTCTGCTGAGGCACAGATTTGAATCTCTGTGATGCTGCTACGTAGAAAAGAACACTGAGGTCACACAGCTCACTGGCAGCTTCACAGAGCTTCTATGCCCTACGTTTCTAGAGCACCAGGCATCCCTAGGACTTGCCACTTGTGCCTTCACGCTGTCATATCTTTGTTTGTGCCAGTCATTCACTGAATTTTCAAGGCTTAATGAAAGTGACCTCTCTTCCATTAAATTTCACTGAGATATCCGACCAGGCGGTGGTGCAATGGATAGAGCGTCAGACTGGGATGCAGAGGACCCAGGTTCGAGACCCCAAGGTTGCCAGCTTGAGCGCGGGTTCACCTGGTTAGAGCAAAAGCTCACCAGCTTGGACCCAAGGTCGCTGGCTCGAGCAAGGGGCTGCTCAGTCTGCTGAAGGCCCACGGTCAAGTCACATATGAGAAAGCAATCAATGAACAACTAAGGTCTCGCAATGAAACACTAATGATTGATGCTTCTCATCTCTCTTCGTTCCTGTCTGTCTGTCCCTATCTATCCCTCTCTCTGAGTCTCTCTCTTGTCCCTGTAAAAAAAAAAAAAAATTTACTGAGATATCATGGAGCCAACTGCACCAGTGAAAGATCATAATCACCAACCGCAATACACTGTGTAGGATACAGCACAAAGCACCGAGACCCGCAGAAGTATGAGTGCTCCCTACAGTAGGGGAGAGGACAGAGGTCTAAACAGCTTAGCGGACTGGAAGGCATCCATCCCCTGCCCCATCCCAACAACAGGCTAACGACCCAGGAGGAAAGAGGAGGCTGGAAGGGAGCATGTTCCTAGAGATGAAGGCAGCTGTGAGGTCCTCACCCAGGGAGAATGAGCCCTGGGGAGCACTACTTGGCCATCCCTCTTCCACTGAGGCTCCACAGAGCAAGTTTAACTACACAGGCATGAGAAACTGAATGCATAATGACACGCACACCTACCACATCCACTAACTGTGATATCGCAAGACCAAACTTTATTTTTATTTTGTCATTCAGGTGTTCCACAGGACGAACCCATCTTTCGTAGTCTCGAAATAAGTCTTTGAACAAACTATCTTCATGTTTTGCAACAAAAAACGGTTCAGCTAAGCCTGTATAACAAAAATTTTAAAAGTTAGTGTATTAGTTTCTGTTACCAAATACCTCTATTAAAAAAAAAAGCTGTCATCATTAATGAAGCAAACTATTACTTAGGCATTTATTAACAGTACTTTTTAAAATGAAATAGTAATACAAATCTTTGTGACCGATAAGGAGCACTCCGGTTCTCAGTGAAAACAGATTACGCACATGGAAACAGGCTGAGTTCCTTAAGAAGCACTCAGTTATAAGCTTTGCGCAGTGGCAGTATCGTAGCCAATGAGGTTTATCTGAGGCGCAATTATTGCTAATTGAAAAAAAGAAAGAAAGAAAAAAAAGAAGCACTCTATTAAAAAGCACTCTTTTAGTTATATAAAATCTAAGTAGCAAAAGCTTTTAATATACCAGGCTTAGTAGGGCTGCTTGTTATAAAATTTCAAACCTAGAAAACAGATCTATTGAAGTAAAATTCATTTGGCAACGGTAAAGGTAAAATAAACACGCTTTAATTCACACAATTTTAATATACAAACGTATGTTAAATGCAATATTCAGATTTGTCATACCTTTGTTTGCTATACATTTATATAAAACTACCTTAAGGCCTGAGACGTAAAGGAAAGCAAGACAAAATTTTAAAAGCTTTAGATGTCATAGCCAAAGGCTGGTTATATTAGTGGTCACAGTTATGTTTATACACCTACTGAGTTTAAATAAGCTTCTCTGACGAGCCTGACCAGGTGGTGGCGCAGTGGATAGAGCGTTGGACTGGGACGCAGCGGTTTGAAACCTCGAGGTTACCGGCTTGAGAGTGGGATCATAGACATGACCCCATGGTTGCTGGCTTGAGCAAGGGGTCACTTGCTCTGCTGCAGCCCCCTTGGGTCAAGGTACATATGAGAAAGCAATCAGTGAACAACTAAGGAGACTAAGGAGCCACAATGAAGAATTGATGCTTCTCATCTCTCTCCCTTCCCGTCTGTCTGTCCCTATCTGTCCCTCTCTCTGTCTCTGTCACACACACAAAAAAAAAGCTTCTCTAAAGAAATGAGAGTTTTTGGTGTTGTATAGACCCTGTTAAGGAAATGTAAAACGTGTAAAATTCAAGCGTGACATTTACTCAAGATTCATGATTTTACAAAGAAAAAACATTTACTTAAAACAGAATGTCACTGGCTTATTTATGATAAAGGACACACATAGGGATGTGTAGTAGCTAGTGATGATCGTCATCCAACCTAAAAGAAATGGTCTGAAGCCCTGGCTGGGTTGCTCAGTGGATAGAGTGTCGTCCTGGCACACCAAGGTCATGGGTTTGATCCCTGGTCAGGGTACATACGAGAAGCAATCAATGAGCACACAACTAAGTGAAATAATGCTTCTCTCTCTCTCTCTCTCTCTCTCTCTCTCCCCATTCTTCTCTCTCACAAATTAATGGAATGAAAAATTTTTAAAAAAGAAAGAGATGGTCCAATACAAAATTAGCACTTTGACAAAATCTTCTCTTTTCACTAAAATAGACCGTGTATTCTATATGGAGCTACAAGCTGCGGAAAACCATTCTATATGGTTACTCTAGCTGCGGAAAACCCATTCCTGTTTTTCTCTCACTGCCTATTTCTTAATCAATAGTGCCCTTTATTACTTGACAGTGTATATCTTGCTTCCCTGTACAATTTAAGATACTAGACTTAATCTACAAAAACTATGGAGTTTGCACCATGCCTTCCATTAAAGTCTCCTTATGCTGAAACACACAGCATTCGAGATATCTCAATTCAATTAGAACATTATACACTGGAGAGTCATTCTTTGTAATGTTTAAAAGTTGTTAATTTTAAGCCCTGGCCAGTTGGCTCAGCGCTAGAGCGTCGGCCTGGCGTGCGGGGGACCCGGGTTCGATTCCTGGCCAGGGCACATAGAAGCGCCCATTTGCTTCTCCACCCCCCCCTCCTTTCTCTCTGTCTCTCTCTTTCCCTCCCGCAGCCAAAGCTCCATTGGAGCAAAGATGGCCCGGGCGCTGGGGATGGCTCCTTGGCCTCTGCCCCAGGTGCTACAGTGGCTCTGGTCTCGGCAGAGCGACGCCCTGGAGGGGCAGAGCATCGCCCCTGGTGGGCGTGCCGGGTGGATCCTGGTCCAGCGCATGCGGGAGTCTGTCTGACTGTCTCTCCCCGTTTCCAGCTTCAGAAAAATACAAAAAAAAAAAAGGGGGGGGGGAATTACTAGCATGAATTGCCACCTCAAATCTTTTTTTAAATTTAATTAATTAATTTATTTATTTTAGCGAGAGAGAGAGAGAGAGAGAGAGAAAGAGAGAGAGAAAGAGAAACAAGAAGAGTGCCAGGCAGTGGCGCAGTGGATAGAGTGTCGGTCTGGGATGTGGAGGACCCAGGTTCGAGACCCCGAGGTTGCCAGCTTGAGCGCAGGCTCATCTGGTTTGGGCAAGGCTCACCAGCTTGAGCCAAAGTTCATTGGCTTGAACAAGGGGTCACTCAGACTGCTGTAGCTCCCGGTCAAGGCACATATGAGAAATCAATCAATGCACAACTAAGGAGCCGCAACGGGGAATTGATGTTTCTCATCTCTCTCCCTTACTGTCTGTCTCTATCTGTCCCTCTCTTTGACTCTCTCTGTCTCTGCCACAAAATAAAATAAAATAAAATAAAATAAAATAAAATAAAATAAAATAAAATAAAATAAAATAAAATAAAATAAAATTTCAATATATGTAAGAATAAATTTAAAAAAATAAAAAAGGGGCCCTGGCCGGTTGGCTCAGCGGTAGAGCGTCAGCCTGGCGTGCGGGGGTCCCGGGTTCGATTCCCAGCCAGGGCACATAGGAGAGGCGCCCATTTGCTTCTCCACCCCCCCCTCCTTCCTCTCTGTCTCTCTCTTCCCCTCCCGCAGCCGGGGCTCCATTGGAGCAAAGATGGCCTGGGCGCTGGGGATGGCTCCTTGGCCTCTGCCCCAGGCGCTAGAGTGGCTCTGGTCGCGGCAGAGCGATGCCCCGGAGGGGCAGAGCATCACCCCCTGGTGGGCAGAGCGTCGCCCCCTGGTGGGCAGAGCGTCGCCCCCTGGTGGGCATGCCGGGTGGATCCCGGTCGGGCGCATGCGGGAGTCTTGTCTGACTGTCTCTCCCCGTTTCCAGCTTCAGAAAAATACAAAAAAAAAAAAGAGAGAGATGAGAAGCATCAACTCATAGTTACAACACCTTAGTTGTTCTTTGATTACTTTCTCATATGTGCCTTAACTGGGGGACTGCAGCTGAACCAGCAACCTTGAGCTCAAGCCAGTGACCTTGGACTTCTAGCCAACAACCTTTGGGCTCAAGTCTGTGACTCAGAGGTCATGTCTATGATCCCATGCTCCAGTTGGTGATCCTGTGCTCAAGCTGGTGAGTCCGTGCTCAAGCCAGCAATCTTGGGGTTTCGAACCCGAGTCGTCCGTGTCCCAGTCCAATGCTCTATCTACTGTGCCACCACCAGGTCAGGCATTAATATTTTTATTTATTGATTTTAGAAAGAGAGGAAGGGAGAGACAGAAACATTGATCTGTTCCTGTATGTGCCCTGCCCAGGGATTGAATCTGTAATCTTTGCGTATCAGGATGCTGCTCCAACCAACAGAGCTATCCGGCCAGGGCACCACCTCAAATCTTGTTTGAAAGGAAGTAGAGAGGGTATAAATAAATAAAATTATACAATTGCAACAACTACAAAGGTGCCCTTCACAATGTCTCCCTGAGCACTCTGTCCAAGGTGTAAACTGGAGGCCCATCTCTAGCCCCCTACTCCATGGTAGGTGGGAGGGCCTGTACATTCCAGGGCTGTGTCCATGGAAACCTTAAAGCAGGGGTCCCCAAACTACAGCCCCGCGGGCCGCATGCGGCCCCCTGAGGCCATTTATCCGGCCCCCGCCGCACTTCTGGAAGGGACACCTCTTTCATTGGTGGTCAGTGAGAGGAGCATAGTTCCCATTGAAATACTGGTCAGTTTGTTGATTTAAATTTACTTGTTCTTTATTTTAAATATTGTATTTATTTCAGTTTTGTCTTTTTACTTTAAAATAAGATATGTGCAGTGTGCATAGGGATTTGTTCATAGTTTTTTTTATAGTCCATCCCTCCAACAGTCTGAGGCACAGTGAACTGGCCCCCTGTGAAAAAAGTTTGGGGACCCCTGCCTTAAAGTGTCCTTGGTGTGTCTCTCCAACTGGATGAGAGCAGCTTTCTGGTGCAGGAGGGCCTCCTCCAGAGCTGGGCCCAGCCCCCATCAGGGTCTCATACTGTCCGAAAGTGGCGTGTCCATCCAACAAGGGAGCCGGAGCGCCGCTCTGAGTGCAGCCCAAGAGTCAGTCCATGATAGACAGCCCAGCTGTCTGTGCAGATCACCAAGGTAAAGGGTCACCACAGACAACTAGGTGCACATGGGGCCTCAGGCCTCCCCCTCATCCCTGCCATCACGGCAGCTCTGAGGACGCTGCCCCATGAAGGAGTGCATGGCAGTGGTGGCCAACCTCTCCTTCTCTGCTCCAGAGAGCATGATGCCGTCCACCCCTATGTCCCACAATCGCAGCAAGCCTACCAGGGGCGCAGTGGGTACTCTTTGCTGCTGGGTTTTTACCTTCTGGGCAACCACTGGCCGAGCTCTTGAGTGTGCGGACGGCAGCTTCAGCCCGAGCCTCCTCATCCTCAGAAGAGGAGCTGGAAACACCTGCTCCCACCGACTCAGAACCACTCCCCCGGCACAGCTCCATCTTCAGCATCTGCAGCTGCCAGCTCTGGGCCTGAAGCTGAACCCACAGTTGTTCAACAACTGCTGCTGCCAACATTCAACTTCCAGGGCAAACTGTGACTTGCGAACCCATTCGGCCTCCTTCTCCAGAGACCTTTCCAGTTCCAGGAGCCATACCTGCAGTTCTCAGATCTGCAGCTCTTTCTCCCATGACCATTCCAGCTCCTGCCGTTGCTGCTACTGCTTGGTTTGCAGACCTCAGGCAGCTTCCTGCACAGAGCTCCCCGTTTCCTCTCATAGGGCTGTAAAAAAACACCCAGCCCACAGCCCCTAAAAGGACAGCCATGGGGAACCATACATTGGGGAGCAGCAACCACTCCTCTACCCCACTCCTTAAGGGTGTTGGCGGCTCCATACCAATCTGATCCGAATCCTGCCAGTTGCGCCAGAGGTAAAGCCAGTGGCTATCACCGTGGGTATGCAGATGCAAGTTCACATTGGATTTGGGCGGGTGGTAAAAGAACAATGGAGCCAGAAAATGGCGGGCCATTCTATTTATTGAAGTCTCGTAATAGTGGACGAGCCAACAGGCAAGGCTCTCAAGCCCCTCAGCATTCTGGACCCACCCGGACTCAACTGGACTCACAGGTCCCCACCAGCCTCAGCACTCCCCAGCCAAACAGGCCGGGCTGAAATCTCAGAGCTCCCAAGCTCCTCAGCACTCGCTCTTCCTCTCTCTCTTTTCCCTCAAACAACAATCGCCCCTCCCCACTGCTGCAGGCAGTCTGCAATGTGCAATCTGCCCCCATGAGGGCAAGTACCCACAGCCTCCCATAGACTATACACACATGGCTGCCCTAATACAAGTGAGCACACCTAAAAAAAACACTTGTTTACCCAACACTCACTCTTCCCCTTTTCCTGATTCTCACACATCCTTCAGATCTCAACTCAGGCATCACTTTCAGGACTCTTCTCTGCTCCCAAAGTCTCCACTGGGTTCCTCAGCAGTACACTTACACGATCTTGGATGTATTTAATTAAAGTGTGTCTTCCGCACTATGAAGTTGTAGGGCCAAGGGCCACCGTGATCACGGCCATTCACATGCAGGTTCTCACTGGATTCGGGCAGATGGTAAAGAAACAGTGGCCAAAGAATGGTGAGCCATTCCTTTATTCAAGTCTCATACCAGCCAATGAGCAAATACACAGGGAAAACAATTCCCTCTTCATTCAGAGCTCACAAAGCTACTGACATTATCCAGTTCCACAAGCAAAAGAATCTCCAGTTTCTCCTAGAATCAAAGAACTCACCAGTCCCAAAGCCCCTTACTTCTGGTTCCACTTCTGCACTAACTCCGCCAACATGGCTTCTTTCTCTGCAAAACTGGCTTCTCTCCTTTCCCTGCCATCTTGGCTTCTCTCTCTCTTCCTTCTCTTTCTCTCCTTTTAAAACTTTTCTGGGACCGAAACTTCTCCTCACCTGACCTGTGGTGGCGCAGTGGATCAAGCATCGACCTGGAACACTGAGGTTGTCGGTTCAAAACCCTGGGCTTGCCTGGTCAAGGCACATATGGGAGTTGAGGCTTCCTGCTCCTCCCCCCTTCTCTTTCTCTCTCTCTTTCTCTCTCTCTCTCTCTCTCTGTCTTTCTTCTCTAAAATGAATAAATAAATAAATAAAAATAATTGGAAAAAAAACCTTCTCCTCTAGCAAAAATTAGTATAACAATGGTCCTTCCCAAGCAGGAAAGTAACTAGCAATTTCACAGACACATACCTGGCGCTGTCCAGTGCCATTTTTAACAATAAAAGTGAGCAAATTCAAAAAACACAAATTTTACAAACTCATTTGCCCAACAGGTATAAACTAATCGCAGGAGGCACTGTGTCTTATTCATCATTATACCGCCAGCACTTAACACATACTGGCATGTAAGCGGGAGCTCAGTGTGTTGGATGAATACACAAATGAATAAATGAGTCAGTACCGTCTGACAATTCCTTTATCTCTAACAATTCAGACCAGGGGTCCCCAAACTACGGCCCGCAGGCCACATGCGGCCCCCTGAGACCATTTATCCGGCCCCCGCGCACTTCTGGAAGGGTACCTCTTTCATTGGTGGTCAGTGAGAGGAGCATAGTTCCCATTGAAATATTGGTCAGTTTGTTGATTTAAATTTACTTGTTCTTTATTTTAAATATTGTATTTGTTCCCGTTTTGTTTTTTTACTTTAAAATAAGATATGTGCAGTGTGCATAGGAATTTGTTCTTTTTTTTTTTTATAGTCCGGCCCTCCAACGGTCTGAGAGACAGTGAACTAGCCCTCTGTGTAAAAAGTTTGGGGACCCCTGATTCAGACTTTCCTCATTGGTTGTGAAACACTTTTCACAAGAGCTGCAGAAATTTGTTGTTAAGGATTATGAGTCATTAGACTCAGCTTTGTGAAGTTGGACGCCTTGTCTTACTCAGATTCAAATATGGAGAAAGTCAATATAGCATACTGGTGAAGCACTCAGGAGTTTTAGCTGGACAAATTGGGTTTTATCCAGCCTCTAATACTGTCTGACCCGAAGGCAAGTTACTTAACTTGTTTGCATATCAGTTTTTTTCTGCTGAGAAACTGGTTTAAAATAATCCCTACCAAATAAAGTTATGGTGAGAATTAAATAAAATTGTGCCTTTAAATACCAGTGCAGGGTCATTCTTATTATTCCACAAATGATTGCATGAAAAGTGGTCAAGACAAAGCAACAAAAGCAATCAATGTCTGCAGAGCTACTGATTTCTACCTAAAACTTCCTTACAGTCCAACAAAGACCATCTCCCTACAGATTACCTGAGGCAATGGAACCTTGCAAAATACAAAGGATGAACCTGTCTGAGGAATTACAGAACAATAGTGGCTCACAGTGATGGTTCAATAAAAAGCTTTCCTCAAGTCTATATCCTTTAAAGCTAATAATAATAATTAGAACACCAACCTATTAATAGCACACAAATCACATATTTCAAAAAATGAAGGGATTCTCTGCCACCCAGCTTAGTGTATCCCAAGGTTCTCTTTACCAAGCCACAGTCGCAGAGCTCCAGGGAAAAGCAACCTGGTCTCATCTCTCCAGGCAGAGGAGAACAGAAGCTCCATCTCCACACATGCTGCAGATGGCTTTTCCAGTCTACCTGAATCATTACCAGCTAGAAGCAGCGGTCATTGGGACTTGGAAGTGAGCTGCAAAGTATAGAATTGTGACAACAATTCCAGTGCCATGAGGACCTTTCCCGGATGTGGACTTTTCCTGGACTCCTGCTCCTTGGGACAGCTCCTAACAGACTGAACTGGGGTTGGGTTGCATTTTTCAGGGATTTGGCATGGTGTTGGGGCCAACTTGGACTTGGTGAACATGTTAAGGACACTACTCTTTTATGGATTCTTGCTGTATTGGCCAAGAGTTTGTTTAAAGGCTTTAATCACTGTAAAAAAAAAAAAAAAAAATAGAAGACTGGATAAAGAAGATGTGGCACATATATACCATGGTATACTATTCAGCCATAAGAAATGATGACATCAGATCACTTACAACAAAATGGTGGGATCTTGATAACATTATACGGAGTAAAATAAGTAAGTCAGAAAAAAACAAGAACTGCAGGATTCCATACATTGGTGGGACATAAAAACGACACTACAAGACATGGACAGGAGTGTGGTGGTTACAGGGGGCTGGGGAGGGAAGGAGGGAGAGGGGGAGGGGCACAAAGAAAACTAGATGGAAGGTGACGGAGGACAATCTGACTTTGGGTGATGGGTATGCAACAGAATTGAATGACAAGATAACCTGGACACGTTTTCTTTGAATATATGTACCCTGATTTATTGATGTCACTCCATTAAAATAAAAATTTATTTATAAAAAAAATGAAGGGATTCAAGGGAAGCACACTTAAAACAGGGTAAGAACAAAAATAAAAAATAAATAGGGCAATTCTTCTGAAGTAGTTAAAATACAAATAATGAGGCAAACTAAATTGAATAAAACAAAAGGTATAAATATGTATCATGTCATTAACACTCTGCGAGATTGAAATTTAGGTTTTACAAATTCATTTTTTAAAAAGTATTTATTGATTTTAGAGAGAGACAGACAGAAACATCAATCTGTTCCTGTATGTGCCCTGCCCTTGGATGGAACTGGCAACCTCTATGCTTCAGGAAGGTGCTCTAACAACTGAGCCATCCAGCCATGGCTACAAATTCATTTTTAACTGTGAATATCATTACTCTAGTATTATCTCAAGTTTGGGAAATTAGGAGAATGACTTATCAAAAAATGTAACTTCCAAGTCATTTAATGAAACTGCATAGATGTTTCAAGAAATGCAACCTTGCACATTCATTTTAGTGTGGTGATTAAGAAAGGACAAAGAACTGCAAAGCTGAAAACCTTAATTGGAATACTTGGCACCACTAATTAGCTGTTAACTTCCACATGCCACACTTTCCTAATCTACATACATAATGATATCTGTTGGCAAAATGCTGATAATTGTTAAAAGTGTATGACACAAAAGCTTCCATTCATTCTACTGGAATATTTTTATGTATGTTTAAATTTTTCCATTCTAGAACATTAATAAAAAGGATAACTTCTGCTTTGCTGCGTCACTGTTGGGCAGGTAAAATAAAATAAAGTACATTATCTTACTAATTATTAGGGTAGTATCTAGGTAGTTTATAGTGTTTTTTAAATGTCTTCTTTAAATTCAGTATGTAACTAAATAAATAGCTGAGGGTTTTCAAACCAATTCTAGGAAGATAAGACATAAAAGTGCCCCCTATTAGTATTCATCTATAAAAAACCCATAATTTGCATCCTAGTCGGCTAGCTCAGTGGTAGAGCGTCAGCCCAGCATGTGGAAGTCTTAGGTTCAATTCCCCGCCAGGGCACACAGGAGAAGAGCCCATCTGCTTCTCCACCCTTCCCCATCTCCTTTCTCTCTATCTCTCTCTTCCCCGCCCGCAGCCAAGGTTCTACTGGAGCAAAGTTGGCCGGGGTGCTGAGGATGGCTCCATGGCCTCTGCCTCAGGTGCTAGAATGGCTCCTGTTTCAAGAGCAACACCCTGGATGAGCAGAACATCACCTCCTAGTGGGCATGCCAGGTGGATTCCAGTCAAGCGCATGCAGGAGTCTGTCTCTCTGCCTACCTGCTTCTCACTTCACAAAAATACAAAAAAAAATCATAATTTTCTTATCAAGAAGTGTTGGATCCTGACCAGGTGGTGGCACAGTGGATAGAGCAGGTGTGGCCAACAGTTTTTGCCCCCCCCCCCACCAGATTAGAAAGAAAACTTTTTTCACGAACTGGATGAAATATTAAAATTTAAAAATGTTAAATACAAAAATGATTTGTTTAAGTAAACAAAATTTTATTATGTAATTTGTTTATGAATAAATGTAAGTGAGTGAAAAAAATTTTAATATATAATATTATTTTAATAAAATACGTTTTAATAAAAATATAATTACATGGCCCTGGCCGGTTGGCTCAATGGTAGAGCGTCGGCTTAGCGTGCAGAAGTCTCGGGTTCGATTTCTGGCCAGGGCACACAGGAGAAGCGCCCATCTGCTTCTCCACCCCTCCCCCTCTCCTTCCTCTCTGTCTCTCTCTTCCCCTCCCGCAGCCGAGGCTCCATTGGAGCAAAGATGGCCCGGGCGCTGGGGATGGCTCCTTGGCATCTGCCCCAGACGCTAGAGTGGCTCTGGTTGCGACAGAGCGATGCCCCGGAGGGGCAGAGCATCGCCCCCTGGTGGGCAGAGCGTCGCCCCCTGGTGGGCGTGCCGGGTGGATCCCAGTCGGGTGCATGCGGGAGTCTGTCTGACCGTCTATCCCCGTTTCCAGCTTCAGAAAAATACAAAAAAAAAAAAAAAAAAAAAAAAAAAAAAAAATATATATATATATATATAATTACATACCATATAAATATCCAAACTGTATCACAATCAATCAAAACAATATCTAATTAACAGAATGAGCTTGAAGGGGTTATATCGCAAATAAAACAATTATTTCGTTTTACAAACAGCCTGGACACATTTTCAGTTATCAACTGCAGCTATTGTCTATGCTACAATGCCACTTGATTCAGCACACTTAACCACAAAAATAACGAATTGTTTGACCTTGGGTGTGCACTGGCAAACTCCGCCTAAAAGAATGTGGATTTCACATCACCGCTAAATGTCAAACAGTTCATATCAAGTACAGACGAGTACAAAAGTTGTAAATCTTTATAATGGAATTTTTTTTTAAATAAAGAAGTATCGCAAATCCATTAGACCAATTATTGGAAGTTAACCGTAGATTAGTCACATGTGGAATTCTTTTCTGTGTATCACTATCTTCTTAAATATCTCGATTTCCAGTAATCAAAGATGCTTCCACTTCTGAGTAGCTGAGATTTTAAAGTAGTGGAGAATATTAAAAATTTAATTGCGGGCCGCATAAACTCATTACACAGGCCAGATCCAGCCAGCAGACCATATGTCAGACCATATGTTGGCCATGCCTGGGATAGAGCATTGGCCTGGGACGCAGAGGACCCAAGTTCGAAACCCCGAGGTCACTGGCTTGAGCGCGGGCTCACCAGCTTGAGCGCACGGTCACTGGCTTGAGCGTGGGAACATAGACATGACCCCAAGGTTGCTGGTTTGAGCCCAAGGTCGCTGGCTTGAGCAAGGGGTCACTCGCTCTGCTGTAGCCCCCCCCAGGCACATATGAGAAAGCAATCAATGAACAATTAATGTGTTGCAATGAAGAATTAATGCTTCTCATCTCTCTCCCTTCCTCTCTGTCTGTCCCTATCTGTCCTTCTCTCTGTCTCTCTCGCAAAAAAAAAAAAAAAAAAATGTTGGAGCCTGACTAGGCGGTGGCACAATAGACAGAGCATCGGCCTGGGATACTGAGGACCCAGGTTCAAAACCCTGAGGTCGCCAGCTTGAGCGCAGGATCATCTGGCTGGAGCTCGGGTTCATCCAGCTTTAGCACGGACTTAACATCTTGAATACAGGGTTATTGGCCTGAGCGTGGGGTCATAGATATGACCCCATGGTCCCTGGCTTGAGCACAAAGGTGACTGGCTTGAAGCCCAAGGTCTCTGGCTTGAGAAAGGGGTCATTGGCTTGGCTGGAGCCCCCCAGTCAAGGCATGTATGAGAAAGCAATCAATGAACAACTAAGGTGCCTCAACTATGAGTTGATGCTTCTCATCTCTCTCCCTTTCTGTCTGTCTGTCCCTGTCTATCTATCTCTTTCTTGCTCACTAAAGAGAAAAAAAAAGTGTTGGAAAAAGTCAACCAAAGTGTTCTGCAGCTAAATATAAATATTAAATCTTTTGCCAATATTCAGTAAAGATTAATAGACATCTGCTACAATTTTAAGTTTCTTCCATAAATTCTTCTTAAATCTTCAGCATCTGCTACAACCTGGTATGTTAGAGCCTAACATGTGACAAATGTTGAGTTGCTGCTTACCGTGCCTGCCGGCCTCTGTGCTGGATGCACAGGTAACGCAGAAAACTCTGGTGCCTGCCTTCCTGGACACTAATTTACATATTTATTTACTTTCACTATATCATAATTATAAATTTTATGGTTGTGCAAAAAACACCCCAGGATGTGAATGGCACCGTCGACATCATAGGGTGGAAAACATGCACATTTGAACATAGCTACAGGCCTGCTGTAAGATTTCTCAACTTGGCACTACTGACATTTTGGGCTGGATAGGCTGTCCTGTGCATTATAGGATTTTTTTTCCTAACATCGATTTATTGTTCCATTTACTTATGCACTCACTGGTTGATTCTTGTATGTTCATGAACATACAAGATCAATGCCCTCACCGGCACTGAACCCACAACTTTGGCGTATTGGGACAATGCTCTAATTAACTGAGCTACCCAGCCAGGACAAATTATAGGGTGTTTGGCAGCATCCCTGGATTCTATTCACTCCATACAACCTTCCCTCCGTGTGACAACCAGAAAAATCTCCAGACATTGCCAAATGTCACAAGGGCAGGGGTTGGACACAACCCAGCCCCAGGTTGAGAACTATTGGTCTAACATTAGTAGCTAGTAAGTAGCAGAGGTGGAACTAGGATCCGAACTTGTTTTTGTTTTTCTCAAAATAACACTTTTTTTTTTAACAGAGACAGAGAGTCAGAGAGAGGGACAGACAGACAGGAACGGAGAGAGATGAGAAGCATCAATCACTAGTTTTTCATTGTGACACCTTAGTTGTTCATTGATTGCTTTCTCATATATGCTTTGACCATGGGCCTTCAGCAGACCAAGTAACCCCTTGCTCGAGCCAGCAACCTTGGGGTCCAAGCTGATGAGCTCTGCTCAAACCAGATGAGCCTGCACTCAAGCTGGCGACCTTGGGGTCTCGAACCTTGGCATCCCAGTCCGGTGCTCTATCCATTACGCCACCGCCTGGTCAGGCGTAAAATAATACTTTAATTACAAAAGTAATGTATGATCATTGTCAAGATTCAAACCAGAAGCTCACGAAGAGGAGGAATTCTCCCTCTTGTCTTCCTATCTCCCTTCTTCCAAGGTTAACTGTTAAGTTTGATGTGTAGACATTTTTAAACACACACACACACAGAAGAACAAATATTTTCTTTTTAAGTTCTGTGACTTGCTTTTTTCATTCGATACTCTGTGTCATATATGTCTATCCATCTCCAGTCTTTCTTCATTAGTTGCAAAGTGGTCTGGGTTACAGGTATATCACAATTGATGTAAGCTTCCACCACTAATGGGCATTTATATAGTCCTCAGTTTGGGGTTATTTCTAACAATACTACAACGGAAAAATGCTGTAGTTAATATCCTTCTACATCTGTTTTTCCACACATACACAATAATTTATGGCACTGACTCTTAGAAGCAGAACTGCTGAGTCAAGGATATACACATTTTAAATCTTGCTAGTTACTGTCAACAGCCTTCCCTTTCTTCTTCACCAGCTGTCATAATAAGGTAATGTATCTAAAAAGGTTTGAAAGAGTGATGTATGTTATAGGTCCCCAACTCATAATTAAGGTATTCCTGGAGTAGTTAATCCTCCCCTCTAAGTTTCCTTATACCTTTTTGTAAGTTAACAAACAGTGACTTGTATCCTTTTAAAAAAAATCATTTCATATTAGTCCTGGGAGGGCTATTTTAAGCAACAGAACATTACAGCAGTGAACATAATCAACCATTCTGTAAATGGGAAGAAGTGAGTTTTATGCCCAATATTTTCAATGTGACAAATAAGTATGCTTTACCAATCATTATTATAGATGAAATGTCAAGGATTTTTTTTTCACTCCAAGATTTTCATTATATTTTCTATTGATTTTTATCACAGAATTAGAGAATAAAGTTTCTCTGTAGTGGATATGCTTTAGTAAACCTAATTTAAACCTTGCCCTGACTCTCAGAACACTTGCAGCAAGAAAATGACCTTAGGCAGTGTTAAATTTAGGTCCAGTCAATAGTTCTCAAGGAGAGATGACAACTTGCACACTTAAAAAAAAAGTTTGAGCATCATCAGATTAAGTAAATGCAGAATTCACTATCATAATTTGATACCATAAACCTCCTCATAGGAAATAAAAATGTATTATGAGCTTGTACTTTGACAGTATTATGAACTAAAACACCTAAAGGTACATGAAATTGCCACAGTTCCTATATGACCTTGATGAAACTCTTGCAAAGTTCCTCCTTAGAATTTATTTGAGTGAATACTGCCTTAGCCAGTTTGCTCAATGGATAGAGCATCACCCTGGTGTGTGGACATCCCAGGTTGGATCCCCGGTCAGGGCACCCATAAGAAGCAAACCATCTGTTTCTCTCCCCTCCCTCTCCCCTTTCTCTCTTTCTTCCCCTCTCAGCCAGTGGCTCGAACTGAGCATTGGCCTCAGGCACATAGCTCAGTTGGTCAGAGGAACGGCCCAGGTGCTGAGGATAGCTGGCTTGGCCCCAGATCCTGGGGTTCACCAGGTGGATCCCAGTCGGGGCACATGGGGGAGTCTGTCTCTCTACCTTCCCTCCTTCTTTTTATTTATAAAAATAAAAAATGATAAAAAAAATAAAAAGTAAGTGAATACTGACGACTGGAAGGACACATGAAAATGTGATGATAGCTGCTATTTCTTAGGATAGTGAGATAATGAGTATTATTAGTTGCTGTTGGTCTGATGCTCTTTGGTCTACAATTTATTGTACATTCTCCATTTCCGTAATTATGTCATTGGATCCTCTTGAGGATCCACCCAATTGATAGGATTGGGAAACTTGTCCAGGATTTGGCTACATCAAGAGTCAAGGGCAGCGCTATAACTGAACACATCACCGAGGTGCATGTTAAGCAGAATCTCAGACCCCACATCTGGCCTAACTAGCATCTGCATTCTAACCAAAGCCCCAGGGGACTCCTGTACACATGACAGTTTGAGGAGCCCTGGTCTATAAGACTCAGAGAAGTGATTCTCAAGATGGCGGAGGTGTGTGTGTTGGGGGGGGGGGGGGGGTGAGGGTCCGCAGAGGGATTGAGAGAACAGGTTGTTTCCTAAGGCACATTTGACAATATCTGGAGACATTTTGTGGTGGGTGCTACTGGCCTGTTGTGAATAGAGGCCAAAGATGCTGCCACACAACCTACAAAGCCCAGGACTGTCTCCTATAACAAAGAGCTATCCAGCGCCAGAGGTTGAGCAACCCGGCTATAGAGGAAAAACAGGTTTTCCCAATTCCATACATATACTGTTGATTGTAAAATTAAAAAAATCATTGTTTTGAATTAATATATTTATATATAATTCCTACTTTTACAGATAAAAGGTTATATTTTTATAATTCCACTTTAGAGGAAAAGAGCATAAGGTCACTGAATTAAACACAGGAGAGACAATATTATGATTCTCCAAAACAGAAACAGAACATTTAAATTAAAATTTTAGTCACAAAACAAAAGGATCATTTTTTAAACTCTCTTCTGCGTGACTCATGGTGGCACAGTGGATAAAGCATTGACCTGGAATGCTGAGGTCGCTGGTTTGGAAGCCCTGGGCTTGCCTGGTCAAGACACATATGTGAAGCAACTACTATGAATTGATGCTTCCCGCTTCTCCCCCCTTTCTCTCTCTCTTCTCTCTAAAATCAATAAATAGAATCTTAAAAAAACAAAACAAAACAAAACCCTCTTCTATCCTGTTGTTATTATAAAACTATACCTATGCTGTTCTGGAGAGCAAATTCCTAGAAAAAAAATTGTCAACTTTTTTTTAAAAGCCATTGCAGTATTTATAAATTTTCATTGTCAAGACATGCTTATTTAATATTAAACTTAAAATTACATTTGAAAGAATTTAATCATGATTTTTAGGGAAGAATAATGCTATCAGAAGAAAAATGTTCTGTACTGATATTACAGTACTAAAAACTGATATCCTAATTATAAAAAATTACTTGCTAGACGTAATTTGTAGATAAGTTGGAAAAAAAACCCTATTTTGACAAATGACTGTAAACCTTTCAAAATTCCATTGACAGGCTATAGTAATAAACTCTGGCACATCTGAAATGTATCAGATAAATAAAACCCTACCTTCTAGATGCTCACAGTCTAGTTCATAGAGCATATTTAGTGTCTGCAAGGAAGCCAAAATAATTGTTAATTTCAAAATAAATTGTGTGAAAATTTTATTTCCTTACATGAGGCACCTAGATACTCTTTTGGATGTAATCATAACAACAAAAGTAGAGATGACTACTTTGTGTGTACTTCTGTTAGCTTCTGAAATGTTAATGAAAATAGTGGTGAGAAGAAAAAAATCTTTCATCGTTTTCATTTTTTTGTGAATTATTTTATTTTCCTTTCAATGAAACAGAACTCAGCCCCTGCATGTACTAAAAATAAAATGTTAACCATTTAAAATGTCACAAAAACTACACAGTTAAAATAGTCACTGACTAGTGACTATTAATTTCCATAAATCACTCTCCCAATCACAGCCAAATCAGCTTAATAGGTCTGTGTTATCTTAATGTAATCGTTAATTATCTATTCTTTATTGCAAGCAAAATTGCCCCCTGAGCCACCTTTCACATTTACATGACCTTCCACCAGCAAATAAGTATTGCTGCTGGCAGACTAGACATTTCCTTTTCCTAGACACTGGTTCCCAGAAAACCACAATGAAGAGTTATTATTAAGACTCTAAGATGAATACGAAAAAGTGCAAATGTAAAAAGTAATAACGGTTGAAAGGACCTAATAACCGTCTTGGCCGGTTGGCTCAGCGGTAGAGCATTGACCCGGTGTATTAAAGTCCGGGTTTGATTCCCGGACAGGGCACACAGGAGAAGCGCCCATCTGCTTCTCCACCCTTCCCCCTCTCCTTCCTCTTTATCTCTCTCTTCTCCTCCTGCAGCCAAGGCTCCATTGGAGCAAAGCTGACCCAGGCGCTGAGGATGGCTCCATGGCCTCCACCTCAGGCGCTAGAATGGCTCTGGCCGCAACCGAGCAACGCCCCAGATGGGCATGCCAGGTGAATCCCGGTCGGGCGCATAAGAGAGTCTGTCTGTCTGCCTGCCTCCTCGCTTCTAACTTTGGAAAAATTCCAAAAAAAAAAAAAGGACCTAAAAACCGTCTACCATTATCCTCTTATTTTAAAGAGGGAGAAATCAAGGATCAGCAAGGTCAAGCAATATGCCCAAGAAAACATAATGATAGGTCTCCTGACTCCAGACAGTACTTTTCAGCCACCCTGCATTAAAAGGGAATTTTACACAAAAGAATATTAACATTTAGGAGCACGTGTGCAATTTCATTATCCATTCAACATCACTTAGTTCCTTAAATGGGCACTTACTAAGGGCACGTATCATGGAATTTTAGAGCTGGAGCAGGGAGCCTTAGAGGAACCCTCATTTTTCAGATGAGGAAATTACTATCCATTCATTTAACCACCAACATTGACTGCACTCCTACAATTAGCGAAATCTTACAGATACAAAGACAAACAGGATAAGTTCTTCAGGAGCTCACATGGGACAAAGGGGGTAAAACAACTGTAATAACGTGACGGTTATTATAAGAGATATTCACTCAGTAGGGGGGGCGAAAGGAGGAAGCGATCAGCTCTGACTGTTTGGATATAACACGGAACACACATAAAAACAGAACGCTATTCACGCCCTTTAATGCTTAGCTTTGCTGTTTTATATGAAAGCAGATGAAAAAAGTTCCATTTTCACCAAAAGGAGTAGGGAATTCTCCTTTACTAGAATGTGTGGCATAGTACCTAGAAACTCATATATAAAATATATTTAATACTGAAAACAACTCACCTCCGGGCGCGCTGTGCCCCGCGCGGGCCGGACCCCAGCTCCCCGCGACCAGAGGGGCAAGTAGCAGGAGGCGGAGGACCACGGGCCGGGACTCCCGAGCCGCCATCTCCGGGAGAGCCACCTCTCGACGGCCGCGCGGGAACGCGGACTCGTGGATGTAGCCGAGAGCGTGGCTCTGCGCGGAGAGGAAGGCGCGATGGGTTCTCAGCTCCCGCCGCGCTCAGCACGCCCAAGCCCCACCTCCTCCGTATTAGCCCGCCCATGGGCCCGCCCCACCCAGCGTAGCCCCGCCCCGGCTCCGCCTTCGGTCCTATCCCGTCCGCTTTCAGCCGTGCCCCGCCTCCTGGCCCCGCAGGTAGCCAGTACGACTCTGGAATCTGGGGACGCCGGAGGCCAGCACCTCAGACGGTCCCAATACGCTCTGGTAACCCTAGGCAAGCCCCCGCACACCTAGGGATAACTGCTGTTCATTAATGCCTGCAAGGAAAGGGCATAGACAGACAGATAGAAAACTGAATGAACAATCACTATCCTGAGTAGGAATGGTGCTGCCGAGGCAGCCCCACACGAGGGTGGGTCAGCCTCCGCCAGCGAGCCCTTCCAGCAGCCTGTGGCCTTGTGGGGTTTTGGGAGCCAAGCGACTCCACAGGAGGTGTAATCACCAGGTTAGCCAGGCCACTGGGCAAATACCTCCCTCTGGACCAGCTTCCTTGTCCTTAAACCAAGCAGAAGGACTGACCCGCATCCGGGCCATCCTCAGAGATGACATGCAATGGCCTCAGATGGAAATAGTCCCCTCAGTGCCGCCACCAATTAACATTAAATAGTGACTCCATCTGCGACAGACATTTATGACTCCAATGCTGACTGATACTGACGGCGGCAGGCCTGTCGGATACTCTGCTAGACACTCTGTTTCAACCCTTCTGTCCACGATTAGGAAGCTTCATTTGGCTGAAGAGATTCAGGCAAATTACCTTAAAAGCCTCAGTGGCATAACTTGCTGCTGATTCTTCACCCAGAGCTTTATGGAGGTGACATCTCTAAGACTCCTTGCAAGTCAAAATTTCACTCCAAGCTCCATTTTGTAAATCTGCTTAAAACCCTAACCTGGTTGCAAATAATCTAAACAGTAAATTTCGGTTGACATTTTTCCTAGGTCTCAGCCCAACCAGGAAAATGTAAACAAAATCCTTTGAAGTTAGTCTGCTTCCTCGGATTTAAAGAAAGGGCCACAGAAAAGAGACAAGACGACTGGGTTAGTCATTCATGACACTTCTGTACAGGGAGAAAAGAGTACTTACTGTCCCTTCACTGCAAGTTTCTATATTACTCCGAAGAATGTATGGGGCATACAGACACTTATGCAATTCCCCCAACAATGTCTCTAGAAAGTAGAGTGTTACTGTGCTTCTAAAGGTAGGGTACTTGAAACCGAGTGGCTGAATAACTGCTGAAGGTCACAGTACCTGTCAGTGAAAAACTAGAATTACGGTAAATGGTTGTCAGCTCAGCCACAGCAAGCATAAACGGAACTCTTAGACCTCCCCGGAGTTTATATCAATAACCATGAGTGCTCACTTCAGCAGCACATATACTAAAATTGGAATGATACAGAGAAAATTAGCAT
Source organism: Saccopteryx leptura (assembly GCF_036850995.1). Classification (NCBI taxonomy): domain Eukaryota; kingdom Metazoa; phylum Chordata; class Mammalia; order Chiroptera; family Emballonuridae; genus Saccopteryx; species Saccopteryx leptura. The sequence goes on along the minus strand of NC_089515.1, from coordinate 43,490,308 downwards.
AGGCTCTGAGCAAGGATGATGCTCAAGTTCATGAAGTGTTAAAAAAAAAAGTAAATAATCACGGGAACCACAATTATTCATATAATCTGTGAGAAACGCTAGCTTTTTTTAAGTGAAAGGCAGTGTGTAATTTCTTGGGCACATTAAAACCCAAGCAAATAATTACAGAATATAATGGGTGCATCTTGGATGGCTTTCTCTAGGATACACTAATTACTCTCAGTTGCTGGATGTGGTGGTTGCACCTGACCGGGATACAGGCATGTTTATGTGGCCAGGAGACGCTGGCTGAACAAATGACACTGAGAACTGCTGCTGTTGCTGGGACCATCACCTACAGAAGTCCCCAAAAGCAGCATCTGTCCATCAATCTTGAGATATGACCGAAGGACTGTCATACGGTCTTTATGGTGTGCCAGCATCTCAAACACTTTCCTCTCAAGATTGTTTCATTTATTTATTTATTTGTTTGTTTATTTATTTATAGTGAGAGAGACTGAGAGAGGGACAGATAGGGACAGACAGGAAGGGAAAGAGATGAGAAGAATAAATTCTTTGTTGCAGCACCTTAGTTATTCATTGATTGCTTTCTTATATGTGCCTTGACCAGGTGTGGAGGGGCTACAGCAGAGCTAGTGACCCCTTGCTCAAGCCAGCGACTATGGGGTCATGTCTATGATCCCACGCGCAAGCCAGTGACCCTGTGCTTAAGCTGATGAGCCCGCGCTCAACCTGGCCACTTTGGGGTTTTGAACCTGGGTCCTCTGGATCCCAGTCCAACGCTCTATCCACTACGCCACCGCCTGATCAGGCTGACAATTGTTTTAATTACGCTTCCCTGCCATCGCATATTTTGCTCTTTCTCCCCTTCCCTGAATATCCAAACTCACCCTTTCTTCAGACCCATTTTAAATGCCATTTGCCCACCAGTCGCAGCCTTCTCCAAACTTCCAAAACACTTTAATTTTATTCCTATCACAGCACTAAGTTGGGTCTTCCACTCCCTCTGCTTGTTACTCATCACTGGTCCATCCCTTCCCCTTAGCACAGTTGTCACAATTTGTAATTGCCTCCCCTTCAGTGTGTCTAATTCCCTTTATAAAAATTAGCTCCAGCAGCTGTGTCTGTTATCCCCGGGGGTGTGCCCAGTATATTGAGCGTGCAGTAGATGCTCAAAATGATTGTTGGATGAATAAATGCATGCTAAATAGCTTGTCCAAGATCTCTGAGCTAGTGAGCTGGAAATGGTAATCAGGGACACAAACCCAAGTGTCCTGCCTTCAAAAACTACATCTCTCTCTGTAGGACCCATCCTAATCTTTAAAATGGTGCCTCAAAGCCTGCCTTGCACGCCTGACCAGGTGTTGGTGCAGTGGATAGAGTGTCGGACTGGGATGCCAAGGACCCAGGTTCGAGACCCCCGAGGTCGCCAGCTTGAGTGCGGGCTCATCTGGTTTGAGCAAAGCTCACTAGCTTGGACCCAAGGTCGCTGGCTTGAGCAAGGGGTTACTCGGTCTGCTGAAGGCCTGCGGTCAAGGCACATATGAGAAAGCAATCAATGAACAACTAAGGAGTTGCAATGCGCAACGAAAAACTGATGATTGATGCTTCTCATCTCTCCGTCCCTGTCTATCCCTCTCTCTGACTCTCTCTCTGTCTCTGTAAAAAACAAAACAAAAAACCTGCCTCGCAGAAGATGAAGCCCAAGTGTTCAGTAGGTGATGGTTGTTATTATTTCTGTGCCAATTATTCCCTGAGTGCTTTTGCAGTTGCAAAACCCTTAAGCTAAAGGCAGTTGGTGCCTTTGAGTTAAAAGAGTGGAAAGGGGATTAGGAGGCCAAATAAACAGCAGAAATAAAAAATAAACATTGTCACCTGCAAGTGATATGACCTAATGAGTTGTCTTTCATACCAGTGTACTTGTTGACTTTTCATTTTTATAATGGGGTCAACTGAGCTAAATCCAGAGCTGGGCTGAGTCTCCAAATCTTCCAATCAGCAATTCCATTCTGGCTTGGTGATAAATTCTGCTGTGAGCCTTTAAGATGAAACTGAACTGAAAAGTTAATTAAAGATAAAAATGGATGTTGTCCATTTTACTGCTGAAATTAAATGCATTTTTTTCAGCTTAAAGAAAAAAAAACAAGTATTGATAGCATATTTAAAGTTCAATCCTTCAAAAGGAATGATATAAAAGCAAAAGATCTGTTTCAGGGGCTATTTCTATGGCTGCAATCAAATGTCAAAGTGCAGACATATTTTTTAAAGACTTTATTTATTCATTTTAGAGAGGAGAGAATGAGAGAGAGAGAGAGAGAGAGAGAGAGAGAGAGAGAAGGGGGGAGGAGCAGGAAGCATCAACTTCCATATATACCTTCTCCAGGCAAGCCCAGAGTTTTGAACTGACGACCTCAGCATTCCAGGTCAATGCTTTATCCACTGTGCCACCACAGGTCAGGCATGAAGACATATTTTAATGCAGAGAGCTTTAAGAAAGAATATTAATTGGCCATATTTTATTAGATTGTAAAAGCTAAGTAGTAGGGCTTAAAATCATATCACAAAAATATAAACCATTTATAAAACTGAGCTATCTTGATAGAATTTAATAATAGCATATATATTACAATGTCACAGGCCTGATTACTGACAGAAAAACACAAGTGAATAGGACATGACAATTCACTACAGAACAGAGTAAATATTAGAATGTATCCTGGACAAATACCAGCACTTGTTACAAATGGAAAATTTTGTTTTCCACCTTAAGTAAGTGCAGGACAATGTCCTATGCTCCCTAAATGTCAAAAGCTTTTACTTTTAAGAGGGAGGAACCATAAGAGAATTTTTTATTTTATGACAAATACAAACAATACTATATTTTGTACTTCTAATTTGCAAAAGGACACACAAAAAATGTACCTATATACAGGTAATAGATATATTAATTAGCTTGATTATGGTAACCATTTCAGAACCTTTACATAAATCCAGTATCATATTATATACCTAAAATATACAATTTTTATGTCAATTACATCACAAAGCTGCTAAATACAAAAATAATCTCTGCAGTAAAACAAAGACAAATATGAATTTCAGTAATTACTTAATATGTAAAAGCTCAACATTTGTATACTAACTAAATATAAGTTATTAGAAATACAGTACACTTTTTGACTGGTCACAGGAAAGCAACAAAAGATGATAGAAATGTGAAATCTGCACCAAATAAAAGGAAAACTCTCCCAGTTTCATCTATTCAGTGCAGTTTGATGTGGGCTCACGCACAGATTTTTTAGGGCTTCTTAGGTAGCTATCCCGTATAGCCTCTACAGACTCATCACTGACTGATGGCCTACCAGAACGGGGTTTCTCCACCAAACTGCCGGTTTCCTTCAACTGCTTATCCCACCGAGTAATGTTATTCCTATGTGGTGGCGCTTCGTTATAAAAGCGCCGATATTCACGTTGCACTTTGGTCACGGATTCAAATTTAGTGAGCCACAGAACACACTGAACTTTCCTCTGTACCATCTACATCTCGACTGGCATGGCTGTGGGCTGCTCCGCTGTATACACGGTGTTACATCATCATCTGTGCATGCGCACATGCTGCCACATCATCCTACAGAAACTGGGAGGGTTTTCCTTTTATTTGGTGCAGATTTCACATTTCTATCATCTTTTGTTGCTTTCCTGTGACCGGTCAAAAGTGCACCGTGACTTTATGGACACACTGTATATATAAATATTTATTGCATTAAGTGATATATTCTTCATAGATGACATATGATTATTAATTTTAAAAAGAAACTTATGCCCTTAACGTCTGCAAGACACTATTGCAAATGTTTGATTCTGTGAAAAAGGTAGAATTTATTTTTATCAAACATACAGCCTGTATCTCACTTTCTATTTTAGAAATGAGAGGTATTGATTTATACTTACTGCTACATATACCAAAAATAAGTCCAAAAACCAAATTATATTGGAGGTATAGACTGAAATGCTCCAGGAATCTGCACCAAGAGAACAGCCATCTTAGAATTTAATTAATTGATTATCAATTTAACTGTTCCCAGATCATTCCTGCTTTGATCAAGGGATATTAAGAAATTCTGATCCTTAAAAGCACACAAGAGCCTGACCAGACAGTGGCACAGTGGATAGAGCATCGGACTGGGATGCAGAGGACCCAGGTTCAAGACCCCGAGGTCGCCAGCTTGAGCGCAAGCTCATCTGGTTTGAGCAAGGCTCACCAGCTAGAGCCCAAAGTTGCTGGCTTGAGCAAGGGGTCACTTGGTCTGCTATAGCCCCCCAGTCAAGGCACATATGAGAAATCAATCAATGAACAACTAAGGAACCGCAAGGAAGAATTGATGCTTCTCATCTTTCTCCCTTCCTGTCTGTCTGTCCCTACCTATCCTCTCTCTGACTCTCTGTCTCTGTAAAAAAAAAAAAAAAAAAAAAAAAGCACACAAGAAAATTCCAAATTAAATATATTTCACTTCTACTCATAATTTGTAAACTGCCATATAACATGGTTAGGGAAGTAAGGATCAAATAAAGCCAAGATGGAGCTGCTTCCCTCATATGTTTGGGAATCAGATCCAATTACTCACTCCTTTAATTTATTTAGCCAAGGTTCACTTTTCCATCATTTCCCGTGGAATATTAATCCGTGTCAAGTTTTCTATATGGATTAAAAAAAAACCCAGATAATCAATCTTTCAGCAATACCAGAAGCTCCCTCCGAAAGTTAGAGTAATAGATGGCATTGATCGTTCCAGAGACTTGATTATCTTTAACCTAATTCTAAGCTGCCTGATCCGAGTATCTCAAAATTGGAAATCATTTGGTAATTTCCAGTTCCACAGCTGTCTCACTTGAGATGCAATCGATTTTTACTTTTCTATAATTTACCTGATTAATTTTTTTAATTTCTTGAAAACTAAAGAATATTTGAAGTTACCTGTATGGAAAAGAGTATTTGGATTTTTGATTATCTTTGATCTTCTGTCACTGATAAACCAGAGTAGAAATGTTTCTGAGGCACATCTGACCTCTCCAATGCTCTGTGGGAAATATAGGAAGTTCTTGGAATGTTGGGAAGTGCTCAGCCTTTGGTCTCTGAAATCAGAAAAACATGAGTTGAAAGAGTCCTCTGTCACTTCCTAGCTATTTTTTTTTTTTTTTTAGGTGAGAGGAGGGGAGATAGCAAGGCAGACTCCCACATGTGCCCTGACCGGGATCCACTGGCAACCCCGTCTGGGGCCAATGCTTCAGTACTGAGCTCTTTTTAGCACCTGAGGCTGACACACTCAGACCAACCAAGCCATCCTCAGTGCCTGGGGCCATGCTTAAACCAACTGAGCCCCTGGCTGAGGGAGAGGAACAAGGAGAGAAGGGGGAAGGGGGAGAAGCAGATGGTCCCTTCTCCTATGTGCCCTCTCCAGGGATCAAACTCAGGATGTCTGCACGCCAAGCTGATATTCTGCCAACTGAGCCACCAGCCAGGGCCACTCCCTACCTATTAATTCAATAAATATTTCAAAATCAACTGTATGACAAGTTTTTCAGATGACACAGTAAACAAGATAGATGATGTCCTTTTCTTCTTAATATTTATTTATTTATTTTTGACAGATACAGAGAGAGTTAGAGAGAAGGACAGATAGGGACAAACAGGGAGGGAGAGAGATGAGAAGCATCATTGCAGCTCCTTAGTTGTTCAGTGATTGCTTTCTTATATGTGCCTTGACCAGGGGGCTACAGCAGAGCGAGTGACCCCTTGCTCAAGTCAGTGACCTTTGGGCTCAAGCCTGTGACCCCTCGCTCAGGCTGGTGAGCCCGTGCTCAAGCCAGATGCTCAAGCCGGCAACCTCGAGGTTTCAAACCTGGGTCCTCCGTGTCCCAGTCTGACAGTCTATCCACTGCGCCATTGCCTGGTCAGGCAGATGAAATCAAGATGTCCTTGATTTCATGGAATGTACTGCCTAGGGAGGAAGGCAGAAAAGAAAGTAATTTCAGAATTTGATAAAAAGTCTTGAGGAAATAAATAGAAAATGATGAAGTGGGGGATTCTACTTTAGATTGGGTGGTCAGAAAATGCCTTTCTGGGCCCTGGCTGGTAGCTCAGTAGATAGATCATCTGCCTGGCATATGGATGTCCCAGGTTTGATTCCCAGTCAGGGCACAAAGGAGAAGTGACCGTCTTCTTCTACCCCTCTTTTTCTCCCCTTGCTCCCTCTTACTCTTCTGCAGCCAGTGGATCAAATGGTTTGAGTGTGGCCCTGGATGCTAAGGATGGCTCCTTGGGAGCTCAACAGCCTCAGATGCTAAAAATAGCTTGGTACTTGAGCACTGGCCCCAGATGGGGTTGCCAGATGGATCCCAGTTGGGGTGCATGCAAGGAGTCTGTCTCACTACCCTCCTCTCACTTAAAAAAATCAAACAACTGCCTTTCTGAGGAGGTGACCTGGGCTAGGACCTGGAGACAGAGAAAGTGCCAATCATATGGAATGCTGGGAGGCCAGCATTCCAGAGAAAGCAGGTGATAGTGAGGGACAGAAAGAGGGGAGTCCAATACACAGCATCACCAATGAGGCAGTGGGAGCTGCAGATCAGAATGAAAAGAATGGATTTTGTTCTCAGGACAATGGAAAGCAGGGGCTGATTCAGGTTTATATTGAAGATGATATTATTTGGGTGTGTGTGGGTCCTCTTAAAGCCAAAGAATACAACAGTACAAGTATAAAATTGGGTATGAAATTAAATGTTATACCAAAAAAATAAACAAATTATAGTTTTTAAAAAGTAGGCAGATGTTGCAGTATCTTGAAAACTAGTTTGATAATTTGATAAACTGACACACCTGTACTGCACTTTCCCCTAGCCATTTTTTGGGGTTTTTTTTGGTATTTTTTCAAAGTTAGAAGTAGGGACGCAGTCAGACATACTCCTTCCTGCATGCACCCTACGGATCCACCCGGCATGCCCACCAGGGGGCGATGCTCTGCCCATCTGGAGAGTTGCTCTGTTGTGGCTGGAGGCCATGGAGCCATCCTCAGTGCTCTGGCCAACTTTGCTCCAGTGGAGCCTTGGCTGTGGGAGGGGAAGAGAGAGATAAAGAAGGAGGGAGGAAGAGTAGAGAAGCAGATGGGCACTTCTCCTGTGTGCTCTGACCAAGAATTTAACCTGCGACTTCCACACGCTGGGCCGATGGTCGACTGCTGAGCCAATTGGCCAGGGCCTCCCCCAGCTTTTTTGGCATTATGAAAACTGAATCCTACGCTTAAAATTTTGCACTTTTTTTTTTTTTTTTTTCAGAGAGAGAGAGAGGGATAGACAGGGACAGACAGGAACAGAGAGAGATGAGAAGCATCAATCATTAGATTATTCTTTTTTTTTTTTTTTCTGAAGTTGGAAACGGGGAGGCAGTCAGACAGACTCCCACATGCGCCCGACCGGGATCCACCCGGCATGCCCACCAGGGGGCAATGCTCTGCCCATCTGGGGGGCTGCCACGCTGCAACCAGAGCCATTCTAGCACCTGAGGCAGAGGCCATGGAGCCATCCTCAGTGCCCGGGCCAACTTTGCTCCAATGGAGCCTCGGCTGTGAGAGGGAAGAGAGAGACAGAGAGGAAGAAGCGGGGGAGGGGTGGAGAAGCAGATGGGCACTTCTCCTGTGTGCCCTGGCCGGGAATCGAACCCGGGACTCCTGCACGCCAGGCCGATGCTCTACCACTGAGCCAACCAGCCAGGGCCCCCATAAGATTTTTCATTGTGCATTGCAACATCTTAGTTGTTCATTGATTGCTTTCTCATATGTGCCTTGACCGCGGGCCTTCAGTAGACCGAGTAACCCTTGCTGGAGCCAGCAACCTTGGGTTCAAGCTGGTGGGCTTTTTGCTTAAACCAGACGAGCCCGCGCTCAATCTGGTGACCTTGGGGTCTCGAACTTGGGTCCTCTGCATCCCAGTCCAGTGCTCTATCCACTGTGCCACCGCCTGGTCAGGCCACATTTTTTTTTTAGAGAGAGAGAAAGAGAAAGGGAGAGGGACAGACAGGGAAAGAGATGAGATGCATCAATTCTTTGCTGTGGCACCTTAATTGTTCATTGATTGCTTTTTCATATGTGCCTTGATGGGAGGGCTCCAGCCAAGCCAGTGACCCCTTGCTCAAGCCAACGACCTTGGGCTTCAAGCCAGCAACCATGGGGACGTTTGTGATCCCACACTCAAGCCAATGAGCCCACGCTCAAGCAGGCAACCTCGGGGTTTCAAACCTGGGTTCTCTGCGTCCCAGGCCGATGCTCCATTCACTGCACCACCACCCAGTCATGCTAATTTTGCACACTGTAAGGTTGAAAAGTTTGCCACAGATAAGCTTCTGATGATACATTTTAAGCCTTGTTCTCTTCCACTGTCCAGGAACTTGTGATGATAGTGACACTTCTGTTTCTATATCTTCCTGTCATGATGTTGAGTTATGTTGCCTCAGTGGGTTGAGGAAAACTGGAAGCCATTTCTACACTGGGATGATTAACAATAACCACGCTATACATGGAAATAACCGCAAATAAATATGATCCATTGCAGCCACGACCGTTCCCCATGTCCAAAAGGGGTAGTCTGTATAGAAGCAGACAGTAGTACTTACTAATGGTAGGTAAAAGATCTTACTTTTGCAAACTTTGCAAAAAGCACACAAGCATAGAACATTGTTAGGGTCCCTTGCTGAGACTTTCAAGTGAGGGGTCCTGAAGCTTAAGCTTCATTCACTTCACAGCAAATCTGTGGAATTCTCGGATGGAGAACCAAAGAAAGGGTTGAGACATGTATTCTGAGTTATGTATTAGGATGACACTAGCAGTCAGGGGGACGAGTGCAGGAGGGGGATCACAGAAGCCCAGGGAAGGGATGATAGTGATAGCTTGCACTGGAATGGTGGCCTTGCCACTGTGTGACTTGGCAGTTGTTCACCTAGGCTGAGCCTTGGCATTCTCTGCTACATAACAGGAAGTTGTCTCTAAGTCACCAAGTACAGAGTGGGCCCTTGGTAACTGAGTGCTATAATTATAATCAATGTTTTACAAGGTTGTGAGAATCAGCACTAATGAATACAAAGCAGGTGACACATACTGTTAACTCAAAACATGATCTCTTTTGCTCTGCTGTACAGAGAAACAGGGTATGCTAAGGCTGTAAAATGCTTTAGAAAGCAATGAGAAGGAAAAGACGTTTTAAATTCTCCTTTAAGACTGTAAGTAGCTTGCCTGTAATTTGCCAAAGTCCACCAGTACACTTCTTCAGCTCTGGACAAGGCCACTGAGGTAAGATAACAGTGACTAACTCTGGGGAAGATAGGATAAGTGATTTTTATTTAACTTATCGTGTATTTTCCAATGTGAGCATGTACTGCTTTTGTGACCAGAAAAAGTAAGTTATTAGATTGTTCAGGACCTAGAAGACAACTTACCCTAGATTCACCCATTGCTGGTAGGAAGTGTTCTATAAACAGATAGGTTTTCAGAAAATGTTATTATATAAGGCTCTTGGGTACAAAATCAAAGACTTAGACTTCTCCAGTGTTAGGCATAAAGAAGCTTAGAGAACAGGTTCTTCCTGCCAAGACGAAAGTGAAAATCCTCTCCAACTGTGAGAACTACTTTAACAATAACTAACGATCTCATATACATTTACTCAAATAGTAAATCCAGTTCCCATTTTTATGAGGTATCACAGGAGAAAATAGAGGAAAGTAGAGCCCTTTTTATTTTTTAATCTTTATTTATTGATTTTAGTGAGAGGAAGAGAGAGAGACAGGAACATCAATCTATTTCTGTACGTGCCCTGATCAGGGCTCAAACCAGTGGCCTCTGTGCTTTGAGACAATGCTCTAACCAACCAAACTATCCGATGGGGGCAGAAAGTAAGAGTCCTTTTAAAATCCGTATGGATGTGTATGATATAAAGGTGGATTAAAAATAATGCAAGGGGCCCTGGCCGGTTGGCTCAGAGGTAGAGCGTCGGCCTAGCGTGTGGAGGACCCGGGTTCGATTCCCGGCCAGGGCACACAGGAGAAGCACCCATTTGCTTCTCCACCCCTCCGCCGCACTTTCCTCTCTGTCTCTCTCTTCCCCTCCCGCCGCCAAGGCTCCATTGGAGCAAAGATGGCCCGGGTGCTGGGGATGGCTCCTCGGCCTCTGCCCCAGGCGCTAGAGTGGCTCTGGTCGCAATATGGCGACGCCCAGGATGGGCAGAGCATCGCCCCCTGGTGGGCAGAGCGCCGCCCCATGGTGGGCGTGCCGGGTGGATCCCGGTCGGGCGCATGCGGGAGTCTGTCTGACTGTCTCTCCCTGTTTCCAGCTTCAGAAAAATGAAAAAAAAAAAAAAAAAAAAAAAGCAAGGTAGAACCCAGTGATTTCCAATTCTTGGTATTTCACCCAAGATGAGTGAAAACAACCCTAATGTTCATCAGCTGATGAATAAAGAAATATCATATAACAGACAAAAGAATATTATTCAGTAATAAAAAGAAATGCACTCCTGCTGTTATTTCTCTCATCTAATAAAGAAATGAATTATAAATCCATGCTGCAACAAGGAAAAAACCTTGAAAACATTATGCTCACTGTGAGATGCCAGTCCCAAAGGACCAATATTATATGATTCCATTTATTTAAAATGTCCAGTATAGGCAAGTTTGTCTAGACAGAAAGAAAGCAGATTAGTGATTTCCTAGGGCAGGGGGGACTTGGGGGTGATGGCAAAGCATTACAGGTCTTCTTGATTAGGGTGATGAAAATGTTCTAAAATTGATTCTGGTGATGGGTGCAGAATTTAAATGGGTGAATTGTAGAGTATATGAATTATATCTCAATAAAGCTGTTATGAAATAAATAAACCAAGGAAGTTAAATAACTACCTTATTTCCTGTAATTCTGAATTCATTCAAGAATGTACAATTCTCTTGCCCTGGCCAGATAATTCAATTAGTTAAGAGCATTGTCCCAATATGCCAAGGTTCAATCCCTGGTCAGAGCACATAAAGAATCAACCAGTGAATGCATAAATAAGTATAACAACAAATCGATGTTTCTCTTCCTTTCTCTATCTCTAGAATCAGTTAAAAAAGGAAAAGAACAATTCTTAATTAGTTTGAACAATGAAATTACATTTGCATGACTGATTTAAATACTGCCTTTTAAAAATAGATACCGCCTGACCAAGCAGTGGTGCAGTGGATAGAGTGTCGGACTGGGACACAGAGGACCCAGGTTCGAAACCCCGAGGTCGCTGGCTTGAGCGTGGGCTCATCTGTTTGATCACAGTTCACCAGCTTGAACCCAAGGTCGCTGGCTTTTAGCAAGGGTTACACGGCCTGCTATAGCCCCCCAGGTCAAGGTACACATGAGAAAGCAATCAATGTACAACTAAAGTGCCACAAGGAAGAATTGATGCTTCTCATCTCTCTCCATTCCTGTCTGTCCCTATCTGTCCGTGTCTCTGTCACACACACACACACACACACACACACACACAAAAAAAATATAGATACCAATTGGCCAATTGGCCCTGGCTGGGTGGCCAGAGGTTGTATGTTTGATCCCCAGTAAAGGCACACATGAAAAGCAATCAATGAGTACACAACTAAATGAAACGAGTTGATGCTTCTCTTTACCTTCCTCTCTCAAATCAATGGAAAAATTTTAAAAATATATAGAACCAATTTAATTTTTTTTAATTGTGCATGATAAAGGCAATAAAACCACAAATTTACTAGAAGAATGTTTATGTTCTTGGGCTTTGAAAATATCTTTATATGCATTATACAAGAACTATAAATGATGGCTAGCTTTGCCTACATAAACACATAAAACCTTCAGTATATCAGCAGCAAAGAGAAAAATGCAAATGCAAAAATGGGGAAACATTTGTAACATAGGTGACAGAGCTCATAAATGAATTTTTAAAAGTGCTGAGAGAAAACTGGACAAAGGAGATGGATAGACGGTACACAAAAGAATACAACTGAACAACATCTGGAAATTTAAAAAAATCACTTGACATGGTTTCACTCACTGTGTAATGTACAGTGTTGTTTATAGTTCTTCCCCACCAGCAGCATTAGTCTCGACCTGGTCTCAGGCCAAAACAGCAACAAGAGACATTAGGAAAATTTAAAAGTACCTCATCATGTTCGCTTACTACCTTTTTGCTCTATTTTATGTTGCAGTTTTCTCATTTTTGTGCTTTTTATTGATTTCACTTTTTAAAATATCCCCTAAAGATAGTGCAGGAAGGCTGTGATGTGCCCATGAATAAAATATATCTTAGGTAAGCTTCATTTAGGCATATAGAGTACTCTTGGCCAGGAGTTCAATATTAATGAATTCCACGTTAGTAAATAAAATGTCTTTAAACAGAAACCCACGTAAGGTTATGTGTTGATCAATTGAAAAAAGTGTGACTACAGGCTCAAAGGAACCCGACCCTGTATTTCCCTGGGAACAATGCTAGCATTTGCTAATTGTGCTCATGATGACTTCATAGACCACAGCTACCACGAATCATGAGAACCAACTGTATAGCGGGAAAAAAATTTAGAAGATTCAAAAAGCATTATGTCAAAGCAACCTGAAATACCTTGGCATAAACACCACAGAAAACTGTAAGTTGACAGATATCAAAAGGAGAAGGAATGTTCTGAGTAGGGAAAATCGAGTAGAAATAGAACATAGGCACAATATTGCTTAGGGTATAGGTTCCCCTCTGTCTGTCCCTTAGTCGCCTTGGGAGATTTGAAGAAATGCTAATGCCAGGGTGCCAACCCAGAGATTGTATTAATTGGCAGGGAGCACAACCTGTGTAACAACAGACTTAAAAGCTCTCAAGGCAATTCTAATATGCAGCAAATTGCGTCTCAAATGTTAGTGCAGAGCTTGTTAGAACAGATGGCTGGGCTCTGCTCCAAGATTTTTATTCTTATTCAGTGGGTCTGGAATTGGACGCCAGCATTTGCACCACTAGCAATTCCTGGGTGATGCTAAAGGTGGGTGCACTGCTCCACAGCACTGCTCCCAGGACTCTGGAAGTGACAGTAACCTAAGTGAATGTGGGTTGGGCAGAGCTCAGCCTGGGGGCTTCCTTCAGCCAACAATAAACCACTCTCATCTGACCCCTTTTCCTCTGCAGTCTTCATCTCTTCTGCACCTTCCACGTGCCTGCTGTGGGCCTGCTCTAGCTGCGGGATCCTCAGCTATTTCCTTAAGCTCACAGTTCTGGCTTGGCTCAGCCCCCAGGTTTTCTCAAACCAATCCCTGCAGACAGAGACAGGTCACTTGACCAGCCTGAGGCATATGGCTAGCTGAAGCAGGGGGACAGAAAACCAGACTATAAAAACTGTAGCTAGCCTGGCAGGCAGCGGCGCAGTGGATAGAGCGTCAGACTAGGATGCGAAGGACTCAGGTTTGAGACCCTGAGGTCACCAGTTTGAGCACGGGCTCATCTGGTTTGAGCAAAGTTCACCAGGTTGGACCTAAGGTCGCTAGCTTGAGCAAGGGGTTACTTGGTCTGCTGAAGGCCCACAGTCAAGGCACATATGAGAAAGCAATCAATGAACAAGTAAGGTGTCGCAACAAAAAAACTGATGATTGATGCTTCTCATCTCTCTCCATTCCTGACTGTCTATCCCTCTCTCTGACTCTGTAAAAACAAAAACAAAAAAACCCCGAAACTGTAGCTAGGCCTGACCAGGCGGTGGTGCAGTAGATAGAGCATCGGACTGGGATGCGGAGGACCCAGGTTCAAGACCCCAAGGTCGCCAACTGGAGAGCGGGCTCATCTGGTTTGAGCAAAGCTCACCAGCTTGGACCCAAGGTCGCTGACTCGAGCAAGGGGTTACTCGGTCTGCTGAAGGCCCACAGTCAAGGCACATATGAGAAAGCAATCAATGAATAACTAAGATGTCTCAACGAAAAACTAATGATTGACGCTTCTCATCTCTCTCCGTTCCTGTCTGTCTGTCCCTATCTATCCCTCTCTCTGATTCTGTCTCTGTAAAACAAACAAAAAACAAAAAAAGCCTGTAGCTAAGAGGAAAGATAAACTAGAGATAGTTGTTAACTCTTGAGGGTAGAGGGGAGGAGAGAAATAAGACCTGAAAGGGACACAAGGGGCTCCAAAAGTACTGATTAATTTGTTCCTGAGAATGGGTAGTGGTTACAGAGCTCTCACTTTAACTGGGCCTTTCACATTTTATTATAGTGGTGATTTGTGTGAACATGTATGTATACACATGCGCACACACACAATTTTAAGTCCAGTAGGAACATCCATCAATATCAAAGGCTGGTAACACCTAAGAGTGTAGTTCTTCTTTTTTTTCTCTCTTCTTTACAGGGACAGAGAGTCAGAGAGGGACAGATAGGGACAGACAGACAGGAACAGAGAGAGATGAGAAGCATCAATTATCAGTTTTTTGTTGGGACACCTTAGTTGTTCATTGATTGCTTCCTCATTGGTGCCTTGACTTTGGGCCTTCAGCAGACCGAGTAACCCCTTGCTCGAGTCAGCGACCTTGGGTCATAGCTGGTGAGCTTTTTGCTCAAGCCAGATGAGCAAAGGTGGCAACCTCGGGGTCTCGAACCTGAGTCTTCCACATTCCAGTCCGACGCTCCATCCACTGCACCACCGCCCAGTCAGGCAAGAGTGTGGTTTTACTTCAGTGGATGGGCCTCATCCAACAATCCCTTCAGAGGTCTAGGGCCACGGGTTGTCCAAGATGGTAGGGGGACACAGCAAAGGTAACCTTCAGGGCACAATTCCCAACTCTCCCTTATGATGCCCACACTTCTGTCCATTTTAACATCTGATAGAAAAGTAGCTGCAAGATCTGCCACAGTATACCAATGCAGTAGTTTTCAACCTTTTTACACTGGGGGACTGGTCAAAACAGGAGAGAGATATTGGGGACTGCTAAGGTAGAAACCACCCTGAGCATAAGCGAATTCAACTAAGATCACTGGGTCTAGAATCTTCATACAACATCAGGTGGTTAACTCTTACACAGACTGGCACAAAATTTCTAATGCACCAGCACCAAACCAGCAGTTGAAAACACTGTACTAAATTAAGAAAAGTCACAGCTCTATTAATCCTGGTATCTAACAATTACTGCCACAGACAATTTTATCCTTCACCATTTCTATTTTCCAAGTTTTATTCCAAAAAAGGGGGAGAAGGAATTAAAAGGTCCACGAAGAGCAACTGTTTTTCACCTGGATAGAAATATCGAGGGTCCAAACAGATGGTACCATCCTACTTTTCCACCATCCAGGTTATAAAAAGCCAATGCTTTCTCAGTGTGGAAAAGGACAGCTTTCACACTGGAATGGTACCCCAGACAGGTTACAAAATCCCCGATTTTGTCTATTTCTCCTTTTCCTTTTGTTCTTTTTCTTTCTTCTCACGCTCAGCCTTGGCTTCTTCTTCCTCATGTTTTTTGATCAACTGTTCCACTTCCTTTTGTTTGAGAACTCTGATGACCGTCTTTCCACTCTCTCTTGTTAGTGTGGCGATTTCCACTGCGAGCAAACACACACATCTGTATCACATGCAGGTATACTCAACACCCAAATTTAGAGGCAACTGCAGTGTAACCTTCACATCAACTCACCCTTTGCTCACCACTCATCTATGCTTTTATGCTTAATACGATTAAAGGATTCTTTTATGGAAACAAAACATCTTCAATCTTGTAATGTTTTCATTAACATTTTTACCTAAATATTGTCTTTATCCTTACCCATTCCAACTTTCTGAGTTGCCATTTTGTCACTTTCCTGGAAAAAGTAAAATCAGCCAATTGCTTAAGTTAATCTGCTATTAGCTATGCTGACCAGAATAAATTGCAGTTTCCTTGTTGGAACCTCTGAAGGCTCAGCCAGAATCTTTAACCAGTAATTGCCATTTTTCACGGATTTTTCAAAACAAAGGCATGAAAAGCAGCTTCCATGACTATGAACAGAAAAGTTGACAGGTTTCAAAAGGAGAAGGAATGTTCTGAGTAGGGAAAATTGAGTAGAAATAGAACATAGGTCCAAGTACACAACAGGGGGCAACCTGCAAGAAAATGGCATCTTCTAAGGAGTCCTGGAGTGAAGTTTTCCTAAACTCAATCAATATGCTAATTTATAACTTTTGAAAAACATTATTTAAAAATTGTTTTATATGGTTATATAACTTAAGCTAAGAATTTAAAATTGCAAATATGGGCTTAACACATGAGATCAGTAGACTCAGAAGAACAAAGAGATACCACAATGCACACATACGTTACACTTCTGATCAAGTACATGACCCATTACATATAAATACATAACTATATATATGCTCATCATACATACCCACAAGCACAGACATCACTGTCAAGAAGTCAGTAAGATAATTATCGACTGAAAGTAGCACAGTTCACATCTCCAGCTTTGACCACAGGGGACATTCAGACTCAAGTCCTTAAGCTTGGAGTCAGGTGGGCTTATGGCTCCACAACTTATCACTGCTGACCCTAATCAAGTCACTTGACCTCACCAAGTGCTAGTGTCCTCATTTAGAAAACAGGTATAACACCACCTAAGTCACATGGATGCAGTTTCAATGAACTACAGTAACATGTTAAAGGCCTAACACAGCGGCCACTCAATCAATTCCCTCACAAAAGAAAACAAATTAGAGGAGGGCACATAAATTACCTTTTTCAGCAGAGAGTTTGCTAACATCCATGGTCTTATTGAGGACTTTGATAGCTAAAGCAAGTGCTGACTTCAGAGTCATTTCTCCTTCTTTGTAGTCTTGTTTTAACATCGACACAGCTGCCTATAAAACAAGAACCAACAGAGACAGTTTCCTTTAAATTCTTGCCTTTTTTAGGAATATGGACTGGGTAGAAGAATAATGCCTGAATTATTATTGGCAAATACCCAATATAAACAGTTTTTGCCTGACTGGTGGTGGCACAACAGATGAAGCATCGACTTAGGATGCTGAGGACCCATGTTTGAAACCCTAAGGTTTCCAGCTTAAATGTGGAATCATAGTCATGATTCCACGGTCACTGGCTTGAGCCCAAGGTTGCTGGCTTGAGCAAGGGGTCACTGGCTTGGCTGGAGCCTCTCCTCACTCCCCATCAAGGCACATATGAGAAGTAATCAATGAACAATTGAAGTGACGCAACTATGAGTTGATGCTTTCCATCTCTCTCCCTTCCTATCTATCTGTCTCTCTTGCTAAAAAACAAAGAATAAAAACAAAAAATAATTTTGATGGCAGGGAAGACAGACACAGAATGCCGGGTGGGGTTGGGGGGTGGAGTGGGGGAGTGCTGACACTCTATAAATGAAGTCTTTAACCTACAGCTTCAGAGCTCCAAGGATCTGTGATAGAATTCAGGGGGGTCTATGAACCAGGATGTGAAATAAACTACATTTTATTTTTACCACTTCTCACTGAAAATTAGCATTCCTTTAATTATAAAAATAGGCAATAGGCCCTGGCTGGTTGGCTCAGCAGTAGAGCGTTGGCCCAACGTGTGGAAGTCTTGGGTTCGATTACTAGCCAGGGAACACAGAAGAAGCACCCATCTGCTTCTCCACCCCTCCCCCTCTCTTTCCTCTCTGTCTCTCTCTTCCCCTCCCGCAGCCAAGGCTCCACTGGAGCAAAGTTGGCCCGGGCGCTGAGGACAGCTCCATGGCCTCCACCTCAGGCACTAGAATGGCTCTAACCACAACTGAGCAATGCCCCAGATGGGCAGAGCATCGCCCCCTCGGTGGGTATACTGGGTGGATCCCACTCAGGCACATGTGGGAGTCTGTCTGACTACCTCCCCACTTCTAACTTCAGAAAAATACAAAAAAAAAAAAAAAAAAGGGCAATAAACCCCAGTAGTATTAACAGAACCTGTGCTTCACAACCAATAGCAATCACAGATATTAAGGTTGTTGCAGCTATCTTTTTTTTTTTTTTTTTTTTTTTAGAGAAACACAGAGAGAGAGAGAGAGAGAGAGAGAGAGAGAGAGAGAGAGAGAGAGAAGAGCAGAAAGCATCAACTCTCATATGTGCCTTGGCCAGGCAAGCCCAGGGTTTTGAACCGGCGACCTCAGCGTTCCCAGGTCGACACTTTATCCACTGCACCACCACAGGTCAGGCTGTTGCAGCTATCTTAAAATACTGTTTACATTCATCACTATTTTAAAATTAGTTATTAGACCTTTTGCTAGATCTTACAGCAACACAAAAATACTCACAGCACTATTATTTCCAATGCATGTGGCTTTCCATCCCCCATAATTTCCACTAGGGTCGCTTTGGTAGAGCTGAAAGCCATAATGCTTATCCCAGCCAATGTACAACAGTGAAACACCAAAGGGACGTTTTCCTTTAACAAAGAAAAAAATTTTAAAAAGTCAAACAAATCAACAACCTAAATTTATTATCACTATAGTTACTTGAGCTCACTGAATGTAGCTGAAACCCTTTTCTGTGCAGCCAAGCATTCATAAACTGCTTTGGGTTCTGGCCACCATAGATATATTCCATCAAAATGTCCACTTTTGTTTCTAGGATTTTGACACAGCCAGGAGATGGAATAAAGACACAGAGGGCCAGTGCTGAATTTCATTATTGTGTAAAAAGCTATTTGCTTCCAGAATTGCAAATGTTATTTTGGTCTCTCACTAGTCTATTAATAAAACCTATGATAATATACACCATGGAAGCTAGTTATTTCATGAAAACAAAATATGTGTGGAAAGTATCGATTGACTTAATTTTCAACTTCTTTTTACCATTTCAAAAATATCATTACTCAGAAAATGTTTTCCCTTTCTGGAACAACTTGCCCAAAATTTCTTACCTCCAAACTGTGTATAAGCTTGTTTGATATCACACAGAGCTGTAACCAACTGCTCACAAGGAATTGGCTCCTGATACTGTAATAAATACCTTGGACAAAGAAATTGGCATATTAATAGTTTTTCTAAGACATACTCTCTGAAAAGAAATCAATGCCATGTAATTTGAAAGGGGTGGGGGCAGAGGGCAACATCCTAACACTCTTATGGTAAATAACATTTTACAAGTTTGGATTTAAAAAATAACAATTTTTTCGCCTGACCAGGCAGTGGCACAGTGGATAGAGCATTGGACTGGGATGAGGAAGGATCCAGGTTCGAGACCTCGGGGTTGCCAGCTTGAGCGCGGGCTCATCTGGCTTGAGCAAAAAGCTCACTAGCATGGACCCAAGGTCACTGGCTCGAGCGGGGGGTTACTCAGTCTGCTGAAGGCCCACGGTCATGGCACATATGAGAAAGCAATCAATGAACAACTACGGTGTTGCAATGAAAAACTGATGATTGATGCTTCTCATCTCTCTCCGTTCCTGTCTGTCTGTCCCTATCTATCCCTCTACCTCTCTGTCCCTGTAAAAAAAATTTTTTAAAATAAAAAAAAAAACAATTTTTGGCCCTGGCCAGTTGGCTCAGTGGACAGGGTGTCGGCCTGGTGTGAGAACGTCCTTGGTTTGGTCCCCGTTCAGGTCACATATGAGAAGCAACCATCTGCTTCTCTTCTCCACCATCTCCCCCTTCTTGCTCTCTTCCCCTCTCACAGCCAGTGGCTCGAATGGTTTGAGCACTGGCCACAGGTGGTAAGGGTAGCTCAGTTGGTCAGAGTGCCAACCTCAGGCACTGAGGATAGCTCGGCTGATTCAAGCATTGGGCCTAGACGTGGGTTGCTGGGTAGATCCTGGTTGGGGTGCATGCAGGAGCCTATCTACCCTCCTCTAAAATAATAATAATAAATAATAATTTTCAATTAATAGATTTGTAATAACTTTAATTTTTGCAAAAATGCATTCTTAGAAACACCAAACTAATTTATACATCATCAATTACACTCTTTATGACCATACCTTTGAGCAATGAGCCTCAGTTCATTAGTCAGAACATTAGCATCAGAAGTTATGCCTGCCACACTGCAAGCCATGTCCCTGGAAAAAATAAATATACATTCATGTGTAAGCAGGGAAGATATCCGAGAGGATCATTTACAAATATTATAAATCGCCAAAGTTCTACACGAAGTTTACCATGCTTGCTTCAAAGCTATAGAAGTTTTGTCTATTCAGACACAGGGTGAGAGAATCAACACTAGGAAGCCAAAAAAAAAAAAAAAAAATTCCCGATTAGATTCAGGAAGAAAAAAGGTTTTATCATACAGGAAGAGAGACTACCCCATGTTCTTGGGTAGTAAGTATGTACTCTCACCTCCTAAGGCCTGGCTGATGGGGGCAGACTGAGGGGACTCTGGGCTAGGCTCAGACAAAGAGGACATGTCCCTTCTTTGCCCCATTCCCTGAGTGCTGCCCTGGCTTCCCTATAGCCAACATCCTCTGTCACTACACCTAGGCAAGCTTGCAAGCTTCCGAGGGAGACCAGCAGTGACTCTATGGAGGGATGACACTTCCTTGGACGAGTGTATCAAAAGGCCCTGTAACCAGCACTCACCCAGTCTACCATTCAAGGGAAAGTCTCTAATGGGCAAATCCAGCTCTCTGCTAGCTAGGAAGTCTTACACACTCAATTATATAAAACTAACAGGGCTCATCTAAACTGTTTCCAGACCTGCAGGAGCTAAGATTCACTATAACTCAACAAAATTCCCGAAGAGCCATTCTGAACAATACCTTGAGGGCCTGCTACCTGTCACACACTGTGTAAGTGAATTTCATTCATTTTCTTCTATTTCATTGAAATGCCACACCCACTCTAGGAGGTACTGAAGCCCAGAGAAGTTAAACAATTGGTGGATTTAACCTAAATCTGTGACTACCAAGCCTGTAATCTTAATATAAAATACTGTTTTTCCACTAAGTTCTTGGCCCTGCACTTAAAAAGAACAACACATGATCTTAAGCCTTGTCAAGGAGGTTTCAACTAAAATAAAAAAAAAAAAATTACACCAGTAAAAAACATAGTAAACTGTTTACTTCAATGTGACTACGTCACACAGAATAGCCCTCCCCAAATACATGAGATACTACTATGTGAACACATGAGATATTTAAACTTTCTCCCCTAAGAGCTCACTTACTCATTGAGTTTATAAATTTTTTCAGAAAAAAAGACTTCATCAAGAAGCTTGTGGATGTTGCGTCGCTCTGCTGCAAGCAAAACACCATCGTTTGCTAAAATTCCCAAACAAGTGCCTGCATGTCCAATTGCCTCCATGGCATACTCAACTTGGTACAAGCGTCCTGCAAAACATAAGTGGTGAGAAAAAAGGGTCTCTCTGTGCACCAGCACCACTGGTCCAAGAAAATCAGTGGCAACACTGACAGGCTACAAATAAGAGTCCCACCTTCACTTCCACTATCACCGAATGACCATAATTATTACTAATTACAAAGAGAATAGAAAACTATAAAAAAAAGTTTCTAAACTTCTTCCCCCTGAGAAGTGTTTTATTTTTGTTTTGTTGTGTTTACTATGTGAGAAAAGGGGAGACAGTGAGGCTGACTCCCACATGCACCCCAAACAGGATCCACCTAGCAACCCCAACTAGAGCCTGATGCTCGAGTACCAAGCTATTTTTAGTGCCTAAGGCTGATGTGCTCGAACCATCTGAGCTATCCTCAGTGCCCAGGCCACGCTTGAACCAACTGAGCTACTGCCTGCAGGAGGGGAAGGAAATGAGGAGAGGAAGATGGTTACTTATCCAGTGTGCCCTGACTGGGTATCACATTTGAATGTCCATATGCAGGGCCAACACTCTGTCCAACTGAGCAACCAGCCATAGCCAGTCAAACAGTTCTAAAAAATTTCTTGAGACATTAACAAACAATTTCAATTTTACCTTCTGGAGAAAATATAGTGGTCCTGGAGTCATATCTTCGAGACTGCAAAGGAAAAACATACAGGTGATTCTTATCCACTGAAAGTAACTTCTGCAAGCCTATAAATCACCTTATAAAACACATCCTGGTGCACAAAGTCCAGTATGTAGAAAGGAACTGATAAGGTGAAAGACACTATTCCGCCTCTTTTTCCTCCCATTCCAGTTTTCCCACGCAAGTCTATAAGCTGAGTACAAGCAATACAGCTTGTCAGGCAATAACTCATTGACATGTGTAACTTACCATGTTTTCTGAACTTTATAGCTCCTGTAAAAAGAAAATAGGATCCTTATTAAAAGAAATTTACAATTTAAAAAGCATTTCCATGACTTAAAAAATGTTTTTTTTTTCACTCCATTCAGCTAACTTTCCAGTGCAGCTACAAGTGTAGCAGGCATTATACTAGACGCTGAAATACCAGGTTGGGTAAGACACTGCCTGTCCTTAAGAGCTTATAGTCTGGTGGACAGGTAAGGAGCAGACACAGACAGTCAATTACAAAGCAATGTGGAAATTAATGCACCAAAGGTGAAGTTGGAAGAGGAATGGAAAAAATCAAGAAAATAATTTTTTAAAAAACTAACACAGAAAATGAGTTCAAATTAGAGATGGTAAAGGCGGAAAGATGGATGAGAACCTTCAGATCTAAAAGAACTGTGGAAGGATAAAGGGAGTACAGACAGAGGAGAAAGCTTGAGCAAAAGGTCACTGAGGCAAGACAGCTCATGGGTAAGAGGCAAATTGCTTTAGTTAAAAGAAAAAAAGAATATGAAGAAGCTAGAAAGCTAAGCAAGTATCCTGATCATGTAGAATCTAGAACAACACATTAAGAGGGTCAGGTTTTTCTCCGGACTCATGGGGTCCTGCACCGTGGAATGGGTCGGGGCGGCGATCTCCGCACCACCATCACCATCATCACCATCATCATCACTATTTCTGTGAATGGGACACTGGGGCTCAGCCCTCAGACTCCCAAACTTATTCCCCAAATATTGGAACACCAGGAATTAAGTGTGAAAGGCCCAAGCCCAGAAAAAAAATCGTGAGCTTTCTCTTTTAGGCAAAAAGGTTCCACCGGGTGATGGTGGGTCGGGGGCCTCTGGGCCTGACAAGCACTTAAGGACGACCACTCTGGCTGGCACTGAAGGAGGCGGTGACAATGACAAGGCCGCCATGCCCTTCATCCCTGCGCCCGATGCCGGGGTCCGCCTACAACCCGCGGCACCCACTTTTTGGTGCGGTTCGTCCCGAGACCAAAGCCGCGCTCCTCGGTGCTGCCCACAACCCCACCGCCTCAGCCCCGCGTGCCGGCTCTGCTCCGGCCCGACGGCGGCCGGCAGGGGCCAGCCCAACACCCAGAGCCGCAGAGTCATCGCGCGGCGGCTCCAGGCAGGACCTGCTGTGCTGCGGCGCCACGACCCTCGCCCTCCCGCGAGGTCCGTGGCCAAGTTTACACGATGCGGGGAAACACGGACTCACCTAAGAAAAGACACTGGTCTACACGGAGAGCTTCACTCCCCAGGAAAAAAACCACCAACGCTACTCGAGAGTCCGCTGCCAATATGGCCCCCGCGCGTGCGCATAGCCACTGGGGAGGCGGGGCCGAAGGTCGGTATTCCGGGGGCGGGCCGAGGGCGCGGAAGTCCCGGTACCCCGCTGAGGAAGCGAAAGTCCTCCGGAGCCGGGCTGCTGCCTTGTGGGAGCAAGGAGATGGGATCCCGCGGTGCCGGCGGGGTCCTCAAGCTAAGGGAGGAGGCGCCATAGGATGACAAGAGCGCAGGAAGAACCCCGCGAAGGAGAAAATAGAGTTACAGCTAATCCAGCTCTACATCTTCGCGCTATGTTCACTTCCCTTCAGCACTGTCACCTAGGACAGCACCAGTGTGTACCCCCATCACTGCTCACTGCTCCTCAGTCTTCTCCCCTGCCTTTCATCTGTCAGATGGATTCTCCGCCAACAATACGAACTATAACCGCACAAACAGCATCTCTCTTCATACTGAAACTCATTTTTTTAATGTTTTCATTATCCATCTCTCCTTTCTGCCTTAATAATCCCTGTGTAAACTATCTACTATTCATGTTTTAAGCTTTTTGGGAGGCTAGAACACCTGTCTAGGTCTGGAATAGACCATGATAGATTTGATTCAAAATATTCTGCGTGCTTCATACACAAGGCAAGCAAGACCCACAGAAAAACATGACTGCTCATGCAGTATTTCTTAGTTTAAAATATCATAAGATTGTTTGAAGACCTTAGTGGCTTCACATGCACTGATCTGTTCCATCAACTCATTTTTTTAAATTGCCTTTATTGGAGTGACATTGATTAATAAAATTATGTAAGTTTCAGGTGTACAATTCTATAATACATCATCTCTATGTTGTATTGTGGCCAGCACATATCAATTCATTTTTAACTGTGCAGAAAAATCCCTCATAGATTTAGACTTGGTCCCATTAGTTAATTACACTCAAGTTCATGTGAACTTTTATCCAGTCACATGGAGATCCCAGATGCGTAGGACTTGGCAGTGTCAAACCAGATTTCTTCTACAGCTTTCTGGCCCATGTCAAACATCTGCTGTAAGTGTTTCCAGCCGGTTTTTGCAGTAATCATGAGATACTCTTTGTTCTCTGGGTGTAGCTGGCAAGAGTACGCAGCCATGACAAGTGACTGACAAAAACGACTGCACACAAGTAGAAACAAAGCACCCCTCTCTACAGGTGTCAGTGGGATTATACTTTCAAACCCTGCAAGGACATGACCACCTACTTGTATAGGATTCTTGCTTTCGATCATCATGTACATGATAGTGATTGCCACTTCAAACACATAGTAGCCATAGCTCATGTCATCGAAGTCTAAAATCCCAGATATGTGATACACAGCATCTCCGGAGGCTGACTTGCTGGACTCTATTAAAATGTTATGGTCATTAAGATCTCCATGATTGATACCTAAAAGGAGAAAGATCAAGCTATGCAAAAACAGTCATTTAATCACTCCAGTCATTCTCTTCCATTTCTCTTTGTCAGGCATGGCCATTCAAATAATTTAATGAGTAATCACAGACAAAAGAACCAAGCCCGGCCCTGGCCAGTTGGCTCAGTGGTAGAGCGTCGGACTGGCGTGCAGGAGTCCTGGGTTCGATTCCCGGCCAGGGCACACAGGAGAAGCGCCCATCTGCTTCTCCACCTCTCCCCTTCTCCTTCCTCTCTGTCTCTCTCTTCCCCTCCCACAGCGGAGGCTCCATTGGAGCAAAGTTGGCCTGGGCGCTGGGGATGGCTCTATGGCCTCTGCCTCAGGCGCTAGAATGGCTGTGGTTACAGTGGAGCAACACCCCAGATGGGCAAAGCATCGCCCCCTGGTGGGCATGCCGGGTGGATCCCAGTCGGGCGCATGCGGGAGTCTGTCTGACTGCCTCCCCGTTTCCAACTTCAGAAAAATACCAAAAAAAACAAAACAAAAAAAAAAACCAAGCCCTATTTTTCTTTAAGTAAAATAATTTCTTGTTTTTTGATTACTGGAATAGATGGTGATATTTTAAGTCAGTACTACTCAAAGTGGGGCTCTGTGGTATAGTGCTAGCCCATAAACTGTTACTAGTCTGTGTGAGGAAAAAACCCCCCATAAATCAGAGTTTAGAAAATTTTATAGCAATTTATAATCTAAGAGTGTGATCAGTGGCCTTATTATCAGAGTATAGACCAGTCTGGGTGTTGTCAAACTCATATGTAAGTCATTTGTGGTGCAAGCCATGAATTCATCTTGAACAGTAAGACCATATAACAGGCTGCAATGAGTGGGGGAAAATACCCCAACTTGTGGTTTACCATGGATAGCTTGAGAAACACTGATCTAAATCTCTAAGGTTTAAGAGGAGATGGGGCATCCATGAGCACTGAAGCAGTGAGTCGGGTACTTTATACTATGCGAGATGTGGTCCACAACATTAACTTCTAAATATAACTGATTTCTTCTATATGGCTTAGGATTGTATCAGTCATGCTGAAGGAATGTAGCACAGTGAGTTGCATATAGAAACAATAAATATTACTGTAAACAATAGACTCTAAACAACTCATTTCTAAAATTGGGAGGCATCATACAACCAGTGCCATTTCCTAGTTTCACTGGCAATGTTTTTTCTTCCTTAGAGGTTCCTAAAGTTTTTTTTTTTGTTTTGTTTTTTTAATTCATTTTAGAGAGGAGAGGGAGAGACAGAGAGGGAGGGAGAGAGAGAGAGAGAGAGAGAGAGAGGAGAGACAGAGAGAGAGAAGGGAGGGAGGAGCTGGAAACATCAACTCCCATATGTGCCTTGACCAGGCAAGCCCAGGGTTTCGAACCGGCGACCTCAGCATTTCCAGGTCGACGCTTTATCCACTGCGCCACCACAGGTCAGGCTAGAGGTTCCTAAAGTAATGGTACATCTTGTACAATAGTGTTTTAGAATTAATAAAATATGCTATTTCATGAATGCAATCTGTATATACGGGAACCTCTTGTTTCATTGCTTCTATTCATATGTCCAGTGGCCTATCAAGAGGTGAATCAGCTATTTAGTGTCTGGAAAGTGACAAGTCACTAAATTTGAGAATTAAAGGAAGAAAAGAAGTTCTGATCAAGATGGCAGAGTGAATTCATTCTTTGATAACAACCCTGTGCTCAATATATTTAGGAATGATAAAAAGAAAACAAAGATACAGCTAGCCTCAAAAAGTAGATCTATAAACTAAAAAAACAGAACAGAGCCCTGGCCAATTGGCTCAGTGGTAGAGCGTGGACTCAGCATATTGAAGTCCTGGGTTCAATTCCTAGTCAGGGCACATAGAAGAGGCAACCATCTGCTTCTCCTCTCTTTCTCTCTCCCTTCTTTCTCTCTCTTCTTCTCCCGCAGTCATGGTTCTATTGATTCAAGCATGTTGGCCCCAGGTGCTGTGGATGGCTCCCTGGAGCTTCTGCCTCAGGTGCTAAAAACAACTTGGTTCTGAGCATGAACTCAGACGGGCAGAGCATTGGCCCCAGACGGAGGTTGCCAGGTGGATCCCGGTTAGGGCGCATGCAGGATACCTACTCTCACTTAAAAACAAAACAAAACAAAACAAACAGAATAGAAATACCAAGTAGTGAGAAAGAATAAAGTCGCAGGTCTATGTACTGTGCTCCAGATCAGCAATGTGCTTTACCACTTTGGGAGAAGAAGAACAAAAGTCCCACCAGGCCTGACCTGTGGTGGCGCAGTGGATAAAGCGTCAACCTGGAATGCTGAGGTCGTGGGTTGGAAACCCCGGGCTTGCCCAGTCAAGGCACACACTAGAAGCAGTTACTAAAAGTTGATAGTTCCCGCTCTTTCTCACCTTTCTCTCTCTAAAATCAATAAATACAATCTTTAAAAAAAAGAAAGTTCCACCTGGCAGTCGGGGGTTAAAGGATCACTGTTTGGAGCAAGTGGTAAGGCCTTCCCAACTCATAAAAGGATGACAAAATCTGCTACCAACCCTTTGCTTAGACTACTGGGGGTCCACAGAGGCAGAAGGACAAAATTATAGCCTTGGAACCAAATTCCAAACCAGGCTGCTGTATGAATATATCCTGTGTCTAACTGCTTTAGTTGCTGAAGTCTCTGGCTTAGTTTCTTTTGTTTTTTTATTTTTTATTTTCCCGAAGCTGGAAACGGGGAGGCAGTCAGACAGACTCCCGCATGCGCCCGACCGGGATCCACCCGGCACGCCCATCAGGGGGCGACGCTCTGCCCACCAGGGGGCGATGCTCTGCCCCTCCAGGCCGTCGCTCTGTCGCGACCAGAGCCACTCTAGCACCTGGGGCAGAGGCCAAGGAGCCAATCCCAGCGCCCGGGCCATCTTTGCTCCAATGGAGCCTCGCTGCGGGAGGGGAAGAGAGAGACAGAGAGGAAGGAGAGGGGGAGGGGTGGAGAAGCAGATGGGCGCTTCTCCTGTGTGCCCTGGCCGGGAATCGAACCCGGGACCTCTTGCACGCCAGCCCGATGCTCTACCACTGAGCCAACCGGCCAGGGCTGGCTTAGTTTCTTTTGATTCTTGCTCATGGTACCTTAATTCCTTGTGTGCTGGTATACAGTATGTTCTCTGGTCACAAGGCAATTACTCTAGAAATATAATAAAAAACTTCTAAAACTGAAAAAATAACAATGAATAAAATTAAAACCAAAATGGAGGCCTGGCCTGTGGTTGCACAGTGGTTAGAGCATTGACCCTAAATGCTGAGGTCGTTGGTTCGAAACTCTGGGCTTGCCCAGTCAAGGCCCATACTATACAAGAAGCAACAAACAAGCAATGAACAACTAAAGTGAAGCAACTATGAGTTGATACTTCTTGCTACCCACCCTCTTCCTCCTCTCTCTGTAAAATTAATAAATAACCTGACCTGTGGTGGCGCAGTGGGTAAAAAGGTTGACCTGGAATGCTGAGGTCACCGGTTTGAAACCCTGGGCTTGGCCCTGGTCGGTTGGCTCAGTGGTAGAGTGTCGGTCTGGCGTGCGGGAGTCCCGGGTTCGATTCCTGGCCAGGGCACACAGGAGAGGCGCCCATCTGCTTCTCCACCCCTCCCCCTCTCCTTCCTCTCTGTCTCTCTTTTCCTCTCCCACAGCCAAGGCTCCACTGGAGCAAAGTTTGCCCGAGCGCTGAGGATGGCTCTGTGGCCTCTGCCTCAGACGCTAGAATGGCTCTGACTGTGGCAGAGCCACGCCCCGGATGGGCAGAGCATCGCCCCTTGGTGGACGTGCCGGGTGGATCCTGGTCGGGCGCATGCGGGAGTCTGTGGGACTGCCTTCCCGTTTCCAACTTTGGGGGAAAAAAAAGAAAGAAAGAAACCCTGGGCTTGTCTGATCAAGGCACATATGAGAAGTAGTGCTTCTTGTTCCTCCCCCCTTCTCTCTCTCTAAAAATAAGTAAGTAAATAAATCTAAACATGAAGCCTGACCTGTGGTGACGCAGTGGATAAAGCGCCGACCTGGAAATGCTGAGGTCGCCAGTTCGAAACCCTGGGCTTGCCTGGTCAAGGCACATATGGGAGTTGATGCTTCCAGCTCCTCCCCACCTTCTCTCTCTGTCTCTCTCTCTCCCTTCTCTCTCCTCTAAAATGAATAAATAAAAAATAAAAAAAAATAAATCTAAACATGAGGATTTAAAATAATCAATAAATAAGTCTTTAAAAAAAGGAATGCAATGGATGTGTTTAACAGATTAGACATAGTTAGCTACAGAGAGAATGGATAAACTCGAGAATATCAGAAAATTATCCAAAATGCACAGAGAAAAAGATTAAACACACACACACACACAGATGAGAAGGTAAGAGACACAGAGCACTCAGTGAGATTGTCTAACACTAGCTTGACTGGAGTCCCAAAAGGCGAAGAGAGAATGGGTAAGAGGAAAAAACTTTCTGTAACTAAGGAAATACAATATGCACACACAGAGATGAGAAATGCAAGCAGAGTAAGGGGGGAAAAAATCACTTAAGAAAAAAGAGAGCATCTTAAAAGCATCCCAAAGGGGAAAAGGTCAGATTGCCTTTAAGGAGAACAGACTGACAGCTGACCTCTCAGCAGGAATGGAAGGTAGCAGATAGTTGGATTATAAAATTTTAAAACCGCCCTGGCCGGTTGGCTCAGTGGTAGAGCATCAGCCTGGTGTGCAGAAGTCCCAGGTTCGATTCCCGGCCAGGGCACACAGGAGAAGTGCCCATCTGCTTCTCCACCCCTCCCCCTCTCCTTCCTCTCTGTCTCTCTCTTCCCCTCCCGCAGCTGAGGCTCCACTGGAGCAAAGATGGCCCGGGCGCTGGGGATGGCTCCTCGGCCTCTGCCCCAGGCGCTAGAGTGGCTCTGGTCGCAACAGAGCGACGCCCTGGAGGGGCAGAGCATCGCCCCCTGGTGGGCAGAGCGTCGCCCCCTGGTGGGCATGCCGGGTGGATCCCGGTCGGGCGCATACGGGAGTCTGTCCAACTGTCTCTCCCCGTTTCCGGCTTCAAAAAGAAGAAAAAATAATAAATTTTAAAAAAAAATTTGCCCTGGCTGGATAGCTCAATTGGTTAGAGAGTATCATCCTGAAGCACAGAGGTTGCTGGTTCAATCCCTGGTCAGGGCACATACCGGAACAGATCTATGTTCCTCTCTCACTCTCTCTGTCCCTTTCTCTCTCACTAAAATTGATAAATAAATAAATAAAAAATTAAAAAAAAAATTTTAAATTTAAAACCCTGAAACCTATAATCCTACAGGATGTGAAAATATCCTTCAAAAATAAAAAGATAAAAACATTTTCAGACAAAATGAGAAAGTATTCACCACTAAAAAACTGTTATAAAGGAAATTCTAAAGGGTATATTTCAGGCAGGAAAAAATGACTACAGTCAGAAGATTTGAGGTTCTGGAATATATGAAGCCAATATAGGAATAAATCTAAAGAAACTTGACCATAAAACAAAACTAATAACGTCTTTTGGAGTGTAAAAATTAAGTTTAGGCCCTGGCTGGGTGGCTCTGTGGATAAAGCACTGTCCCAGTGCACCAAGGTAGCAGGTTCAGTCCCTGATCAGAGCATGAGTAGGGAAGAAGCAATCAATGGGTACACAACCAAATGGAACAACTAAATGGAATGACGAGTTGATGCTTCTCTCTCTCTCTCTCTCATCAATGGAAAAATTAAAGTTTACTGCAACAAGAGCATAATATAATATGAGGAGATAAGTACAATTAAAGTGCATTTTAAGGTCCTTGTACTGTTTTAAATAACATTAGACTTTAATAAGTTAAAGATGCACATTAGAATTTCTAGGATAACCACTCAACTAATAAAAAAAAATTTAGTTTTCAAACTGCTAGAGAGGGGAGAAAATCATTACAAAAACACTACCATAGAGCCTGACTGGTGGTGGCAGAGTGGATGAAGCGTCAACCTGCTGAGGTCTCAGTTGGCTTGAGTGAAGGGTCATTGGCTCGGCTTGAGCACCCTGATCAAGGGACGTGTGTAAGAAAGCAATCAATGAACAACTAAAGTGTTGCTACGATAAGTTGATGCTTCTCATTTCTTTCCCTTCCTCTCTCTCTCACTCCCTAAAAAAAAAAAAAGGACCATAAATAATGAATACACATGTATGTAGCAATGATATTAAACTTGTATGTAAATTAGTAGGGAGGGAAGAGGGCTTCAAATGTAGCCATTAAAACATTTTTTTTTTGAGATAAAGAGAGATGGAAGCATCAACTTGTTGTTTCACTTTAGTTGTGCATTAGATTGCTTCTTAAATTATTTTTACTTATTTATTCATTCATTTTAGGGGGGGGGGGGAGAGAGAGAGAGAGAGAAGAGAGAGAGAAAATGGGGGGGGGAGCAGGAAGCTTCAACTCCCATATGTGCCTTGACCCGGCAAGGCCAGGGTTTTGAACCGGCAACCTCAGCATTCCAGGTCGACGCTTTATCCACTGCACCACCACAGGTCAGGCTAGATTGCTTCTTATACCTGCCTTGACAGGGACAGGACCAGTGACCTCGGGCTCATGTTGAGCCAGCAATCCCTTTGCTCAAGCAGAAGAGCAGGAAGCATTAACTGCCATTTGTGCCTTGACCAGCCAAGCCCAGGGTTTCACATCGGTGACCTCAGCATTCCAGGTCGATGCTTTATCCATGCGCCACCACAGGTCAGGCTAGCTGGACCTTAGGCTTAAGCTGGTTACCTTGGAATTGTGTTGACAACCCCCATGTTCAAGCCAGCAACCTTGGGATTCAAATCAGACACATCAGCATTCTGGGTCAATGTTCTATCCACTGCACCACCGTTGGTCAGGCCAAATGTACCCATTTTAAGGAAAGTAAAAGTATTATTCTTTAAAAGCAACAGGAATAAATAGGGCAAAATTATAAGATTTAATAAAGCTATGTTGTAACTCTGTAACTGGGAATAACTATATTACTAATTTGGTCTGATATTGGTCTGACTAGCCATAAAATAGAGCTAAATAATAAAGTACTAACGCCCTAGCCAGCTAGCTCAGCAGTAGAGCATCGGTCTGGCATATGGAAGTCCCGGGTTAGATTCCTGGCACACAGGAGAAGCGCCCATCTGCTTCTCCACCCTTCCCCCTCTACTTTCTCTCTATCTCTCTCTTGCCCTCCTGCAGCCAGGGCTCCATTGGAGCAAAAGTTGGTCCAGCTGCTGAGGGATGGCTCCAGGGCCTCCGCCTCAGGTGCTAGAATGGCTCCAGTTGCAACGAAGCATCGCCCCCTGGTGGGCATGCTGGGTGGATCCTGGTTGGGTGCATGCGGGAGTCTGTCTCTCTGTCTCCCCACTTCTCACTTCAGAAAAATACACACACACACACAAAAGAATGTACTAACAAAGCAAGTTTATGAAAGGATGCCTATAAAATGTTAAATCCAGTTTGTTGCTCTTTTTAAAAAAAATTTTAGTGAGAAGAGGGGAGGCAGAAACAGACTCCTGCATGTGATCTGACTGGGATCCACCAGGCAAGCCCACTAGGGGGTGATGCTCTGCCCATCTGGGGCCACTGCTCCATTGCTCAGCAAGGAGCCATTTTTTTAGCACCTGAGGCAAAGTCCACAAGCCATCCTCAGTGCCTGAGGCCAACTCACTCGAACCAATCAAGCCATGGCTGCAGGAGGAGAAGAGAGAGTGAGAGAGGGAGAAGGGGAGGGGTGGAGAAGCAGATAGTCAATTCTCCCGTGTGTGCTGACCCGGAATCGAAGCCAGGACATACACACTCCACAAGCTGGGCTGATGCTCCACCACTGAGCAAACTGGCCAGGGCCCCAGTTTGTTGCTGTATAACCATGATTCAATACTACTAGTTATCACAGTTATGTATTCTATAACAAGTCAAATGTATATAGTCAATTCTGTACTTTGTTTTTTAAATGAAAGGAGAGGAAATTGTGAGACAGACTCCCGCATGTGCCCCTACTGGGATCCACCTGGTAACCCCCATCTGGGGCTGATGCTTGAGTCAACCGAGGTATCTTCAGCACCTGAGGCTGACATGCTCAGTGCCCAGCCAATGCTTGAACCAACAGAGCCACTGGCTGTGAGAGGGGAAGAGAGAGAGAAGGAGAAGGAGAGGGAGGAGGAGAGGGAGGAGAGAAAGAGGAAAAGGGAGCGGGAGAGGGAAGAGAGGGAGGGGGAGAGGGAAGAGAAGAGGGGGGAGAGGGAGGAGGAGGGGGGAGAGGAAGGAGAAGAGGGAGGGGGAAAGAGAGGGGGAGAAGGAAGGAGAGAAGGGAGAGAGGGAAGGAGAGAGAAGCAGATGGTTGCCTCTCCTGTGTGCCCTGACCAAGATTCAAATTTGAGAATTCCATAATCCTGGCCGATGTTCTATCCACTGAGCCAACCTGCCAAGGTCAACCTTGTACTCTGACCAAGCTCTCATTACAGTTAAAAGGTCTGTTCCCGGCCCTGGCCGGTTGGCTCAGTGGTAGAGCGTCGGCCTGGCGTGTGGGGGACCCGGGTTCGATTCCCGGCCAGGGCACACAGGAGAAGCGCCCATCTGCTTCTCCACCCCTCCCCCTCTCTTTCCTCTCTGTCTCTCTCTTCCCCTCCCACAGCCCAGGCTCCACTGGAGCAAAGTTTGCCCGGGCACTGAGGATGGCTCTGTGGCCTCTGCCTCAGGCGCTAGAATGGCTCTGATTGCGGCAGAGCAACCCCCCAGATGGGCAGAGCATCGCCCCCTGGTGGGCATGCCGGGTGGATCCCGGTCCGGCACATGCGGGAGTCTGTCTGACTGCCTCCCCGTTTCCAGCTTTGGAAAAATACAAAACAAAACAAAAAAGGTCTGTTCCCCTCCAGCTAATGCACATCAAGGATTAAAATCCAAGCAAGAAGAATAAGCATAAGCTCCTGACCTTACCCTCACTCCCACTACTCTGGGGCTTCAGTTCTCATTCTCATTTGCTCAAGGCCAAAGAGGACAGCTTGATTGTGGGAACCTGTGGACTCTTGCTTGTTACATGAAACAAGAAAACTTGGCCTGACCTGTGGTGGCGCAGTGGATAAAGCATCGACCTGGAAATGCTGAGGTCGCCGGTTCAAAACCCTGGGCTTGCCTGGTCAAGGCACATATGGGAGTTGATGCTTCCAGCTCCCCCCCCCCCCCCTTCTCTCTCTCTGTCTCTCTCTCCTCTCTCTTTCTCCTCTCTAAAATGAATAAATAAAATAAAATAAATAAATAAAATAAAATAAAATTTAAGTTACTTGTTAGCTTCAGTTCCTGTAACAACCAAAGAGACAAATTCAGGCTTTCAGTTGTGGCAGTTCCAAGAGCTACAGGGACCTTCATCCACTTATCTGATCAAACCGTGCCGAGTCCCCTCAGCAAAGAACTCTCAACCCCTCCTTTGGATTCCTCTGTTCTGTTTTGTTCGTTGCCCCTCCTTCTCCCTCATAAAAATCTCTGCCTGCACCTAAGGGGAATATGTTTTTGTTTTTAAATTTAATTAAAATTTTTAAAATTGATTTTAGCCAGGGAGGGAGGGGGTGGGAGTGACAGAGAGACAGGAACAGAGATCTGTCCCTGTGTGTGCCCTGTCCAGGATTGAACCAGCAACCTCTGCTTTGGTTTGAAGCTCTAACCAACCGAGCTATCCGGCCAGGGTGGGAAGATGGTTTTTTTTTGTTGTCGTTGTTTTTTAAAGATTTTATTTATTCATTATAGAGAGGGGAGAGAGAGAGAGAGAAGGGGGGAGGAGCAGAAAGCATCAACTCCCATATGTGCCTTGACCAGGCAAGCCCAGGGTTTTGAACCAGCAACCTCAGCATTTCCAGGTTGACACTTTATCCACTGCGCCACCACAGGTCAGGCGGAAGATGGGTTTTAAGGACAGGAGTCCCCGCATCTTCTTAGATGGCCAGCCCTTGAATAAACCTCTTTCCTTTCATCAGCACCTGTGTTGTGTAATTAATTGATTTTCATGGTGACAGACACCAGGCTTGAGGGTCATTTTTTCTGGTTTCAGCTTCACACTTTTCCTGCTGATTTGAAATCTGACAATCTAAATATCAAGAAAAATACTTATTTGGTTGAGGGGATACTCACATTCCCGAAAATGAGTTAATTTGGACATCACTTCATCCTTGAAGAGCCGAATGACCTGTTTCACAATCTCACAATTTTGATCCTGGCCCAAGGCATATAGATATTTCTCCAGAAGAGGAACATTTTTCAGATTCCAGATGAAGTTCTCCCGATGAAGACATCTTAACTTCGGGTGATGGAATTTCTAAATCAAAAGCAAGAAACTTTTACATTTGGCAGTCAGAGCAACCAGTACTGAAAAATCTGTGTTAGAAGACTACATCCTTCCTGACCAGGTGGTGGCTCAGCAGATAAAGAGTTGGATTGGGATGCGGAGGACCCAGGTTTGAGACCCCGAGGTCGCCAGCTTGAGCACGGGCTCATCTGGTTTGAGCAAGGCTCACCAGCTTGGACCCAAGGTCGCTGGCTTGAGCAAGGAGTCACTCAGTCTGCTGTAGCCCCCCGGTTAAGGCACATATGAGAAAGCAATCAATGAACAACTAAGGTGCTGCAACAAAGAATTGATGGTTCTCATCTCTCTCCCTTCCTGTCTGTCTGTCCCTATCTGTCCCTCTTAATAAATAAATAAATAAATAAATAAATAAATAAATAAATAAATAAAAAGTTACAAATTAATATGAGAATCTCATTAAAAAAAAAAAAAGAAGATGACCACATCCTGCAAGGGGCAGGCCTGAGAGGAGTGCCTTGGGGAGAGAGTGGGCATCCTCCCACAGGCACTGACTCGCCCACTTACATCCATCCACAAATGGTGATAACTTCCTATTGCACAGGTCCTCACAGTTCTGAGTGCACATTCCCTTCTCACTCAACCTTCTTTTTTTTTTTTCTTTTTTTTTTGTATTTTTCTGAAGTTGGAAACGGGGAGGCAGTCAGACAGACTCCCGCATGCGCCGGACCGGGATCCACCCGGCACACCCACCAGGGGGCGATGCTCTGCCCATCTGGGGCGTCGCTCTGTTGTGACCAGAGCCATTCTAGTGCCTGAGGGAGAGGCCATGGAGCCATCCTCAGTGCCCGGGCCAACTTTGCTCCAGTGGAGCCTTGGCTGCGGGAGGGGAAGAGAGAGACAGAGAGGAAGGAGAGGGGGAGGGGTGGAGAAGTAGATGGGCGCTTCTCCTGTGTGCCCTGGCCGGGAATCAAACCCGGGACTCCTGCACGCCAGGCCGACGCTCTAACACTGAGCCAACCGGCCAGGGCCTCACTCGACCCTCTTAATTGCATGAAGACAGGTGTTCTCCCCACATGATCTGCCTGGCCCCCTTGTTGCCTCTGATTTCATCTTCCACTTTTGCTCACTCTCCTATAACCACGCTAGCCTTCCTGCTGGTCAGAGAACAATCCAGACATGTTCCCATCTCTGGCCTTTGCATTTGCTGTTTCCTCCTCCTGATGCTCCCTAGATAACCATATGGCCAATGCCCTTATTTCCACCAGGTCTTTACTCAAGTCACCTTCTTTGTTTGTTTGTTTTTTCTTTACAGAGATAGAGTCAGAGAGAGGGATAGACAGGGACAGACAGAAATGGAGAGATGAGAAGCATCAATCACTAGTTTTTCGTTGTGCGTTGCGACACCTTAGTTGTTCATTGATTGCTTTCTCATATGTGCCTTGACTGTGGGCCTTCAGCAGACCAAGTAACCCCTTGCTTGAGCCAGCAGCCTTGGGTCCAAGCTGGTGAGCTTTTGCTCAAACCAGATAAGCCTGCGCTCAAGCTGGCGACCTCGGGGTCTTGAACCTGGGTCCTCCGCATCCCAGTCTGACGCTCTATCCACTGTGCCACCGCCTGATCAGGCTGTTGTTTTTTTTTTAATGTGAGCCAAGCATTTTATTATTTTTATTTTATTTTATTCATTTTTAGGGAAGAGAGACAGAGAGAGAGAGAGAGAAGGTGGGGAGGAGCAGGAAGCATCAACTCCTATATGTGCCTTGACCAGGCAAGCCCAGGGTTTCAAACCAGCAACCTCAGCATTTCCAGGTCGATGCTTGATCCACTGCGCCACCACAGGTCAGGCTCAAGTCACCTTCTTTGGGAGAACCCCTGACCCCTCCATCTAAATTTTGAACGCTCTGTCCAATGCTTTTTTTTTTTTTTTACAGGGACAGAGAGAGAGTCAGAGAGATAGGGACAGACAGAGAGAGATGAGAAGCATCAATCATTAGTTTCTCGTTGCGACACCTTAGTTGTTCATTGATTGCCTTCTCATATGTGTCTTGACCACGGGGCCTTCAGCAGACCGAGTGACCCCCTGCTCGAGCCAGCGACCTTGGATCCAAGCTGGTGAGCTTTTTTTTTTTTTTTTGCTCAAGCCAGATGAGCTCGCGCTCAAGCTGGTGACCTCAGGGTCTCGAACCTGGATTTTCTGCATCCCAGTCCGACACTCTATCCACTGCGCCACCGCCTGGTCAGGCTGTCCAATGCTTTTTTAAAATTATTTTTCATTTTAGATAGAAGAGAGAAGGGGTAAGGAGCAGGAAGCGTCAACTCCCATATGTGCCTTGACCAGGCAAGCCCAGGCTTTCGAACCAGCAACCTCAGCATTCCAGGTCGATGCTTTATCTACTGCACCACCACAGGTCAGGTTCTATCCAATGCTTTGTATCCCTATTCTCTGCTTATTTTTTCTTTAGCACTTAGCACGTATTGCTGTATAAGAGTCACCACAATTCACTTACCTTACTGTCCATCTCACTAGAATGTAAGCTCCACGAGGGGCAGGAGCTTTGTTTTTGGTCTATTTTGTTCACTACTGTATCCCCACACCTACAACAGTGCCTGGCGCATAGAAGGCATTGCTCAACAGATCAGCTGAATAAATGAATGTTCTCAGAATAGAAAATTCTAGAACTGGAAGAGCTCTTATACTTTGACCACTTACAAATGGGGAAACTGAAGATCATAGAAGGATCATAGTTGTTGTTTGGGGCTGCAGGAGGATCAGGGCTGCTGACCACAGTCCAGGCCTCTTTCATGGAGTGGATGTTACAAGGAGCCTTGGTGGTCACTCTATGGAGTAGCTTTCACATTTTTTGGACATGATCTCTCATGTAAGAAATATATTTTACATCACAGAGCAGTATATAGGCAACTCTCACACACATATAGAAAAAATGTCTTAGTACACAATATGTAGACCATTACATGTGATATGTTTAGGTGTTCAATATTTTACTCTATATCTTTAAAAATGTTCTACTAAATTTATTTTAATACTCCCTTTCATGACCCGGAGTTTGCAAACCCTCCCTTGATGCTTGTTCACTACCATTTCCTTGGCAAGTTCTCATGTGGCTTGCATTTGTGTACCTCTCATAGGAGCTACTTTTTGCTCTTACTGAGAAGGCTCATGTTCTTCCTGTTGCTGAGCTAAAATCTGCCTCCATTAGTGTCCACCACTGGTTCCAGCGGTGACCTCTGGGGCCATCTTCAGCAGGATCGGTCCTTCTCCTACATGACTATTCTCCAGATACCTGAAGTCAGACTCCGACTCCTGCCCCTCAGTGTCCTCTCTTCTGCAGAGTAAACCTTTCTAGTTCCTTCAATTATTTGTCACATGACATGGTTCTGAATCTCCTGACTACAGTGGACGTGATGCTTGAATTGTGTGTTGAAACACGAGCAGAAGTTTTGCAGAGCAGAGGAAAAGGTATTATTGGTGGAGAAAATGCCAAAGGCTGTAAGCATGACACTGCATGTTAATCCAAGGAACTATAGGAAGCTCTATACTAGTGCTGAGAAAAACAGGAAGGGCAGACCCAGGACAATGAGACAGGCAGAGGCAGGGACGAGGCCACAATGGGCCTTGCATAAAAGAAATACGAAGGGCTTTGGCTTTTATTTTATTTTTTAATTTTGAAATTTATTGATTTCAGAGAGAGAGAGAAAGGGGGAGGGACAGAGGAGGAGCAGAGAGAGAGAGAGAGAGAGAGAGAGAGAGAGAGACAGGAACATCGATCTGTTCCTGTAGGTAACCTGACCACGGATCAAATCGACAACCTCTGTTATTCAGGACGATGCTCTAGCCAACCAAGCCTTCTTGCCAGGACTGGCCTTTATTTTAAACACAGTAGAGGCCACTGAAAGATTTTAATTATGCCACCAACATGGTCAGATTTGTAATTTAAAAAAGAACAAATTGGAGGAGAACGCCGCTAAGTGCAGGGAGGCTGCAGTGGTGAGGACAGCCAAGGCAGCAATGCAGAGGGGGAGATGGATTCTAGGGACATTTGAGAGGCTGAATGGACAGAATTTCCTGAGTGATTGGAAGTGTTTTACTCATACAAACTGTAACTTCTTTTTCAAGTGTTTATCTGTCCCTTTGGAACACACGTCTCTAGGACAGGGGAATCCGTCCCTTACCCCTGGTGCCTGGCATGTAAGAGGTACTCAGTGAACATTTGTTGAATAAATGAATACGTTTTGTAGGTGGGTCTGGGGAAATATCTGTCATACATGATACCATTTCTGTAGAACAAAAACATCCTTAACACAAATCATTTTAATCCACTTGTAACTTAGCTATTGCTTTATACAAAGTTCTATCCGATTACAGTTTATCTGGATGAAAACTGCAGGTTTTAACTTGTGAATATAGACTGTTTAAAATGAGCAGCATAGAGTACCATGAATTTGTAAAAATGTATGTAATCTTGCCAATATACCACTGAAGTATACAGACCTGGGCAGAAAGAAGCCTTACTGTCATAAAGTCACATATCGGTCTGACCTGCAGTGGCGCAGTGGATAAAGCATCGACCTGGAACGCTGAGGTCGCCGGTTCGAAACCCTGGGCTTGCCCGGTCAAGGCACATATGGGAGTTGATGCTTCCTGCTCCCTCCCCCCCTTTTCTCTCTTTCTCTCTCTCCTCTAAAATGAATTTTAAAAAAAGTCACACATCTAGGATCCTGTTTCCCTTATAACACTTGAGGATGCCCCATATATAAAAAGAGAGCCTGACCCTGGGTTTATTTTTAAAATAAAATAAACCAAACCCAGAAAAATAAGAAATTCTTGTAAACAAAATAAAATTCCAAATCTTACCTCCAGCGTCTTATCCAGTTTGGCAGCCAGTCCCCCAATTTCATATAATAGCTGGGGGCCGATGGGAATCTCAGCTATCGGTCTTCCTGGGAGGTAAGTCAGCAGCCTCACCAAGTAGCTTTTGATTTCAGAACCACTATCTAGATGAATGGAAGAATACGGCCTGTCAAAAATCAGAGGCTATTCTACCTTTGTGATTACTGCAAAGAATAATAGAAATTACGGAACAAGAGAAAAATGTGCTAACCTAAAACAATCAGCAGGATTCTACGAGACAGGTCTGAGAGGATGAAGAAAGAAGGCAGAACACACGAACCTTAGAACAAATGGAATCAGTCACATATATGCCAACAAAATTAGAGACTCAACTCTGCTGGCCTCGGCTCCAAACATAAATTACCTACTCTAGCAAATGAACGCCTAAAGACACTTTTTCATAAGCTCACAACTGAGGAAAGTGTGTCAGACAGAAATGACTGTTCCCTGACCAGAAGGTGGTGCAGTGGATAGAGCATCGACCTGGGAGGCTGAGGACCCAGGTTCCAAATCCCCAAGGTTGTTGGCTTGAGCACAGGCTCATCTGGCTGGAGTGTGGGGCCACTGGCTTGAGCGTGGGATCAAAGACATGACCCCATTGTCACTGGCTTGAAGCCCAAGGTTGCTGGGTCACTGGCTCAGTGGGAGGCCCCCTCATTGTCATAGCACATGTGAGAAAGCAGTCAATGAACAACTAAAAAGTGCCACAACTCTGAGTTAACGCTTCTTGTCTCTCTCGCTTCCTGTCTGTCTCTGTTGCTCTCTCTCTCAAAAAGAAAAAAAAAAAAATGACTGTTTCAGAATCATAGGTTCTGCAGGAGCAAACTGAGAATCAGCCTGTTTGCAACACAGGACAATGACTATTCCTCAAGGATTGTAAAGCCTCTGTTGTTTGGAGCAATATACATTAAGAAAGAATGGGTGAACAATTGGGAGAGAAACAGACAGTCAAAATTTCAGACCTTAAAAAACTACTAGGAATTGGTTTCAGGCTGCTACTTGGAGAACTCAATTAGGTATATCGTAGCATTTTAGCATTTATAGGTGAAAGGGACCACTTCTCACAGATAAGGTCTTGCAGCCTTAGGAATGTAAGTGGTATGCCCATTCACATACACAATAACGAAAGAGCTGGGATCTAAAATTCCTAACTTCAAAGGCCCTGGCTACTTGGCTC
Organism: Saccopteryx leptura; assembly: GCF_036850995.1. Classification (NCBI taxonomy): domain Eukaryota; kingdom Metazoa; phylum Chordata; class Mammalia; order Chiroptera; family Emballonuridae; genus Saccopteryx; species Saccopteryx leptura. Next base: position 43,449,013 of record NC_089515.1, on the reverse strand, counting down.
AGCAGTAGAGCATCGGCCTGGCATGTGGAAGTCTGGGGTTCAATTCCTTGTCATGGCACACAGGAGAAGCGACCATATACTTCTGCACCCCTCCCCTCCACCCCCTCTCCTCCAGCAGCCATGGCTCGAATGGTTCCAGCAACTTGGCTCTGGGCGCTGAGGATGGCTCTGTGACCTTGCCTCAGGCACTGAAATGGCTTAGTTCTGAGCAATAAAGCAGGGGCCCAGATGGGCAGAGCATTGCCCCCTAGTGAGCTTGCCGGGTGGATCCTGGTCGGGGCACATGTGGGAGCCTCTCACTTAATAAAAAAAATTTTTTTTTAAAGAAAAGAAATAAAATTTCTGATTTCTAGTTTGTATTTATTCTATTACACCACAGCACCAAAAACAGCTGGTCTGATGCACTCTGCTCAAAAAAAAAAAATTTCCGAATTTCCACATGTCCCCACTTACTACTTATCTATCAGGTGACACCAGATCCTGGCTCTAACCACTTCTGAACCAGAGCCCCCACTGCCCCTTTGATGATGCTGTGGCTTCTCCCAACTGCTGAGAAAATAACCGTGTCTACATCTGGAACGATGAGCCTGTTCATGGTATTTCTACTTGTAACCAAAATTCAGTAATGTACACGGACTAGCAACGATTGGTGAGTTGGTGGGCTCTTACCTACAGACATGAGGGACGTTATGTTGTCTCCTTTGGTCCGACACACAGAGGCTGTTGGAAACCCAGCCGCTTGCAGGAACATGATGATGTAACTCTGCACTTCAATCAGGTCTGGGGTTTTGCTAGACTCAGTGTTGCTTATTTTGAGGACGTATTCAGTTGGGCCACCGGTAGTGTCTTCGGTTCTTGAAATGCACACATGAAAGTTTTGGTCATCATAGCTAGGAAGTGGCTGGATCTTGGAAACTTTCAATCCAAATACCGATCCCACTACTGCACAGGCTTGTGCCTCACTGAAAGTGGGTTTGGCACAAGCCTGTGATCGTTGGTCGCCTCCATTCGACATTATGTCTAGAGGAAACAAACTAGAAAGGGGACATATAATGAACATATTTATTTAAATGACTTTCCTTAAGACAGGCCAATGTCTTTCAACACTGATTCTATACTTCTGATTATTAATTTTTGCTTATAACGTTAAATAATGAAATCAGTAAATGAGATAAAGAAGTAGATGTTTTGCAGGTGAATAAAAATACTTGTACCATAAATTATTTCTAAACCCACTTTGCAGGAGGGGATGGAAGTGGAATAGGGTATGGTGGAATAAATGGTGATTGAAGGAGACTTGACTTTGGGTCATGAACACACAATACAGTGTGCAGATGATGTCTTGTGGAAGTGTGCATCTGAAACCTATATAATTTTGTTACCCCGTGTTACCCCAATAAATTCAATAAAAAGAAAAAAAATAAGTGAACTCACTTTGCAAAGGTATGCTTCCAGGGACAGAACACAGACCTGAAAAGCACTTTGGTACTACCTGGTCCAATTCCTCCCTTGCCCTACCTTATCATCTTTATTAAAAGGAAAAAAGTAGGTTTTGAGAGATTAACTGACTTGCCCCAAAATACATACCAAGTTATAGTAGAAATTCAAATCTTGCCTAACCTGTGAGGGCACAGTAGATAAAGTGTTGACCTGGAATGTGGCGTTGCCAGCTTGAAACCCCAGACTAGCCCGGTGAAGGCACATGTGAAAATCAGCAGCTGCTGCCCTGGCCGGTTGGCTCAGCGGTAGAGCGTCGGCCTAGCGTGTGGAGGACCGGGGTTCGATTCCCGGCCAGGGCACACAGGAGAAGCACCCATTTGCTTCTCCACCCCTCCGCTGCGCCTTCCTCTCTGTCTCTCTCTTCCCCTCCCGCAGCCGAGGCTCCATTGGAGCAAAGATGGCCCGGGCGCTGCGGATGGCTCTGTGGCCTCTGCCTCAGGCGCTAGAGTGGCTCTGGTCGCAACATGGCGACGTCCAGGATGGGCAGAGCATCACCCCCTGGTGGGCAGAGCATCGCCCCATGGTGGGCGTGCCGGGTGGATCCCTGTCGGGTGCATGCGGGAGTCTGTCTGTCTCTCCCTGTTTCCAGCTTCAGAAAAATGCAAAAAAAAAAAAAAAAAATCAGCAGCTGCTTCCCACTCCTCTCCTCCCCTTCTCTTTCTCTCTCCTCTCTAAAATGAATAAATAAAATCTTTAGAGAAAAGGGGTGGGGGAACAAGAAGCATCAACTTCCATATGTGCCTTGACCAGACAAGCCCAGGGTTTCTAACCAGTGACCTCAGTGTTCCAGGTTGACACTTTATCCACTGCCACCACAGGTCAGGCAAATCAATAAAATCTTAAAAAAGAAAGAACTCAGCTCTCTAGATACCTAATCTATGATGATGTCCTTTTGATTATATTACCATTAGTTTGTATTAAAATATAATTTCAAATACAGTGATATTACTTTTCTTTCTAACAAATTTTGTTAAATTATAAGAATCATCATTGTCTAACCAGGCAGTGGTGCAGTAAATAAAGCGTAGGCCTGGGACGCAGAGGACCCAGGTTCAAAACCCTGAGGTCACCGGCTTGAACGAGGGTTTACCAGCTTGAGCGCTGGTTTGCCCGCTTCAGCATGGGACCATAGATATGATCCCATGGTCGCTGGCTTGAGCCCAAAGTCACTGGCTTGAGCCCATGATAGCTGGCTTGAGCGAGGGGTCACTGTAGCCCCCCAGTCAAGGTACATATGAGAAAGCAATCAATGAACAATCAAAGGTGCCTCAATGATGAACTGATGCTTCTCTCTTCCTGTCTGTCCCTCTCTCTCTCCTCCCTCTCTCGCTAAAATAAATAAATCATCTAGCTCATCACATATACTTTCTTTCTTTCTTTCTTTCTTTTTTTTATCACATATACTTTCAAACATAAAAGTGCTGACTGATGTGAGGTACCCTGGGAGGTCTGAAGATGAGCTTAGGAGGTTCTGTGACATCTGAACAGTTAAGTCACAGTCATGAATACACTAAACAATAAAAACATTAAAAGCTGTTCAGAAAAACAAGTTATAAGGCACTAAGTAATAAACTGATAGAATACTTGGCATATTTCCTGGTCATATATATATACATATGGCAATGCAGGCCTTCGGGGACCAAATATTTAAGTTCCTCACAATCTCCCTTTCTTCTTTTTCCAAAAGCTTTATTCCAATCCTTCCTTCATACTAAATTGTAAATAATAACATCTTCAGGGTGGATTGCATCTTAGGGTATAATTTTTTTAAAAAGATTTTATTTATTCTTTTTTTTAGAGATAGGTGAGAGAGAAAGAAAGAAAGAGAAGGGAGGAGGAGCAAGAAGCATCAATTCCTGTATGTTCCTTGAGCGGGCAAGCCCAGGGTTTTGAACTGTCAATCTCAGTGTTCTAGGTCAACATTTTATCCACTGTGCCACCACAAGTCAGGCTTAAGGTTCAATTTTGATTATTGTTCAAGGGATGCAGTTTTATATAAAAATAAAACTCAGGAACAGTTAGTTCTTGATGGAAATCAGAGCAGCTATTGCTTCTCCCAGGAGGTGGCAATGAAGGAACTTTCTGGGAGGAAAATGTTTAATACCTTGACTAGACTTTGGTTACATGGGTATACAGTTGTTAACACTTAAGTAACATAAGCTCTATCTCACTCAATGTAAATTTTACCTTAAAAAAAATAAATAAAAGCCAGATCTGGCCAGTTGGCTCAGTGGTAGAGTGTTGGCCCAGCGTGTGAATATCTGGGTTTGATTCCTGGTCAGGGCACAAAGGAGAAGTGACCAGCTACTTCTCCACCCCTCCCTCTCCCTCTTTTCTTTCTCTCTCTCTCTCTCTCTCTCTCTCTCTTCTTCCCCTACAGCCATGGCTTGATTGTTTCCAGCACATCAGTCCTCTGAGCTGAGGAATGCTACCTGGAGCTTAACCTCAGGTGCTAAAAATAGCTCGGTTGCAAGCATGGCCCCAGATAGGGAAAGCATTGGCCCAGGATGGGTGTTGCCAGGTGGATCCCAGTCAGGGCATATGTAGGAGTCTTTTCTCTCTCCCCTCCTCTCACTTGGAAAAGAAGAAGAAGAAAAAAAGTCCTTGAGAAACTAGCTGGGGCAAGGAAGTGTGGTGGGATCTTAGGACTTTCTCAGAGCTCCCTAAACCAGACCACCATATGCCTGTCAATGTCTAGTACTTCAGATCCATGAAAGCCAAAGCTCAAGGTACTCCAGTGAGGGAAAGGGGATATAATTCAGGGAGATACACTAGGGTTCTCCTATATAACCCTAGCCCTTTCACAGCTCCAAGTCAGCCTGATGACTTAGTGATAGAGCAGTGGTAGTCAATCTGGTCCCTACCGCCCACTAGTGGGCGTCCAGCTTTCATGGTGGGTGGGTAGTGGAGCAACCAAAGTATAAATAAAAAGATAGATTTAACTATAGTAAGTTGTTTTATAAAAATTTATTCTGCCAAACAGCGAAAATCCGACATAAAGTACTTGGTAAGTAATTATTATTATATGCTTTAACTTGCTGTAACTCTGCTTTATAACTTTTATAAAGTAAAGTTACTTCCTTACTTTATAAATCATCATTACTGTGGAACTGGTGGGCGATTAGAAAATTTTACTACTAACAGAGATACAAAAGTGGGCGGTAGGTATAAAAAGGTTGACTACCCCTGTGATAGAGTATAAACCTCAACTAGGACTCCCCTCTCCATCTCCACCTTCCCTGATCCTCCTACCCAAATTGATTTCTCTGCCTCTAAACTTACAGAGCCCCTGTGCCACTGGCTGTTCCCACCACCTGTTATGGTCTTTGCATTGTTGCCAATCACTTCTCATGTTTACTTTCTGACCAGAGCATTTGCTTTTAGGAGCAAATTAAATTGTTTAGATTTGGTTCACTAAAGATATTGTGACAAAGCCTGAATGGGGTTTCAAAACAATCTTTGCATTTGAAACTTCTGGGAACCAGTATATCCTGTCACACTGCATTTGGACTTGACATGGAATTTTAACATTCTGTCCAGAGATTTATAAACGGGTATAAAGCCACTATTCAGAATGTAATGTGAACTAACACTTTAACTCCAAAATGACTCCTGGAGTAATTTTTCAATTCCTAAAAGTATTAAGAAAAAAACTGATGTCAGAATATTTCTGATTTTGCTATGAAGTATGTTCTTAAAGTTGGAAGGAACCTGAGAGGCAACTGGTGAAAACCAATCTCCCTTCCATTCTACAAAACATTCCTACAATATCCTTGAATGGGGTTTGTCAAGCTTCTGCTTGAACAGTCCTGTTCTCTAAATCAGTATAAAGCAATGTTGGCAGCTCTAGCCATCAAAAGACAGTTTGATGTAATAAAAATTGTAGTGCTGGTTATCTGTATTTTATCACAATTTAAAAACTGGAGAAGACCAACCAGGCAGTGGAGCAGTGGATAGAGTGTCAAACTGGGACGTAGAGGACCCAGGTTTGAAACTCCGAGGTCACGCTTGAGCGCAGGCTCATCTGGTTTGAGGGCAGTTCACCAGCTTGAACCCAAGGTCGCTGGCTTGAGCAAGGGGTCACTTGGTCTGCTGTAGCCACCCCCCATCAAGGCACATATGAGAAAGCAATCAATGAACCACTAAGGAGCCACAACAAAGAATTGATGCTTCTCATCTCTCTCCATTCCTGTCTGTCTATCCCTCGCTGTCCCTCTCTCTGTCTCTGTCACTCACACACACACACACACACACACACACACACACACACACCTGGAGTCAGGGCTTGAGTATGGGCTCATCCAGCTTGTGGGCTCACCAGCTTGAGCACAGGGGGTTCTGGGCTTGAGCCCAAAGGTTGCTGACTTGAGCAAGGGGTCACTGACTCAGCTGGAGTCCCCAGGGTCAAGGCACATGAGAAAGCAATCAGCCTAAGGTGCCGCAAATATGAGTTGATGTTTCTCATCTCTCTCCCTTCCGGTCTGTCTGTCCCTGTCTGTCTGTCTTTCTCTCACTTAAAAAAAAACTGGAGAAAGAAATTTGCTACACTAGAAGAAATAAAATATACAGGGTATTTTAGTCCCAACTCTGCTATCTAGCCTCTCATGGGGAGTTGGAAAAGTCCCTTGTAGCTCTAACAATCAGTGCTTCCAAAGGGGGGCTTGAATTTGCACTTTTTTTTTTGTATTCTTCCGAAGCTGGAAACGGGGAGAGACAGTCAGACAGACTCCCGCATGCGCCCGACCGGGATCCACCCGGCACCCACCAGGGGGCGATGCTCTGCCCCTCTGGGGCATCGCTCTGTTGCCACCAGAGCCACTCTAGCGCCTGGGGCAGAGGCCAAGGAGCCATCCCCAGTGCCCAGGCCATCTTTGCTCCAATGGAGCCTCGCTGCGGGAGGGCAAGAGAGAGACAGAGAGGAAGGAGAGGGGGAGGGGTGGAGAAGCAGATGGGCGCTTCTCCTGTGTGTCCTGGCTGGGAATCGAACCCGGGACCCCTTGCACGCCAGGCCGACGCTCTACCACTGAGCAAACCGGCCAGGGCCAAATTTGCACTTTTTGCTCTGTATAGAAGGACTCCAAATAATGGAGCTAATGGCACAGATCAAGTCAGTTTCTGAAAGTAAAGAAATACAAAGAAGGGTGTTTAACGAAATGTCTCCCAAGTGTGTGGACAAGGCGAGGATGGGACTCCAAACCCTATTTGTAGTTGGTCTATGTTCCCTGACAAGAGATTTTTACTTAGCTCCTGAAAAAGCCCTCGGGAAGCAAATGTTTTCCAGTTACCAGTCTCACACCAGAATCTCACAACCTTTGTTTTACAACCAAGGGGCTGGACCTTAAACTCCGCACTCTGTGTACTGGACACCAGACAGATCCTTTCCTCTCCCTCACTCCCCTCGCGTTACAAAGTCCAGTAAATTCTGCCTTGGCCTGTGCTCCAAACCTACCTTCTGTCTGTACCCCAACACCCGGCCCAGGTATAACCTGGCTGCCTTCTCTCCAGAGGCTCCCGTAACGTTACCCCAAAGGGGGTCCGGAAACAGGCAGGGAAAGGACAGTCTGCTTTTCAAGGACAGCAGCAACGTACGACTGGACGCTCCCAGGGGCTTCCCGCTAGCTGGGGGTGGGGTGAATGAGAGGGCTGCAGATAGCTGCTGACCCAAGACGCCGGAGTCACACAGGTTGGGTTCACAGTGCTAGGGTGCCATGAGGGCCAGTGGGGCCTCAGATACCTGGCCCCGGGCCGTGCGCCGCATCATCTCCTCGAGAGTTTCCACGTTCCAGTTCTGGGGTCAGGGGGAAGGGGGCCGTCACGCACCTGTGGGTCTGAGGGGAGCCCGAGGAACCAACTCCCAGACTCGCAGCTAGCCTCCCAGCTCTCGGGACCGCCCCCACGGACCCGGGCTTGCCTCTGCTTCCCCACCCGCTCACCCTGCACGACCCACGGTCCTGAGGCACCTTCCGCTGTCCAGCAGCGCGGACTGAAGTCTGACGCTCGCACGTCGGGGCCTTCAGGGTGGTGGAGTCGGACTGCAGACCCTGTACCCGCCCCTGCTCAGTCTGCAAACCCTAACTTCTGATTGGCTCTTCAGAAACCCCCTCCGCCAATCAGCGTAGAGTATGGGAATACAAGGCCCTGCCCCAGCCTGCCTAGGAGGCGACAAAAAAAAAAAAAAAAAATCAAAGATCAGGCTTCTGATTGGCCTTCTGCAGTCAGGCCCCGCCTTCTCTGGGTGCTCATTCCTAATCAGAATGTGGCTGCCTTTCCGCAGAACTCGGCTTCTCATCTCTGACTGGCTCTTCGAGATCCTGCCCCGCCCCTGGGCCCTTCTCTGGCAGGCTTCCCGCTATTTAGTGGCATCGCGCAATGGGCCCTGTCCACGTAGGAGGCTTCGTGGGCTGTTTCTCTCAGGGTTATAGGTGTCGCATCCTTTTTCCTTTCTTGCCTTCCTGCTGGCAGCACGCATCCCGGAGGCCGCCTTAGCATCCAGGCTCGAGGAACTGCAGTTCTGATCGGAGGTCCCAAAGGTCAGGCTGACTGCGTTCTGCAGGAGACCGAGCTCCCAGGATTGCTGTTACAACGTGAAATGGTCTTACCCAATAGGTCTGCACACTCCTAGTACTGATGAGGAACTGAAGCCCAGAAGTCCCAGAGCCTGGACCAAACACACAGCAACCAGCCTCTCTCTCTCCTTAAAAAGATTTTACTGATTTTAGGGGCGGGGGGGGGGGGGCAGAGAAGTAGTAGTTGCTTCACTCTAGATGTTCACTGGTTGCTTGTCTTATATGCCTTCAGCAGGCAAGCCCAGGGTTTCCAACCCACGACAGGTCAGGCCAGCCTCTTTTCTATTCTCTTCCCAAGCCACTGAATTCAATAGAATAGATGGAAAAGAAGCCGGGAGGACCACAGCACAGATCTAGTGTGATGAGTGGTTGGTTCATTTACTGACCAAGAGAACTAGTATTTGGTTTAGAACCTTTAGTGCAGTCGGGGGATTCTCTCCCTGCAGGAAAGCGCAGAAACGTGATTTTTCAGGCTGCCTTGGAATCATGGTGTTAACTTCTAGGTTACTTAATAATCCTTATTGTCAAGGGCACTAGGCTCTGACAGACAGTTGTATGCGCGTCGGCAGTATGCAGGACTTCTATTGAGGAGGGACCTAGACACCTGCCCACTCACATTTGCAAATGGCTCCCTATTTTTTGTAGATGCTGCCGCAGCCACCACCGCCACACTTTTAATCTTTTTCCTCCCTATCAGGCTATAACACATTTCGTTATCTAGTCACCTTGATTGACTTGGATGTTTCCCAAACCTATACTGAGGGATGGCCTCTCTCCTTCCTTTAGATTTGGTTATCTGCTTCACGTCTAATCTCCAAGTAGCATGCTGTCTTTTTACAACTCTAGGGCGATATTCTTAACGTTTCATTACTTTAGGCTATCAAAGACCAACTTTGATTTGATTTTCTGTAACCAGTATCTGGCTCCTCTTGGCCCTGTTAGGCCCCTCTGCATGCTCTCTTCCCTTCCCCGTTACTATATTTGTTTTTCCCTATTCTTTTTTATGTGAGGGAATAGGAAAGAAGATTGAATCTGGCAACTGGTGAGAATTGAAGACATACAGTAACTGCCTTTTTCACTTTAAATGAGCATTCCTGTGTCTTTAAGTAAGAATATCCTTACATAAATCTTTTGTACATTTTTAATGTCTTTAAGCTACTGTTCAGTCCTATTACTGGATCTAAATGTTTTTCTTCAATAATGGCAATCATGACGAGAAAAGCTCCACTAATCTGATAGACAAGACATATTGTGTCATTGTCACATTAACATTTTTTTTCTTCACCTGGCCACTTTATATAATGACTCTCAGAATTCAGTGATCAAAAACTGAAGTGAAGCAAAATGAACAATTTGCAGAGTGAGATTACAGACGTGACTTTTTTTTTTTTCTTGGTATTTTTCTGAAGTTGGAAACAGGGAGGCAGTCAGACAAGACTCCCGCATGCACCCGACCGGGATCCACCTGGCATGCCAGGGGGTGTTGCTCTGTTGCAACCAGAGCCATTCTAGCGCCTGAGCAGAGGCCATGGAGCCATCCTCAGTGCCAGGGCCAACTTTGCTCCAATAGAGCCTTGGCTGCGGGAGGGGAAGAGAGAGACAGAGAGGAAGGAGAGGGGGAGGGGTGGAGAAGCAGATGGGTGCTTCTCCTGTGTGCCCTGGCCGGGAATCGAACCCGGGACTCCTGCACGCCAGGCCGACGCTCTACCACTGAGCCAACCGGCCAGGGCACAGATGTGACTTTATATTATAAAACATCATATAAAACATAATAGCCAATGGTTTTATACTTCCATTAGCTATATATTACAGGTTGTTTAAAATGCTCAAAATTCTGTGCCAACATCATGTGAACATAAAATTCAGCGACAACTGTCATCATACAAGCACATTTTGTGGGGATTACACATATACCTGCTCTTGCAATAGGTGTTTTTTCTTTTAACTAGGCAGTTTTTCCCCCCACTGATTTGAGAGAGAGAGAGAGAGACAGAAGTATCAACTTGTTCCACTTAGTTATGCACTCATTGGTTGCTTCTCATATGAGCCCCAACTGGGGATTAAATCCATGACCCTGGGGTGTCTGGATGCTCTATCCGTTGAGCCCAGGCTAGAGCAGATTTCTCTTTATTTTTTACAAAATTCTTTATTTGGGTGTTCTGTTTTTGACATACTAAACACAAACCTTACAGTCTGATATTTTGAAAAATTCATCAGTCAAATTAAAATGAGTAAGCTTAAGTTAAGCCAATTTATAATTAAAAAGCAGAGCTGACCTGTGGTGGCACAGTGGGTAAAGCGTTGACCTGGAATGCTGAGGTCATCGGTTCAAAACCCTGGGCTTGCCTGGTCAAGGCACATGTGGAAGTTGATGCTTCCTGCCCCTCCCTCCTTCTCTCCCCACTTCTCTCTCTGTCTCCTCTCTCTAAAGTGAATAAATAAAATCTAAAAAAAAAAAAAAAAAAAGCAAAACAGGGCCTTGGCTGGGTAGCTCAATTGGTTAGAGCATCATCCTGACATGCCGAGGTTACAGGTCCCATCCCCAGCTAGGGCACATACAAGAATCAACCAATGATGGCACAACTAAGTGGAACAACAAACCCATGTTTCTCTCTCCCTCTAAAAATCAATAAATAAAAAGTCTATAAAACAAAAAAAGCAAAACTGTCATCAAGTGAAAACTGTAAACCAATAAAATACAACACTGATGAGATACTAAGTTTCCTCAAAAACTGATTCTTCACACGATCAGCATGGATGTTGGTATTAGCCTTTACAATGCTTAAGAACTTCTTAGAATCCTAGGAAAACAATGTATCAATTTTGGTTTACCAATGCCAAATTTTAATAATCTTTAATCACACATTTAGGGTGCCATTAAGAATGGGAGAACCTGGCCTGACCTGTAGTGGCGCAGTGGATAAAAGCATCGCCCTGGAAATGCTGAGGTCGCTGGTTCGAAACCCTGGGCTTGCCTGGTCAAGGCACATATGAAAGTTCATGCTTCCAGCTCCTCCCCCCCCTTCTCTCTCTCTATCTCTCCTCTCTCTCTCCTTCTGTCTCTCCCTTTCCTCTCTAAAAAAAAAAATGAATAAATAAATAAATTAAAAAAAAAAAAAAAAAAGATGGGAGAACCTGACTGGTAGTGGTGCAGTGGGTAGAACGTCAACCTGGGATTCTGAGGACCCAGGTTCGAAACCGAAGCCGCCAGCTTGAACATGGGATCATCAACATGATTTCATGGTTGCTGGCTTGAGCAAGGGGTCATTGGCTTGGCTGAAGCCCCCCCAGGTCAAGGCACATATGAGAAGCAATCAATGAACAACTAAAGTACTGCAACTACAAGTTGATGCTTCTCATCTCTCTCCCTCGCTTTTTCTCTAAAAAAGAATGAATGGGAGAAAGGTCAGATACTTTTAGATTTGTGGGCAGCTGACTTCATTTACAAAACATGACTTTAGAGGCCCATGATCTTGACTCAAAGGTCTGGATGACACTTCATGGGAACACTAATGAATTCCAGTGAAGGGAGGAGGTGGCACCATCAGCTGTCTTATAAAAACAGCACCTTATGCATATTCAAGAAAAGGCCATTTCCTCCTGCAATACACAACTTATAGCAAGAGACCTCAAATTCAGTCCTAAACATCCACTTTAACATAAGTTACTTCCATAATAAATTATCTATTTTATGGAGGTTACAAGCACTGGAATTTGTGGAGGGTTCCATTTATTCATTAAATAGGCATTTAATGTTTAGTTGTACTGAAGTGATTTAAGAGGCATGGACAAAATAGGGAAAATTAGAATTAGTATGTATAAGCAACCAGGAGGCAGATTTGAGCTCAAAATAGTCTATCTTACCATTCAAACTTCAGTCAACAGGATGAGTTGCTCGGCACAGCAGTCTCCATCTCTTGACTAGTCAAGAAAATGTATCCTATTAAATGGTATTTGTACAAGGGATTCTGCTTTGGGGAGAGATTCGTCTTTTCAACTCTATAACATGATTCCATGAACCTAAGACTTGTTTCCTCCAGAATATGCCTACTTCAAACTTTTATCTTGCTTTTCATTCTCACTGGCCCTAGAATAAAAAAGAGCTGCTCAATGTAGGGATGACCATAGTCCACACTGTGGCAGTCATCACCCATGTCTGAACATTTAGATAACATGTTTGAGGAGAAATTTCTGATCCTTTTTGTTTGTTTTTTACAGAGGCAGAGAGTGAGTCAAAGAGAGGGACAGACAGACAGGAACGGAGAGAGATGAGAAGCATCAATCATCAGTTTTTCATTGCGCGTTGCAACACCTTAGTTGTTTATTGATTGCTTTTTCATATTTGCCTTGACCTCGGGCCTTCAGCAGACTGAGTAACCCCTTGTTGGACCCAGCGACCTTGGGTTCAAGCTGGTGAGCTTTTGCTCAAAGCAGTTGAGCCCGCACTCAAGCTGGCGACCTCGGGGTCTCGAACCTGGGTTCTATGCATCCCAGTCTGATGCTCTATCCACTGCGCCACCGCCTGGTCAGGCCATCCTATTTCTTTTTAAGTTACGGTGTTTTATTTTCAATTACCACAAAATATTTTGTAGGAACCTAATATGTGATAATACAATTTTCTTTATTAAAAATAATTTACAGCATCAATAACATATACACAATTGTCATCAACTGAACTTTGCCTCCAATATATTTCTATACAATGCTTAACATTATTGAACTTAAAACTGTTACACTGTTTTGTTGGCTTTAAATAATTGATGATTCTTAGTTACTTAAGTGAGATATATGGTTTTATAGTCACATATTATGTGTAAAATTGATGGAAATATCGGCACTATCATACTTTAGGAGAAGGCTACTGAAGAAGCCTAAGTCCATCTTCTTCCCCTCTCTTTATTATTCCAAATCAAACTAAGACAGAGTCAGTACCCAGTATCTTAGTACCTTCTCCTAAACTGAAAGGCAAAAGAAAGGTGTCTTTTAATTCAACCATAGAATAATGTCAGTCAATTCATTTCTCCCCGTCTTGTCACTCATCACTGAGAAGGCGATGCACACAACACTGTTACCATGTATGCAAATGACTATGACTCTGAGTTAGGTCTTAGCTCTACTTTTCCCCACTTTGGTACCACTGAAGTCTGATTACTGTGAAAAATTGAGCAATCTGGCTAAAGGGATTCTGATACCTCTCATTCAAATGTCACCTCAGACATCTGGAGAAAACAAGAAAAAATGACAACTGTCAGCCCAGAAACTTTAGGTCTAATAATGGCAATTCAGTGGTGGGATGCCATTATCACTGATTTCATTTTATAGGAGTAACAAAACCCAAATGAAATATGGCAATGGTATGTAGCACAGTGTATTTGAGCTTTACAACACTGATATTCTTCTCTTATGTAACCATTATACTTCCTTTCCACAATATATATTTTTTAACATAACAATACCCAGATATAGTTAACAAAGGAGATAAATAAAGCCATAAAAACCAACAGATGCCACATTTTTGCAAACACAGTATTTGGCTAGAGGCAGAATTATAAGGTACACACTGGGCCATACATCCACGATTCCCCTCCCCAATTGATAACCATGCTTATCAAGCTTTGTGGTTCACTGGATATAAGCAAGAGATTAAGACACCCTTGGTTCTATTCCTGAAATACAAGATTTGCTTGTACTATTACTGGGCTTGGCAGACTGGAAATTTAAGTGCTTAATTCAAAGCTACCTTCATCATCCTCATCTCCTGGATCAGATGTTTATGATGACACCCTTGCCTCTGCCCTGAGTCTACATATTATAATATGCTTAAAACGTATAGAGATGTCCCCCTCCAATCTGGAATAATCATTTCTTCAAAGCCTATCACAGGTATTTAAACATTCAACTTGGAAATTATCCGTTCCTAACTCATGTTATCCTGCAAATTAGAAACGCATGCACTGACAAATATACAGAATAAAATATCAAGAACACAATTTGATTTGAAAGTACCACAGAAAAAATTTATAAAAACTTTAAATAAAGGGAAATTGTCAAACTCTAGCCCATCTAATCGTCTAAACATTTACTCGTAGAATATTTTAAAAAGACTGTATGATTGAGTATGTGCAAAGGTCGGTGGTCTTCACCCACTGGTTTGGTAGTTTCAGCATTTTAGCTTAAAACAAGTAATTCCATACTCCTGCAATGTGAACTAAAGCTGAATTGCAGTAACTTAATTAGGTCACACTGAAGATCTTTATGTGGGAAAAAAAATTCACCACACTCATCTATTGCCTGCTAATAGTTAAATTTTATAATTAAAAAAGGGGCACAGGATTTTCTGGAATCTATTATCCGCACCTTTTTCTTAAAAGTTGCTGAACAACTTGGCGACAGGGCATTCGAGGTGGTAAACAGACATGCATCTTAAGAAAACATGGTGCCGAGCAACAACTTAAAGTGTTTTATCCTGATGGTCAGCTTTGGTTAAGACAAAAAAACACCATGAACAGAATCATACATCCCAGAATCAAACAATGATTTAAAATGACAGGAAATCAACCTAAATATTTAAAAATTACCAGCATTTAAAAAAGACTAAGGATAAGTAACCATAAAATTTAGGAAGGATAATTTAAAAGTCTAGAGGAAATCATTTTAGTGTTTAATGATTAAATAAAATTCTCTTTAGTAACTCCAAACAAGGGTGGAATTTTGGTTAACGATACCTAAAATATTAGGTCATAAGAAGTGACAAAACTACATAAGATATGAAAAATAATTTAATCTAATTAAGATGATACCAGCTGAGTCCTGGCAGAGGTCTCTAGCAAATGACTGAATAATTAAGGGCTGCAAACATAATACATGTTGTCCCTGTTAACCTGTGGTGGGTGATACATTATCAGTTGCATTCTGTCACAGTTTGTCTTCACATGTGGAGAAAACTTTGCTGAACTGGATAGTGATTCTGTCTGGGGCAGGTTCCATCCCTTGCAGTTAGGCCGAGACTAAGGGTAACCCTGGCTTATGTTACAAACTAAGAAAGCCAACTACATCCAGCACAATTCTGAAAAGGAATTAATGTATCTGGAAGTCCACTTATATAAATAATAGATTCCAGCCTCCACCATTTTAGAATCTAACCTGGCTTCTTATGTTTTAATCTCCTACTCTTAAACCAACAAACAGTCGTATACAGTTTTATAGATGCAAAACTAAACAAACTTCAGGAAGGTTATTCATATAAGAATCTTCAATACAAGCTCAAATTCTGCCTTTATTTACAAAACGGTCTGACAAAACACTCCTCATACTTACCGGTCTCTTAGACAACATACTTCACACATTGATTTTAGCAATGTTAATAGCACCATTCGTATATTATTTAAAATCAGAAGATTTCATTTCTGTCATTACGTGATTCATAATCATTACATCCATGGATGAGATAAGTGAGTGTCTGGGACTATCTGCAGCTCCATGGTGAGGATTCCTGGGTCCAGCACAAAAGGCTTGGTTTGCAGTTACCAGTTTGGAAAGGTATCCATGAAGAGCAGATACTATGAGAATTTTCGTGCCACAAAGTTTAATAATCCTCCATGTTTGTACAATGTTACTTCCACATCATTTTCAAATGAAGCAATCACTCTGAATACTTTTCCAGTGCTTGTCTTTAAACAAACAAAAACATGTCATGAGTGGTAAAATCTCCAAGGTGTCATTTAGTGGTCAAAACCATTTGTCTTCATAATTCAAGGACTGTTCCTGCCATATATCCTGTCTGAGAAACCTAACTTCTGGTTGAAAACCACCTGACATACCTAACCATAAGCTTCACAGGTAAGTAAAATATTTTCATCTCTAATTTCTAAATGATAAGTATTATATCTAGAATACCAGATCAAGTCATTTGGAATCTGACATTAAATCAGGAAAGTTGTACTCACAAGACAAGTTCATTTTACATTAAATACTCACTGTATAAAATATCTGGCCCTGGCTGGTTGGTTCAGTGGTAGAGTATTGGCCTGGCATGTATTTATATGGGTTTGATTTCTGTTCAGAGCACAAAGAAGTGACTATCTGCTTCTCACCCCTTCCCCTCCCCCTTTCTCTATTTTGCTCTTCCCCTACTGCAGTCATGGCTCAATTGGTTCCAGTGAATCAGCCCCAGGTGCTGAGGATGGCTCCATGGAGCTTCCACCTCAGGCACTAAAAATAGCTCGGTTGTGAGCATGGCCCCAGATGGGCAGAGCATAGATGGCGGTTACCGGGTGAATCCCAGTTGAGGCACATGCAGAAGACTGTCTATCTCCCCTCCCATTAAAAAAAAAAAAAGAGTATCTATTAACTCTTTTTCTTTTTTCTTAGTTGTAGTCTTACTCTAAGCCTGAGTGCTCAACTCTACCTTCTCTTTGGAGTGATTCACATGTCTGGATTATAATTAGAGCAGAACAGAGAACTGACTGCAGGAAAAGGCAGCTGGCACATGTGACTAAAAATACACGTTTGCTTTCTTCTGGACTGAGGACCCACAGGGCTTCTGCTTTCCCTCAGAAAACTGTTACAACTGGAAACATAGCCACCATGTTCCATGGAACATACTTCCATGTCCCCAACCCACATCAATATGCAATTCACAGTAACTGCTATTATTCCATCTACAACCATCTATTTGAATATACAGTACACAACCACATATTTGATAATTTTAGAGATACCTTCATATTTAATGTAACTCCAGGAGATAGTTCTTCAGGAAATGTTAAAGAAAATGTTTCTCTGCCAGAGAGGCCCAGGGACTCTGCATTTTCTCCCGGGAGGAACTGAAGTGGAGCTATGCCAATTCCAATCAAGTGACCTTTGTGAATTTTTTCATAACTTTCAGCCAAAACAGCTTTCACACCCTGCAACAAACATGTGTTTTATTTCCTTCAATCTTCTCTGAAAGTTGCTTTATTGATCATTTTAAAGGAAATAAAAAAATTCTACCTTCAGCCTTTTCTACAAAAACCTTATGATGTTGTATCAAAGTATTTACAGAAGTCTCCTATAAATTGTTCTGTTTAAAGTAGCTGTCTAACTGCCCCTCCACCCCCTAGGGCTCCATCTTGCCAGTACCTACAGACAGTAAGAACTCTGTAAACAGGGCAGCTGCACGGACCTCAAAGAGGGCTCAGGATGATTTCTGTTTCATCATGGGAGATCTAACATTATGTGTTCATCACCACTCCCTCCTGAAATGCCACTAAAATAAACAGAGAGGTATAACCTCATAGCGACAAAGGGAACAGAATGAATGAATGCTATAAATATTTCGGAGAGGACACAGGTAACTGACATAGCAGACTACAGTGAAACTACAGAATGATAAACTAAAATTAGACAGCAATATCAAAGTCTGAGTCCATTGGCAACAAAGACCCTACAAAAAGCTTGACACTTGGAGGTTAGAGGTTCTCAGAACACCAGGTGCTGTTAAGAAATCTAAACAGCAGTAAGATACCCAGGTCAGTCCCCACTCCAGAAAGTGAAGGTTTCTTCTTTGGAGAAAATAAGCTACAGAGGCTCTAGACCCATGTTTCTCAACTTAAAAAAAAAAAAAGTACTGGCCTGACCAGGTGGTGGAGCAGTGGATAGAGCGTTGGACTGGGATGCAGAGGACCCAAGTTTGAGACCCCAAGGTCACCAGCTTGAGGGTGGGCTCATCTGGTTTGAGCAAAGCTCACCAGCTTGGACCCAAGGTCGCTGGCTTGAGCAAGGGGTCACTCGGTCTGCTGTAGCCCCATGGTCAAGGCACGTATGAGAAATCAATCAGTGAACAACTAAGGTATCGCAACGAGAAAGTAATGATTGATGTTTTTCATCTCTCCGTTCCTGTCTGTCCCTCTATATCCCCCTCTCTGACTCAAAAAAAAAAAAAAAAAGTACTGGACCCCTACGGAGCCTTTTAAACATTTTCCCCTAAACATATTGTTTTCCTCACTGCCCACCTCCTAAATTTTAATACCACAGATATACAGTGTATCTGTTTATGTAGTAAGTATACACCTGTACTTTATACATAAATAAAGAGTTAAGATGGGTTTTTTTTTTTTAATTTTTATTTTTTACATAGACAGAGTCAGAGAGAGGGATAGACAGGGACAGACAGACAGGAATGGAGATGAGAAGCATCAATCATTAGTTTTTCGTTCACGTTGCGGCACCTTAGTTGTTTATTGACTGCTTTCTCATATGTGCCTTGACCGCAGGCCTTCAGTAGACCGAGCAACCCCTTGCTTGAGCCAACGACCCTGGGTCCAAGCTGGTGAGCTTTTTGCTCAAACCAGATGAGCCCGCACTCAAGCTGGCGACCTCGGGGTCTCAAACCTGGGTCCTAAGCATCCCAGTCTAATGCTCTATTCACTGCACCACCGCCTGGTCAGGCGAGTTAAGATGTTTTTACCAACCAAGAACTGACTGCTGGCCTTGAGAGTGCCATCATCCTGTTAAGAGGGTGTGCTACAGACTGATGAACACTGGGCACAGGGCGAGGTAGGCTGGGGTAGAATGCCTTTCAATATAAGGGCAACGTTGAAGCCTGTGACCTGAATGGGTCTCCATGCTCGAAGAAACTGAATGGCCTCAAAGGAAATACTTATAGATCCTAACGCATTGGGCTGGCTCTCAATGAAAAAGGTAGCTTACATCCAATCATCTAAAGTAAGGCCCACTAACTGACAATACCCACCACTTCAACACCGTGCAATCAGTTTTTTAATGTCTAACTGAATGGACAGTCAAAGATCACCAGCTATGTGAGGAAAGCCTAGAACATAAACAAAGACTAAAAAAATTTCAGAAGAAAACCTATACCTAAAATTAATATTCACAATACTTATAGGCAGTATCTCAGAGAGATGAAAGAATTTGTGTTTTTGTGACAGAGAAAGACAGAGAGATAGAGACAAAGAGATAGGAAGGGAGAAAGGTGAGAAGCATCAATTCTTTATTGTTCATTGATTGCATTCTCTTATGTGCCTGAACCGGGGGCTAGAGCAGAATGAGTGACCCCTTTCTCAAGCCAGCAACCTTGGGCTCAAGCCAGCAACTTTTGGGCTCAAGTCAGTAAGCCCGCGCTCAAGCTGGTGACCTCGAGTTTCAAACCTGGGTCCTCCACATACCAGTCCGACTCTATCCACTGTGCTGCCGCCTGGTCAGGCAAGATGAGAGAATCTGGGTTATTCCTCCTACAAATCCTCAGAATACTTATGAGGAGACTAAAGATTCAATAAGAATAAAGTCTGTATGAATATGACAGCTACAAGGGTTGTGTGTGACCAGCCTTTTTACAACTACAACTGCAACAAGAAGCACTTGGGAGTCTGAGGTGGCAACAGACACATGACTGTTCTTGCCAGCAGATTACCTGGTGCTCCTCAACAAAGGAACAGTCTCAGGAGAAATGTCTTCCTGGCAGAGCCAAACACCATCATCTCCTATTTGGGGGTGGGTAGTAAAACTTGGCCCACATCTGAGTCTATTAACCCCAAGGCAGCAAATCCAAGGAAATTAAATGAAAAGGGGGCACATAAAACTACCAGTGGGTTCAAATTATCACCATCAAAAAGCTAGAGTTTAGGACAGAATCTCCTTTGCTTCTAACATATTGATTTCCTCAAATAAAAAAAGGATGATGTAGATTTAATCAAATTCAAAGTATTAATGCAACCAGATTGGTACAAAATATAATAAGATTACTTTTAAAAACCTATAAATATATATTATGAGATCCAAATAAGCACAAATATCCAAATGAGTAAAATAAACTTTGAAGGATGTTGTTGATAACTCTGAAATTTAAAAAGATAAAAATTTAAGACTTGATACCAGCAAATACGGTCCTTTGGCAGCCCAGTCCCTGGAATTTCCCGAACCATATTTCTTTCCTGCTAAAATAATCAGTGGAATGCCTTCTTTCTGGTACAGCTCTGCAGCCTCAAATACATCTAGCTGAGGATGAAAACAAACACGAAAATCGTTAATACAAAGTTTAATTTAGTTAGCACCTGTCTAAATACTTTTTATAAATCCTTACCGTCTGTCCTGATGGAAAATGAATAGTTTTGGGAGCCGGTTTTCCAATGAACTTATTGAAAAGCTTGATATTTGCAAAAGTGCCTCTTGTCATCACAGCATCATTGCCTCTTCGGGCTCCATAAGAGTTGAACTCACGAGGGGTAAGGCTACAAGTAAGTTATAAAAACCAGTTTTCATTTCAGATGAAATATAATCACATATTGATGAATCGTAAAACTTATTTGAAAACACTTTTTTATTGAAAATGTCAAACATACAGAGAACAAAACTGCTCAGGACCTAGCACTAAACATACTAATCAAGTCATAAACTCTGTTTCTTCTATCAAAACCTCCTATCAAACTGTTTTAAGCAAACGCAGATAGTGTCTTATTCCCCCCCCCTTCTTTTTCCATGTGAGAGGAGGGGAAATAGACAAATGAGAGGAGGAGATATACAGACAAATTCCTGCATGTGCCCAGACCTGAATCTACCCGACAGATCCCTGCCTGTCTGCCCATCTGGGGCCATGCTCACAACTGAGCTACTTTTAGTGCCTGAGGCAGAGAATCATGGAGCCATCCTCAGTACCCAGAGCTGATACACTCAAACCAAACCATGGCTGTGGGAGGAGAAGAGAGAAGGGGTGTAGATGGAGAAGATGATGACCAGGAATCGAACCTCAGACATCCACATGCTGGGCCAATGTTCTATCACTGAGCCAACCAGCCAGGGCCCAGAAAGCGTATTTTAAGTGTATATATTTCATCATGTTTCTCTAAAGCAGTGGTTCTCAACCTTTCTAATGCCGTGACCCCGCAATACAGTTCCTCATGTTGCGGTGACCCCAAACCAAAAAATAATTTTGGTGGCTACTTCATAACTATAATTTTGCTACAGTTGAGATTCGGAATGTAAATACCTGATATGCATTATGTATTTTGCGATGGCTTTAGGCGGCCCCGCTGGGGTCGCGATACACAGGCTGAGAACCGCTACTCTAAAAGATACACCTCCTAAAAAATACTATCAATAACAGAAAGAAAAAAAGTCACAATATTTATTATCAGATAGTTATTGATATTATTCAAATGTCCCTACTTTTCTCCATATCTTTCACTTTTTTTCCAAATCAGGATCCAAATATGGTTCATAAATTCTTTCTGCTGATCTGAAATCTCTTTTAAACTCTATGTTAACCTCTTTTTTGTCCCCTCTTGTACTGCATTGAATAATTTTCTGTATCTAAGCTGTGCTGACTGCATCTCTATGCTACTGTTCCACATGCTGCTCTGTTCCCTGTATTCTTATAAACCATATGTCAGATCTAGTGACTTGACGAAATTCTTTTTGATACAGGCCAACCCTATCTTCATAAATGTACATCTTGGAGCCCACAAAACATTTAAATTGGGTGCTCCAGGCCTCTGGCCGGTTGGCTCAGCGGTAGAGCGTCGGCCCACTGTGTGGAAGTCCCAGGTTCAATTCCTAGCCAGGGCACAAAGGAGCAGCGTCCATCTGCTTCTCTACCCTTCTACCTCTCCTTCCTTTCTCTCTTCCCCTCCTGCAGCCAAGGCTCCACTGCAGCAAAGTTGACCCAGACACTGAGGATGGCTCCATGGCCTCCACCTCAGGCGTTAGAATAGCTCCAGCCTAAACAGAGCAACTCCCCAGAGGGGCAGAGCATCGCCCCCTGGTGGGCATGCCGGTGACTCCCGGTCGGACGCATGCGGGAGTCTGCCTCCCTGCTTCTAACTTTGGAAAAATACAAAAACATATATATATATATATAATATACAATATACAATATAATATATTATATATATAACATATAATATATAAAATTAATTAATTAATTTGGTGCTCCAGTAATAAGAGGATGGTTAGGACTAAACCATCACCTTTATCTGATAGGTCAAAACAAGCTGACTTTTCAACAAAGTAGCACTGGAAAAGAAAAATCTTGTTACCAGTTTTTTAGACTACAAGGGCTCTATTTAAAAATAGCAATTTCAATTTCTAAAGTTGTAAGCAAAGGCAGGTACAACAGGTACTATAGGCACTGTTTATATTAATTACATTGCCACCAGATATCTAGGACAGCATGTAATCACTGGATAAAGGAACCTGACCAATAGGAGAAACTTATTCAAAGACAAGACCCTGTAACCCATATACTCACCCTCTGTTTGTCAGATACTTAGCAGCAGCACTGCTCCTGGAGATGCTTCCGGCAGGTGAGATGTGGTCTGTCATGACAGCATCTCCCAGATGCAGTAAGACGTGGGCATTTTCAATTGGCTGGGGGGCAACTGGCTCTTTGGTCTAAAAGGTAAAAGAAAGTTGAAGGTATTTAACTCTTCATGAGATGTGTTAGTTTGTAACAACCTTTAAAAGATGAAATAGTAAAACCATACTTACAAGCTTGTCAAAAAATGAGGGACATCTGATATAAGTAGACTTTAAGTCCCAAGGAAACAAAACTGAATCTGGTGCTTCTAAGGAATTCCACCGTTTGTCTCCCGTCTGTGAATATGGTTTTGGTTGAGAACCAAAAGAAAGATAAATGAAGTAAAAAAAAGAGGCTTATGAGTATGATCAAGGGAATAAAATAGTTCTTTGATTAGAATGGGAAAAAAAGTCTTACCCATTTCCAAAGAAAGGTAAGATAGTGCATTCTAAAAAATCATGACATTCTTAGAGGGAATAAAGATTTGCTCATCAAATTCCAGCACACATTTTGAGGAATTCACTAAGTTAAAGTTTCAATACAAACTGAATATAAAAAACTTTATCGAGTCCAAAAAGTAGGTAGATAAAGATCTACACATGTTGCTAAAGAGACATTAAGTACGCTGTATAGTATGCTGTTAATCTTTGGGTACAATCAATAGATGACAATGAAGAAAAACCTCAGCATTCTTCAGTATTTGTCCTACTTTTCCCTGTATTAGTCTTGCCTTCAAACCATATTCCAGCATCACATTACTATGTACCTCAATGGCCCCTGCCATTACCATCTGCATTCTTTTTTTTTTTTTTTTTTGCATTTTTCTGAAGCTGGAAACAGGGAGAGACAGTCAGACAGACTCCCGCATGCGCCCGACTGGGATCCACCCGGCACGCCCACCATGGGGCGACGCTCTGCCCACCAGGGGGCGATGCTCTGCCCATCCTGGGTGTCGCCATGTTGCGACCAGAGCCACTCTAGTGCCTGAGGCAGAGGCCACAGAGCCATCCCCAGCGCCCGGGCCATCTCTGCTCCAATGGAGCCTTGGCTGCGGGAGGGGAAGAGAGAGACAGAGAGGAAGGCACGGCGGAGGGGTGGAGAAGCAAATGGGCGCTTCTCCTGTGTGCCCTGGCCGGGAATTGAACCCGGGTCCTCCGCACGCTAGGCCGACGCTCTATCGCTGAGCCAACCGGCCAGGGCCACCATCTGCATTCTTGACTACGACTGGTCTTCCTGCTTCCAGCCTTCTTACCCAAACGTCTCTCCCCAATACATTTCAGTACAAAGGCAAAGAAAGTCTTTTGATTGTGAAACTCCTGTTTAAAAAACTTTCCAACAGCTCCTTATCTCATCTCAGAGTAAAAGACTAAATTTTTATAAAGGCCTAAAATTCCCTCTAAGTTCCAGTCCTACATCATTTCCTATTGCTATCCTTATTTCCTGTGCTGTAGTCAAACAGCACTCATTGAGGTTGCCTCCTAAAGGCCTTCATAATGTTCTACCTGGAAAGCCCTACTCTTGGTCCAGATTATGTTACTAACTTGTTCATCTCCTTCAAAACTAAGTTCAAAAAATGTGTTTTCAACCATCCCATATAAAACTGCAATTTAGACCACTGGCTGTTTGGCTCAGTGGTAGAGGGTCGGCCTAGCTTATGGAAGTCCCAGGTTCAATTCTTGGTCAGGGCACACAGGAGAAGCGACCATCTACTTCTCCACCTCTCCCTTTCTCTCTTTTCTCCTCCCGCAGCCATGGCTCAAATGGTTTGAGCATGTTGGCCCTGGGTGCTGAGGATGGCTCCACTGAGCCTCCGCCTCAGGTGCTAAAAATAGCTCAGATGCAGGAATGACTCCAGATAGGCAGAGTGTCAGCCCCAGATGGGGGTTAGGATCCTGGTCAGGGTGCATTAGAGAGTCTACTTCCCCTCCTCTCACTTGAAAAAAAAAGAGAAGGGGAATAAAATCCCTGCAATTTACTCCCCAATATTTGCACAATTTCTTTACCCTGATCTACACTTTTTTTTTTTTACAGAGACAGAGAGTCAGAGAGAGGGATAGAAAGGGACAGACAGACAGGAACAGAGAGAGATGAGAAGCATCAATTATCAGTTTTTCGTTGCAACACCTTAGTTGTTCATTGATTGCTTTCTCATATGTGCCGTGATTGCGGGCCTTCAGCAGACCGAGTAATAACCCCTTGCTTAAGCCAGCGACCTTGGGTCCAAGCTGGTGAGCTTTGCTCAAACCAGATGAGCCACGCTCAAGCTGGCGACCTTGGGGTCTCGAACCTGGGTCCTTGGCATACCAGTCCGACGCTCTATCCATTGCGCCACCGCGTGGTCAGGCTACCCTGATCTATACTTTTCTATAGAATGTTATCACTTTTTAATATAATGTAAAATTTACTGAATTATTCTGTACTGTTCACTGTCTGCCTCTCCCCATGAGAATTCTTTCTTTTCTTAAAAATTATTATTTTTAAGATTTTATTTACTGATTTTAGAGAGAAGATAGAGAAAGGCAAGGGGGCAGGGGGAGCAGGAATAATCAACTTGTAGTAGATGCTTCTTGTGTGTGCCTTGACCGAATAAGCCCAGGGCTTTGAACTGGCGACCTCAGCATTCCAGGTGAGACTTTATTCACTGTGCTATCACAGGTCAGGCCCCATGAGAATTGTTTGGATAAATTGAATTTATTCACAGAACAAACATATTGTAGGGTCAATAAATATTTGTTAAGTGAATATATACTTTTTCTGCCCTCATATTTATATTGTTTGTTCTTAAAAACAAGTGTGAATGTATGTGTTTGCTTGTATGTACATAAAACATCTCTGGAAGACACTTAAGAAATTGACATCACTGGCCACCTTTAAGGAGGTGAAGTAGACATCTGGGGAGTGGGTGGGAGATTTCATTGTTCTCATTTCTTTTGAACCATGTAAGTGAGAATGACAAACAAGGGCAGTTTCTATGAAATGCACCCACATTCACGATGTCAAATATAAATGCGTGCTATGCACTGCTAATAAGTAATAAAATCAATTCTAATACTCTAAACTATTCTCTTACATATTTGATTCCAAACACAAAATGACTATCACTGATTTGAACTGTGTATTCAAAATCATGTAATTAAAATTTTTATCCTATTTAGAAAACCGGATGTATGAAAGAAACAATGCCACTTTGTTCAACTATTTAAGAAACAAATAAGATTCTGACCTCTATTTTCTCTTTTAACACTTTAAACATGGATGATATAACATGTTCTTCCTCTATCTGATAAACTTCTTCTCTACTAGGCCAAATATCACGCAGGTAAATATTCTTCCCGCTGGGGTCAGTACCTGGTTAAAATATTAAAAAACAAGACTTAGTATAAAAACTAACTCCCTCAAGATGTTCATATCTTTCAAAGACATATCAGAGAAACCAAGCGATCTATCCAGCAACAGAGTGCTTCAGGCTTTAGCAGCTGGAAGAACTAAGTATGTGTACATTCTATATTCTTCTTATGAATATGGAAACTATGCATTATGGTACGATTTCTTGAAAATAATTCAAAGAATGGATGGTCTAAGAAGCATCCCAAAATATAGCAAATATAATATAAAACCTGTGTGCAGATATGTAAGTACATATACAAAGGAAAGGATACCTAAAGGCTCTGTCTGGAAATCTATGTTCACGGTGCCGGCTATGGCGTAAGCGACCACTAAGGGTGGAGAGGCAAGGTAATTGGCACGAACACAATCACAAAGACGGCCTTCAAAATTTTTGTTTCCAGATAAAACTCCACAAGTAACCAAATCACCCTGAAAAAATAAAATACACAAAAATATATTCAGTCCAAGAGATGGTACCAATTTGGACAATCATAAAGCAACCTGAAATGTTTTATTTCTTAGAGAAAGATAACCAAAAAGCAAATTACCTATTATGAAGCACAGACTACCAATCCTGGAAATAAGCTAAAATAACTCACTTTTTTTCTTTTTCTTTTTTTTTTTTCTTACCAAGACAGAGACACACAGAGACAGAGAGGGAGAGATATGAGAAGCATCAACTTGTAGCTACAGCAGTTTAGTTCACTGATTGCTTCTCATACGTGCCTTGACTGGGGGGCTCCAGCCGAGCCAGTGACCCCTTCCTCAAGCCAGCGACCATGGGGTTATGTATATGATCCCACGCTTAGGCTGGCGACCTCAGGGTTTCAAATATGGGTCCTGGGTACCCCAGGTCGATGCTCTATCTACTGTGCTCGATGGTCAGGCATAACTCATTTCATTTTTTTTTTTTTTTTGGTGACAGAGACAGAGAGAGGGACAATAGGGACAGACAGACAGAACGGGAGAAAGATGAGACGCATCAATTCTTTGTTGCGGCATCTTAGTTGTTCATCAATTGCTTTCTCATACGTGCCTTGAGTGGGGGTGAAGGGGCTCCAGCAGAGCGAGTGACCCCTTGCTCAAGCCAGCGACCTTGGGCTCAAGCCAACAACCATGTGGTCATGTCTGTGATCCCACACTCATGCCAGCGACCCCGCAATCAAGCCAGGAACCTCGAATTTTGAACCTGGGTCCTTTGCATGCCAGTTCTACACTCTATTCACTGCATGACCACTTGGTCAGGCACATTTTTAAGGAATTATATCAAGAATCTAAAAATGATTCTTCTAAGATTGACAGGTCACTCTTCCCAAGAGGTGGAAGGAATACAGAAATATAAGCACATCAATGTCTATTTTCTGTAACTTAATAACAAAATACAGTTAAAGAAAACCCATGTGGATGTCTTACTGAGTCACCTGTTTTACCTGTTTCACTGCATTCAGAACTGCTTCTGATAAGGGTGCTGTATTTCCCACACATGTTGAACACCCATAGCCAACTACTTCAAATCTGTATGTCAGAAAATAAATGTAATTGGTCAGTACTTCACAACACATGTAAAGAAAGAGCATCTTTCATTTCCACGCCTGTAATCAGATTAGACGAAAATATTTGTGGTACATGTATAACCTTAGTCAGTACGTCTATCTCCCAGCTTCTGAGTGTCAAGGCTGACCCTCAGGCACGCTACCTACTGCACACAAACCTCTGAAGAGCCTGGACACTGAGGCTGTTCCAAGTTGGATTTGATTAACTACATCTGACACAGTAGGTATCAGAACGCATGAAAAAACTCCTCAAATACTCCTTGCTAGGAATAGAACATGACCATTCAAAAAATTGATACTGTACTTCCTTCCAAAGGTGTTTAAACTGTAAAGTATTGAAAGGACCTGGCTATATTCTGCCCAAAGGCCCCAATAAAGGCACTGTGATTGGGTACTCTGATAGGAGTAAATCTTTTAACTCTCAACAAGTTAAGCCTAGAAAAGTCCCTAACAAAAATTCCAAGATGATAACTAAAAAACTATACATATAATCCACAAAATTACTTTCAGCTGTTCTTCTAAAGCTAAAAGATTACATAAAATTCACCAGGCTTACATAGAAATTGATGATCTATGTTAAGATGTGTTCTGAAGTACACGAAGAACATGGGAAACATCAATTATTATAATTTTTGCATCAATTATTTTTTAGAACACTTAAGAAATGCGAATGTTATTTTCTCCAAAGTTCAGGGACAACTTAACCTATGATTCACAGACCCAGTAACCTCATTAAAACCTCAATTAAGAACAATTTACTCAGTTAATAATACAACTTGTAAGATTTCATTCTTTTCTGGTAACTGACCTACATGACTCATAGAAAGTATACAGTACTTGGTACCATCCTTATATTTGTCTGTCACTGTTACTTGGCTTTACCTGTTTGCACTGTCTTTCCACCTGAAACCAGAGATCACAATCTACTTCTCCAGCCAACAAATTTGCCTTATGCACTGAATATGCTCAAAACGTGTTTGCTGACTAATAAGGCCTCAAGTATCGCACGGTAATGGCATGGTAACAAGAACTAAGATTAATTTTTTCCTATATTGTCTTCGTATATGAAGGTTCCTGACAAGCAGCTTCAGTCACTGCGAGTACCAGTATCAATATAAACAGTGATTTACTGTTACTTACCCGAGCTTACTCAGATACGGCAATACTCCACTTGAACTGAGGTAATGTGTAACCATCCCACTGCCCGGCGATAAACTTGTTCTTATGTATGGTTTAACACACAGACCAACTTCAACAGCTTTTTTAGCCAAAAGGCCTGAACAGTAAACAGACAATTATTATGGAGGCGTCTTTCCCTCACATTAAGGTTGGAAGAAAGGCTTTATTAAACAGGAAGCTTTCCAATTCACATTAGAGTAAAAGTCCAAATTCATAAACTTATTGTCACTATTTTGACCATTTTATTCTATTTGTTCCCTTTAAAACAAAACGTTGTAGTTGGTACAGTAGCTTTAACATCGTAAATTAAGGTACAACCTGAGCATAGCATCGTACACACAATAACAGAACAATTTATTTTTCCCCCACTGCCAACGAAACTACTTTCAATGCCGTAATCATAATAAACAGTAATTTAACATTATACATGATTTCTGACAACTAGTAACTATTCCACGTACGTGCAATTGCTTTCACTGGCAATCTTTATCAGTGATATTCCCTTTCTCCACACTCTCCATGGACTCTTGCATGGCTACGGTCAACTCCTAACAGATTATCAAGAGACTTGCTAATTAACAGTCCTCCTAAGTCAACAGAAGCAGATACAACCTAAAACTAATAGATATGTGTTATAATAAGATAATGTACCTCTGTAATAAAAAGGGAATTGATAGCAATTATCAAACTTAGGCTCATTAAAACCTAATTAAAATCTCAGAAAGTCCTTAATACCACATCATAGAGACATCAATACTCATGCACTATCTAAAAAACAGAAGGTGAATATGACAAAGAGGCAAATTAACACAGGAAAGACAACATATGACCTTAAACCACCACCCACCTGCAGTGAGCATGACAGACGGGTTGCAATTATTGGTGCAACTGGTGACTGCCGCTATAACCACAGACCCGTGCGACAGCTGATAGTCACTTCCTTCATAGTGAATAGAAACAGCATCATTCTGCTTTTCAGCTGCAATCTGGAAGCCTTTGAATCCAACCTATAGAAATTTGCACACAAATATAAATATTGTGGACGTTTAGAAAAAAATATTGGTAGAAAACATGGCAGATCCGACTGTTGGTGATTTTACCCTTAAAGTTCTAACCATGTGTGAGATGAAGGCCCATGACATCAGTAGCTGTAATTCAGCTGAAGCATGGACATGAATAAACATGAGAAGAGCCTGTTGGTGTCCACAGCTTTTATCTACTAATAGCCCAGCCAAGTATGCAGGATCCTGTTGTCACTAGGCTGTGTTTTGCTATTCATTCCTGCTTACAGTAATTCTCAAGAGGTGGAACAAACTTTTTGTTAAAAACGGCCCTGAAGACTTGCTTCCAAATAATCGTGTGTGTGTATGCAGAATTTGCTAGAGTTGGCAATTGTTGAAGCAAGGCACCTGGGAATTCATTACACTATTTTATTCCTGTATAAGCCTGACATTTTCCACAGTAATAAAAATCAAGAAATTATAAAAACAAAAGCTTTATAAAAAGAAAGCCAGATACCAGTTCTCAGAACAGAAAGAGACAAGAGTGAAGTCGTGACTCTCAGATAAGTTTTATTTCCTTGTAGTCTACGAAGTCACAAAGGTCTAGACCTGGTCAGCAAACTGTGGCTCATGAGCCACATGCGGCTGGCTCTTTGGCCCCTTGAGTGTGGCTCTTTCACAAAATACTACATGCGGGCACTACCTCGATAAAGAATGTACCTACCTATGTAGTTTAAGTTTAAAAAATTTGGCTCTCAAAAGAAATTTCAATCGTTGTACTGCTGATATTTGGCTGTTGACTAATGAGTTTGCCAACCACTAGAGCATTGCTGTCCAATAGAAATTTCTGTGACAATGTAAATAAATCCAATATAAGAGCCACAGCAACATGTAGCTAATCTGTAATTGAAATGAGGCTACTGTGACTAACAAAAAAATTATTATTTTGTTTTTGCGAGAGAGCAAGAGCGAGAGTAAGGGACAAAGGGAGAAAGATGAGATGTATCAACTTGTAGTTGCCAGCAACCTCAGTGCTTCAAACCTAAGATCTCAGCATCCCAGGTTGATGCTCTATTCACTGCACCACCACTGGTCAGCAAAGAGAAAAATTATTTGTGGGTTTTTTTTGTATTTTCTGAAGTGAGAAGCAGGGAGGCAAAGAAAGACAATCCCACATGCACTAGACCAGGATCCATCCAGCAAGCCCACTAGGGGGCAATGCTCTGCCCATTTAGGGTGCTGCTCCGTTGCAGAGCCATTCTAGTGCATGAGGCCAACCAAGGCCATAGAGCCATCCTCAGCACCCAGACCAACTTTGCTCCAATTGAGCCTTGGCTGCAGGAGGGGAAGAGACAGAAAGGAGAGGGGGAAGGGTAGAGAAGCAGATGGGTGCTTCTTCTGTGTGCCCTGCCCGGGAATCGAACCTGGGACTTCCACATGCTGGGCCGATGCTCTATTGCTGAGCCAACCAGTCAGGGCCAGCAATTTTAAATTTTCGCTAACTTATATTTTAATTTAGGCCAAACCTGTGGCGGTGCAATGGATAAAGTAT
Organism: Saccopteryx leptura; assembly: GCF_036850995.1. Classification (NCBI taxonomy): domain Eukaryota; kingdom Metazoa; phylum Chordata; class Mammalia; order Chiroptera; family Emballonuridae; genus Saccopteryx; species Saccopteryx leptura. Next base: position 43,417,985 of record NC_089515.1, on the reverse strand, counting down.
CGACCTGAACGCTGAGTTCACCATTTCAAAACCCTGGGCTTGCCTGGTCAAGGCACATATGGGAGTTGATGCTTCCTGCTCCTCCTCCACCTTCTTTCTCTCTCTCTCCCCTCTCTAAAATGAATAAAATCTTAAAAAACAATTTTTCTTAATTTAAGCAGACATAATTGACTTCTGATCCTCAGCATGGACCTGAGAACAAGCTCACCAAACGTTAAGACCTTCATGTCAGTAAGGAGGAGGTGGGGCTGCTGGTGTGTGCCACAACAGAAAACTACAGCAGGACCCTGGGAACCAGTCTGTTAGTTCTCTCCTCAGGTCACACAGTGTGATGACAAAGTAACAGTAAGGTAATCTACCTTTTCACTTAAGCAAGCTCGAAAATCACTTTTCATCTCTGTCACCGCAACTCTATCCTGTGGTCTTTTTGGACCACTAACAGATGCAACTATTGAATTCAGGTTAATCTGGATCACCTAGGAAATGAGAGAGGAGAGGAAGAAAACAAATTAGGATTTATAAGGACAGATTCCAATCCAAGCACTACTTTCTAAGGCAGAATGAGCAAGCATATTTATATGTTTGAATGAGACTTGTTTTAATGCTGAAACACACGCATCAAAGATAGATTTAAAAACTCCACTTAGCTTACGAAAGATAACATGAAAATTTGCTAAAAAGCAAGACTAGCAGATGCATATGCAAACTACACCAGCCGTACATGTTACACAAACATTTTTACTCTCCAACTGTCCTTTCCCCACAAATATAATAAACGCTGTCTTCACATATATCTGTGCCAGCTCTAAAACTATGCTCTTGGCCTAAATACAACCCTTTGTGCTTGTCTGAGACAGTGGATGGGGGCTTAGTAAACCTTTCTTCGTTCTCAGCTTCACTGTAAAAAAATCTGTGTGAACTTAATGAATGAAATCAAAGTAGGTTTATAAATAACATTTGTTTAATAATAATAATAATAATAGCTACCATTTATTAAGCACCCGCTACATGCCATAAACTATTCTAATGAGTTAGGATTTCATCTCTTAAGGCCCTGGACAGTTGACACAATGGTAGAACAATCGGTCCGGCATGTGGATGTCCCAGGTTCAATTCCCAGTAAGGGCATACAGGTGAAGTGCCCATCTGCTTCTTCCCCCTCCCCCTCTCACTTCTCTTCCCCAACCCCCAGATCCTACAGCCATGGCTTGATTAGAGGAGTTGGGCCCCAGGCGTGGAGGATGGCTCCATGGCCTCTGCTTCAGGTGCTAAGAAGAGCTTGCTTGCTGAGCAATGGATCAATGCCACAGATACACATAGCATCGCCCCCTAATGGGTTTGCTGGGTGGATCCTATTCAGAGTGCATGCAGGAGGCTGTCTCTCTGCCTCTCCCCCTCTCACTGAATAAAAAAAAAAAGTAAAAAAGAATCCTATGCAGTAGATATTATCTTCATATTTTAGAGAAAAGGGAAGGCAGAAAGGCTAAATAACTTGCCCAGAAATATACAGCTAATAAATATTCAGGCTGGGATGGAAACACAGGTGGTCAGGCTCCAGCACTTACACCCGGTACTATGTGAGTTCTTCTGTACACACCTGGGAGTACTCAGGTTCTCCCGAACTAGTCTGGTCATTTCGAAACAATTTCACAGCTTTAAGGTATGTTTCCATTGATTCGAGTTTGGCTTTGTCAAAACCTGAAAAGATAAACAACAAAAATCCAGTAAGGAATTCTGAAACCTTTTGGGGTGTTGGGCTGTATTCGATGAGCAAGAAACAAATATTACAAATAACTAAGTAATCAGAACTGATTTCTTTATATATTAGTACTTGACATTATTCTCAAGAATTATAAAAAATTTTACCCTTCATGAAAAACTCTCTTTATAAATTACAGAGCAGCTCCCCCTTTAAAAGTTAAACCACAGAACAAGATCAAATCCTGTACTACAACATTCACAAAAAATACTGTTTGCATAAGAAAAAATAATAAAGTACCACCTACCATGAAGGATAAATTCATTACTTTCCCTAAACAATATGCAAAAATGAAAGATTAAAGTAAATGAAAATTAAAAATAGTTTCATAGAGCAGAAAGATCTTCCAGAAATTTAAAAATTTAGATGTTAACATGAAAGTTTCCAATTTAACATTTGGGAAGTTATATATAAGCATGAGAAACAAATGACTGTGGCAGGTTGTATTTTCCAATGCTTGCCCCAGCAATATATTCCCAATGTTACACGTTCTTCTTACAATGTGACAGTGACATTTCTCCATCAAGAGGTGGCATGTATGTTCATGCCACTGGCACCAGAGCAATGAGATTTCTGGGTGGCACCGCTCTCGCTCAGGTTATTAAAACCCCCACAGCTGACAGCCAGCACTCACCACCAGACATGTGGGTGAAGAAGCCTCAGGACTCCCTGGCCTGGTTCTGGAGTCTGGCAATTGAGGTCCCAGCAGCATGAAGCAGAGAAAAGCTGTCCAATTATGTGCCCTGTGTGCACTACTGACACCCTAAAACCATGTGGCAATAAATGACTATTGCTATTTTAAGCCACTAAATTTTAGGATAATTTGCTACATAGTAACAGGTCATTAATACATTACCTCATTTTAATATACAAGGAAATAAGACAGCTTTAACCACTCTCTCCTAAATGTCCCACTAACAAAAATCCAGTTTAGAGAAAGGTTTGCATTCTATGAGGGCCACTCTTCCCTCTGAGGCTCCAAATAACCAGGATCACTTTGCCATTTGACTTATTAACTTACAACAATCTGTACCTACACTGAAGAACACTAGAATACAGCCCCCAAATACACATTTGATTAGAGCAATGATCTCTTAAAAATAGCAAGTACATCCAATAAAAAAGAGATCCTGCTTTTTCAATAGGGGCCTTATGAAATATCAGTATGTTCTGGTTTTTTTCCAGTAGTTTCTATTTTAAATTGAGTAGTCAATAAAAGATTGGTCAAAGTTCCTAGTTAATCAGGCTACAAGAGAGATTGGAACCTATAATCTATGCTGCTTTCCACAAAATTAGATGCTTATCCTTTAGACAAAGCTCTGGTTCTCAGCCTCCTCCATCTGGTGGCCCCTCAACTGCTGGATGCAGAGGGAGCAGCAGGGAACATTAAGTCATCTCTCAGTCCCTGAATAGGCTGCAACATCCTCACTATGGGGAAAAGAGAGGTAAAAATCAGCAGTTTGAGTCATTTCTTTACAATGCTTGCAAATGGGTCAGAGGGGACTAGAATTTGAGGGCACGACACTATTTAAAAGCCATCTGATGCAGTTCACTTGAAAGCCACTATTCCAAAATAAGAAAACTTCATGAATATTAAAAAAACAAGGTGGTGATTTACTATAAAATATTTCAGACAGATACATTGGAAATTTAACATGTTTATCCTAATGATCTTGTATCTTCTTACCTGTATATTCTAAATGTTTTAATGTCACATTGTCAACAGGGAAAAAGCTGAGGATAGCACCATATTCTGGACACATATTTGCTATTGTAGTTCGATCCACAATAGATAACTGTGAAACTCCACTTCCAAAAAACTCAACAAACTTTCCAGCCACTCCTACTTGCCTGAGGTGCTGTATAAAGGGACACATAGAAATGCACACAAAATTAGCATAAGATTGGCATGGATTCTCTGAAAACTGTACAATCTAATTTTCACCCAATATTACTGACAATGAAGCAAAGAGGTCGTCTGTTGTTCTATGAAATATCAACTCAATCTGGTCTTATTTTAAAATAAATAGTCTGAAACGGGTCTAGAGTAGACTCAGTGTGTCTTAGCAGTACATAAAATAATGGTGCTTCTAACCATTGGTATCATCTTGAATTTAATGAATTATGAACACACTAATAAACTGTGTATATAAACAAAAAGTTATATACTATCTTATATAAAGTCTTCGAATTCCAACTGCTGGTCCAAATACTTACAGCAATATATATATATATATATATATATATATTTTTTTTTTTTACAGGGACACAGAGAGAGAGTCAGAGAGAGGGACAGATAGGGACAGACAGACAGGAACGGAGAGAGATGAGAAGCATCAATCATCAGTTTTTTGTTGCGATACCTTAGTTGTTCATTGATTGCTTTCTCATATATGCCTTGACTGCGGGCCTTCAGCAGACCGAGCAACCCCTTGCTCTAGCCAGAGACCTTGGGTCCAAGCCGGTGAGCATTTTTTATTTTGCTCAAGCCAGATGAGCTCGCGCTCAAGCTGGCAACCTTGGGGTCTCGAACCTGGGTCCTCGGCATCCCAGTCCAACGCTCTATCCACTGCGCCACTGCCAGGTCAGGCCTTACAGCAATATTAATCATAGCTGAATTCTATTTTGATAGTATTTAACATGAAGCTTCAAAGTTAATTCCTTCTAAAATCATGTTTATTAGTTACTAAAAGTAACCAAAACAGCTGCTCTAAATTGTAAAATCATCTCAGATTGGTATAGGGAAAGAGCCTATGGAGGTGACCAACAAAGAAACAACCTTCAACTTCTGAATAATATTAAGTCCCGTATGATAGAGGTGCTAGGGATCACTTAATCTAAACTTTTTTTTTTTTAATTAGATGTAGAAACTCAAGCCTAAGAGAAAGCTGTCTTATAGTTGTGGTAATTATTTTCCGATGAGAGACAGATTAGATATAACCAAGCTGCTGCTTTCGCCAAGTTAACGAGGTATTACAATGTGTATTTTGAAAAATACATTATTAATCCTATAAAAACCATGAACATAGGACCTCAAATAAATATAATCTTCAATATATGTATGCATAATTTGGGATGTTCCTTTTCCTTTAGAAATAATGCTGTAATTCTCAATTTAACTTCTTGATCTTTGGTCCCATGCATCAAATCAATCATTTCTGTAAGATGTCAAATGTATTTCTAATTAGAGAAGGATCAATACTACATGCTGAGAGGAAAGCAATACCATTTTCCTTCCCTGTGGAGTATCCAGAAAGCCTTCAGACCACAATCTGACCAAAAGGGTTGAGACGTGGACCCAACTGGGGGTTACATGTGGAACACCCAATTTCATGTGACTTAATCACTGAAATGAAGTTAGTGAGCACCAGAAATTTAGGATGGGGAGTTATAGATGGTTGTTCACGAGGAAACTCTAGAGTACTTGTATTGAACACATGCAGCCACTGTTTTTTTTTTCTTTTTCTGAAGCTGGAAACGGGGACAGTCAGACAGACTCCAGCATGTGCCCCACTGGGATCCACCCGGCACGCCCACCAGGGGGCGATGCTCTGCCCCTCCGGGGCGTCCCTCGGTTGCGACCAGAGCCACTCTAGCGCCTGGGGCAGAGGCCAAGGAGCCATCCCCAGCGCCCGGGCCATCTTCGCTTCAATGGAGCCTTGGCTGCAGGAGGGGAAGAGAGAGACAGAGAGGAAGGAGAGGGGGAGGGGTGGAGAAGCAGATGGGCGCTTCTCCTGTGTGCCCTGGCCGGGAATCGAACCCGGGACTTCTACACGCCAGGCCGTCGCTCTACCACTGAGCCAACCGGCCAGGGCGCAGCCACTGTTTTAATGTGATGTCAGAAAGGCCAATAGAAAGTTTGACACTATCGCATTTCTAGATACCATTTTTGAAAGTATTATTTAGTAATGGTTTCTAAAAGACAAATGATTCAATTAAGTATTAAAGGAGTTTAGACTCTTCCTAATATTCATGGAGCCAACAAACTACTTATTGAGGCAGGAAGTTAGAAGGGGTGAGAGACGGACTCAAGAATCTGACTGCCAGCACACCTTTTTTTTTGGTATTTTTCTGAAGCTGGAAATGGGGAGGCAGTCAGACAGACTCCCGCATGCACCCGACCAGGATCCACCCGGCATGCCCACCAGGGGGCGATGCTCTGCCCATCTGGAGTGTCACTCTGTCGCAATCAGAGCCACTCTAGCTCCTGGGGCAGAGGCCAAGGAGCCATCCCCAGCGCCCGGGCCATCTTTTGCTCCAATGGAGCCTTGGCTACGGGAGGGGAAGGGAGAGACAGAGAGGAAGGAGAGGGGGAGGGGTGGAGAAGCAGATGGGCACCTCTCCTGTGTGCCCTGGCCGGGAATCGAACCCGGGACTTCCGCAAGCCAGGCCAATGCTCTACCACCGAGCCAACCGGCCAGGGCCAGCCAGCACAACTTTAACGTACCTTCGTAATGCCAAGAACAACATCTATGGACGTAACAAAAGGGTTTGATGAGCCAGTTAACTCACATCCAACCACCTCTGGCAACGTAAGAGAAACTGGCAGCCCAAGCATAACTGCTTCCGTTTCAATGCCTCCAACTCCTGTGGTAAGAAAGATGCACATTATTAGCACAGGACACTCAAAGATAACTCAAGGTATCCTGGTGAATCTAGGTGTTTCACGAACTCCTCTTACACAGACCTGCTTTACTGCTACTACTGTGGACACAAAACCCAAGTCTTCTTAAAACAATGATTCCGCTCACATGGCAGATTTTAAGCCCTGGCCAAGTAGTTCAACTGGTTAGATTGTTGACTTGATATGCCAAGGTCACAGGTTCAATCCTCGGTCAGGGCACAGACAACCAATGAGTGCATAAAAAGTAAAACAAGAAATTGCCATTTCTCTCTCTCCTTTCCTCTCTAAAATCAATAAATTTTTTAAAAAGAGCAAGAAAAAACTTTTTACCTTTATGTAAATTCAGTAAACATTTAAAATTTATTACACTAAGTAGGATACTATGCTCAAGATATGAAATGAATAGAACCCAGTCCCTGTCAAGCTCAAGAGGCTTAGATTAATGGCAAAGACAAAAAAACCCCAAAAATGTCAATCCAGCCTGTGCAAAGCCATGACACACAGGAGCACAACCCTCTCAGGGAAACAGAACAACCAATCTTTAAGATGTATGTGGACAACTGGCCAAAGAGGCAGCAGGTTGTAAATGGCCTTGCATATAATGTGAAGGAATCTGGACTTATACAAAAGGCCAGGGGAAGCCGCTTAAATAAGATATAACTTCCACAAACGTCATCACCATCACACTAACCACTCCACAGTGTGCTGCACTGGGCACTGTGCAAATTACACAAATTCTCTCCTATATGACACTGTCCAAAAACACCTGAGTTATGATTTATTTTTGTTGCTATTTTAAATGAAGTGTCAAATAAGCTATAAAGACCTGCTATTTGTGTTCTTTTATAATGTTCCTGATATCCTCTGCCAAAAAGAATGAAACACTTGCTATTTACTTACCCCACCCCAGGATCCCCAAACCATTCACCATGGTTATATGAGAGTCTGTGCCAACGACACTGTCTGGGAAGAGGAGGTCCTCTGAGTCAAAAACCACTCTCGACAAGTATTCCAAATTTACTTGATGAGCCATTCCAGTTCCAGGAGGGATTAGAGCCACATTCCTAAACACTCTTGAACTCCACTGGGTTTTGTGGAAAGAAAGTCAACTGTTAGTGTACATTAATATAAATTTGTGCTCACCATCATGCTATAAACACTGACACGAAAAATATTTTACCAATGTCCCAAATGGTCCAATTATATAGTACATGCTTAAAATAAAAATGCAGACTAAACCTAAACATGATTATTTTGCAGATTATTAAAACAAAATTAAGTCAGATAAACGTTCCAAGAGTCCAGATAAATGGTAGTTTCCAACTGTGTCCCTAGGACTCAGGATGGGAAGGGGAGCCTTCCCAGCTCACCTGAACTCAAGCTTGTTTTTTGGGGTTGTTTTTTTTTTAAGCCTGTTTTTTTGGGGTTTTTTTTTTGTATTTTTCTGAAGCTAGAAACCGGGAGAGACAGTCAGACAGACTCCCGCATGCGCCCGACCGGGATCCACCCGGCACGCCCATCAGGGGGCGACGCTCTGCCGCAACCAGAGCCACTCTAGCGCCTGGGGCAGAGGCCAAGGAGCCATCCCCAGCGCCCAGGCCATCTTTGCTCCAATGGAGCCTCGACTGCGGGAGGGGAAGAGAGAGACAGAGAGGAAGGAGAGGGGGAGGGGTGGAGAAGCAAATGGGCGCTTCTCCTGTGTGCCCTGGCCGGGAATCGAACCCAGGACTTATACACGCCAGGCCGACGCTCTACCACTGAGCCAACCGGCCAGGGCCTTAAGCCTGTTTTTAATATTTTCTTATACACTGGGGTGTCCGGTAAAGCTGTGCAAAATCAAAAGGGGTCTGTTGCTAAAAATGTTCAAAAACTACTAGTCTTGTACCTATTAACATCAATATTTTATAAATTTCAATATAAAAATTTCCCAAAACCATTTATACCTTGAAAAATTGAAGCCTCTCTCGATTTCTGCCAAATTCTACTTCTTGATTTTTAAATACTGTTTCAGGTCTAAAAGGAAGAAGAGCTGATGTTAAAGTGTACGTATTACAGAAAGACCTCCCTTGTTTCTCCAAGGCTTTGTTCTTATACACACACAAACTTTTAAAATTCTTAGAACAGCAACTTACTGGATTTCTCAGAACCCATTCCCTTCTCTGTAGCAAGGAAGTGCAGCTTTCAGTAACACACTGGAAAGCTAATGCAAGGACTCCTTATTTACTGGGCATGTTAAAGCCATGTCCACACCAGAGTCCCAAACTATACTTAATATGTATTACTGTGAGATTTGGTTAAAATCATACAAAAAAGAAGTTCTGTTGAACTATCCACTATTAGAAAGGAGGGGGTAGCATACTCAATTATAAGTATGAACATGTCCACCTGGCCCTTGAGCCAGGGCACTAGGAGAGAGACACTGGTGATCACTATGGAATAAGCACAGATGTCCAACATCATTTTAGTTTAAAAAGAGCTTTCAGTCAAAATTTGTACTCTTCTTACCCAAAATGGAAGGGTCTATTTTATCTATAAGTAGTAGTTTACATTATATGGATTATAAATAAATTATTTAACACAGAGATAGAAAAAATTCACCTCCCAACAATAAACACAGTCCTATTTTTAGGAAGCTATTTTTTATCTAATGGATGTTTGAAAAAAATTATTACTAACAGTTTTAAGTTGCTTAATTTTACCTGCCAGCTCAGCTGGTGATTAAGTGTTGACTGAGTATCAATACAACTTAAATTATACATGTCCCCCAGAGGCTAATCACAGTTGTTCAATTGTCCACTTTTTTAAAAAACAAAGATTACATTAATAATTCATTGCTGAGTGATCTCTTGAAGCCATAGCACTTCTTAGGGAGATTTTTCTCAGGACCTCGGGGAATACAGCTTTCCAAAGCCACTGCAATTACTCTCTGTTTTCACAGCACCTATGGCTATAAAGTGCCATCAAAACCTTTATTAGCTTGTAACCTGCCTTCAAATTAGGGAATGATTTCAAGTGCCAAATGCATGCTCTCAACTTCTACCTTCCCTTTCTTGTTTGAGTCTATAATTAATACTTTGCTGACATATTACAGCACACAAAAGAGTTATTATTTTTACACAGCCAGGACTACTTTGTAATTTAAAGTCAAAATGGAAGGGAAATCTTATACCAAACTGTATTTTTAGAAATAAAAATATATCCTCTTAGCACTTCATATTCTGCCAGTTATAAAAAGACACAACAACAAAAAAATTTTTTTTAAACCCAATGATTTTTAAATCAATAAATCTTTTCAGGAAATAAATTTCTGTCTAAGAGAAGATGTTAATCTCAAAAGTCAACATGCCCGGAACAATCAGTACAACTAAGTAGCAAGAATAAGGAGTGATTACACATAAAACGGTCATAAATTTGACGCCAAAGGACCCATATATTATACTGAATTCTTAGAAAGGAAGAACATATGAGGTCACCATAACCTGAGGCTTTATAGATATATTGAGCCAAAATTTTAGAAGCAGACAGAACTTGAAAAATCGAGTTTAGGGTCAAATGAATTAATGTATTATTTAGCAATCATGATGAAATCTGTGTGGATATTGTTAGCTATTCTAAATCTTAAATGTGTTAAATTCTAACTTTACAAAGTTTATTATTTTTGTTAAAATAATTTTTGACAGTCTGTTAACAATGTGTTAAACAACATGACTCTAAAGAATAAGACTTTTAGCCTGACCAGGCAATGGTGCAATGGATAGAGCATTGGACTGGGATGAAGAGGACCCAGGTTCGAGACCCCGAGGTCGCCAGCTTGAGCGACCTCATCTTTTTTGAACAAAAAGCTCACCAGCTTGGACCAAAGGTCGCTGGCTTGAGCAAGGGGTTACTTGGTCTGCTGTAGCCCCACGGTCAAGGCACATATGAGAAAGCAATCACTGAACAACTAAAAGTGCCACAATGAGTAACTGATGATTGATGTTTCTCATCTCTCTCCGTTCCTGTCTGACTGTTGCTGTCTATCCCTCTCTCTGACACTCTCTGTCTCTGTAACATAACAATTTAACTTATAGGACTTTTCCTTATTTTGAAAAGTAATCTATTAGGAAATTTAACCACCTCCTATAAACAGGATTGTTTTCTAGGCAGGTCCATGGTACCTTAGAGGCAATCACTGATCTAAAACAGCTAAATAAGGTTATAAGACATATAAAAATGATAATATCCTTTTTCCTTTTTTTTAGCAAGTATGTGCAAGAAAAAGAGACAGGAAATGAAAGGTCTGATGAGAAGCATCAAGTCATAGTTGTGTCACTTTAGTTGTTCATTTATTGCTTTTCATATATGCCTTGACTGGGGGCTCACACTTAGCCAGTGACCCCTTGTACAAGCCAGCAACCTCTAGGCTCAAGCCAAGGACCATAATATCACGTTGATGATGCCATGCTCAAGCCAGCAATCTCGGTGTTTCGAACCTGGGACCTCAGCATCCCAGGTAGACGCTCTATCCAGTGTGCCACCACCGGTCAAGCCATGATAATGTTAACACAAAACTCTTCGTTTCAGGTTGATGCTTTAGCCACTGCGCCACCAATGGTCAGGCTTAACAGAGAATTCTTAATGAGTAAGAAAAACTAAAAACTCTCCTAGCAGAAAAAAAAAAGCCAGAAATATAAGTAGGGAATTCATAAAAGAAATATGAATGAATAATGAGCATGTGAATGGTACAAATTCACTAAAATAGTTCACAGTTTAAGGTGTAATACCATTTTTCTGCCTACATTAGCATGAATATTAAATATATTTACAGAAAAATTTTAAGGTTTACTTCCTAAGAAACAGAAATAGATTTAATTACTTTGTTCTGTCAGGACAATAGGAAATACATGGCTGTATGTCACCCAGCACAGTCAATATGATGACAGAGTAATAGGAGTCAGGAGGGGAAGGATAATAAATGGATTTCCCTAACTGAAAAATAACACTAATAAAATGTATAAAAGTAGTCTCATACTCAGGCACTGGTTGCAAATGGAAAGGACATAGAATGGGTGTGTTCTCAATCTGCGAAGAAAATTTTCCTGAGTGGCGGCCCAGTTCTCCAGAATCACAGGACCCTCGGCAGGCAGTCTGGCCTCTGCAGGGGAGCTTCTTGGGCTGCACTTTAAGTGGAGAGAGCTTTCCTGCTTTCTGCAGGTCACCGCCTCCAGGGTTCGGAGCATTCTGTATTGCACTATCATTTCAAAAAAAGAGAACAAAACAGTTAAGGTAACAGAAAATTATTAACTCTTCAAAAAACTCATCTGGAAGTAACCAAATGTCTGAATGTTAACATATTTACATCATGTTTGAAAAGCAAATCTCTGGTTACAAAAACAGGTAACTTAAATTTATGAAGGTGAAAACATAATTCTAAGTATCTAAAAAAATCATTTCATATACTTCTTTAACAACTTTTAGCAAGTACTAAAATAGATTATTTTCATCTAACAACTTAAAAGAAGTTCTGAGCCAGTTTTAAACCAGAGGGAAAACACTCTCATGAGCTGTGATAAATCGTAGACTTGTTCCAATATTCCAGAGAATGTAAAAAATCATGTCCTCGGCCCTGGCCGGTTGGCTCAGCGGTAGAGCGTCGGCCTAGCGTGCGGAGGACCCGGGTTCGATTCCCGGCCAGGGCACACAGGAGAAGCGCCCATTTGCTTCTCCACCCCTCCGCCGCACTTTCCTCTCTGTCTCTCTCTTCCCCTCCCGCAGCCAAAGCTCCATTGGAGCAAAGATGGCCCGGGCGCTGGGGATGGCTCTGTGGCCTCTGCCCCAGGCGCTAGAGTGGCTCTGGTCGCAATATGGCGACACCCAGGATGGGCAGAGCATCGCCCCCTGGTGGGCGTGCCGGGTGGATCCCGGTCGGGCGCATGCGGGAGTCTGTCTGACTGTCTCTCCCCGTTTCCAGCTTCAGAAAAATGAAAAAAAAAAAAAAAAAAAAAAAAATCATGTCCTCTCTAGTGTGACCATGGTCAATGGGACCTTTTAAATATAAGAAATTTATTTCAGTGAAAGGAAAACAGAGATTTAGTGAGCTCAGTATGTTCAATCACCAATTAATAAAGGACATTCATAGCTCACATCTTTAGATTCTCCCTGGAAGTTAAAAAACTTATTTAGTGGAATATGAAGACTGCAGATTGTTTAAAAAGCAGGTTCTAGACTGATTGTACATTTCTATAAAAAAATGGCAGCAGCAATATACAAATATGAAAATAACTTTAAAATTCAGACTGGGTAAAAAAAAATATTCACCAATACATAAACTTTTCATGAGTTTTTCTCTTTAAACATTAGTCAATACTCAGTATAGGCTACTCTGGCATAAATTATCTCTTATTTCCCTCCCACTATCTCACACACTTCCAGTGGGCTGGACGTCAGCTTGCACAGCTGTCGTTATAATATCTGTATGAAAGTACCATTTACTGAAGTCAATTTGTAAAGAATGGTCAACCGTGAGATCCGTCGGACAGGCAGGATGGACTTCCTTAGGATCACCTCCAAGAGTTTTCACTGCTTCCCTCATAGCAGCAAAATCCACCATTGCCGGTATTCCACTAAAAAATAAAAAGTGTGATCAAATTATAGTTCCAATTGTCCTTTATATATGCCCAAATTATTAATATGCATTTACTCATTTCTATATTTTAAAGGTATCTTTTTAAAGTTTGCATTCATGTTTGATAACATACTTATTATGTAAAGTTGGATGTATACTGGTATAATGAGAATGAACATTAGTATAAGAGAACTTCAGGGAACTGCCTATGAAATTCTTTCTCCTGCCTTCAATTTTATACTTCCCCATTTTCCCTAGTTCCAGTCCCTTCCATCCCAGGGCCTTATTGCTACTCCAAAGTTATCCACTAAACACACACACACACACACACACACACACACACACACACACCTCCACCCTACTATGTTACAAGCATTTACCAATGGCCTTCAGTGTGCTAGACACCAATGCACAGGCCAAACAAGACAGGTCCTACTCTAATGGAATATGTAGGGAAGATAAAGCAGTGATTGCAGAATAACATCAAAAGTACTATAATGGGCCCTGGCCGGTTGGCTCAGTGGTAGAGCGTCAGCCTGGCATGCAGGGGTCCCGGGTTCGATTCCCGGCCAGGGCACACAGGAGAAGCGCCCATCTGCCTCTCCACCCCTCCCCCTCTCCTTCCTCTCTGTCTCTCTCTTCCCCTCCCGCAACGAGGCTCCATTGGAGCAAGGATGGCCCGGGCGCTGGGGATGGCTCCTTGGCCTCTGCCCCAGGCACTAGAGTGGCTCTGGTCGCGGCAGAGCGACGCCCTGGAGGGGCAGAGCATCGCCCCCTGGTGGGCGTGCCGGGTGGATCCCGGTCAGGAACATGCGGGAGTCTGTCTGTCTCTCCCCGTTTCCAACTTCAGAAAGATAAAAAAAAAAAAGTACTATAATAGCAACACATAGAGTTCAGAGCAGTAGCATACAAACCAGATCCACATGGGTAAATGAAAGGGATGTTCTTCTATGGCTAACTCCCACACCTCCTTCAAAACTCAGTTAATGGTCACCTTTTCTTTTTAATTTTTTATTATTATTATTATTATTATTTTTATTTATTTTACAGTGATAGAGTCAGAGAGAGGGATTGAAAGGAACAGACAGACAGGAACTGAGAGAGATGAGAAGTATCACTCATTAGTTTTTCATTGCGACACCTTAGTTGTTCATTGATTGCTTTCTCATATGTGCCTTGACCGTGGGGCTGCAGCAGACTGAGTAACCCCTTACTCGAGCCAGTGACCTTGGGTCCAAGCTGGTGAGCTTTGCTTAAACCAGATGAGCCCGCGCTCAAGTTGGCGACCTCGGGATTTTGAACCTGGGTCCTCCAGATCCCAGTTCAATGCTCTATCCACTGCACCACCGCCCGGTCAGGCCAGTTACCTCTTCCAATGACTAATCCCTAGACACCCAGATGAGACAGTCTTTCAAGAAGACTGGATTTTATTCTACGTTTAATGGAAGCCAACCAGTCTACAAGGGGATGATATACCTGATTAACATTTTCATCTACTATGAAAAGACTATAGATTCCAAATGTGGAAGCAGGGATACCAGTTAAGAGACGATTACGGTTGTAGTTCAGGCAAAAGATGGCAAGGCTAGAACAAGGATGACAGTGGTGGAAAAGGACACATTTCAAAGGTAGAGCCGACAGACTTGCTGATAGACTGAATAACTCATAAAGAAAAAACGGAAATCAGGGGTAACTCCTAGTAATTTCCCTAAACAAACAAGAGACCACAGAGCCATTCACTATGATGGAAAAGGCCTGAGAAGAAATGGGTGAGGTGGGCAGGACATCAAGTTTGATGAAAAGCCTATTAGTATGAAAAGCCTATTAGCTGTGGTGGAGACAAGTAGGGAGTTCAAGAAAGGTAGTTTAAGACTGAATGGTACATGTAATAAGTGCCTAATTTTTAAAGAATTGCTTCAATTTAGAGAGGGCAATTTTTAAAAATGTATAGACTGCCTGACCTGTGGTGGCGCAGTGGATAAAGCGTCGACCTGGAAATGCTGAGGTCGCCGGTTCAAAACCCTGGGCTTGCCTGGTCAAGGCACATATGGGAGTTGATGCTTCCAGCTCCTCCCCCCTTCTCTCTCTCTGTCTCTCTCTCCTCTCTCTCCCTCTCTGTCTCTCTCTCCTCTCTAAAAAATGAATAAATAAAATAAAATTAAATTAAATTAAAAAAAAAGAAAGATGGTTAGAATTAAAAAAAAAAAATGTATAGACTAATCTTAAAAAAAAAAAAAAAAAAAGCCCTGGCCGGTTGGCTCAGTGGTAGAGCATAGGCCTGGCGTGCAGGAGTCCTGGTTCAACTCCCGGCCAGGGCACACAGGAGAAGCGCCCATCTGCTTCTTCCCCTCCCCCTCTCCTTCCTCTCTGTCTCTCTTCCCCTCCCACGGCCAAGGCTCCATTGGAGCAGAGTTGGCCTGGGCGCTGAGGATGGCTCTGTGGCCTCTGCCTCAGGCGCTAGAATGGCTCTGGTTGCAGCAGAGCATTGCCCCCAGGTGGGCATGCCTGGTGGATCCATGTTGGGCGCATGCGGGAGTCTGTCTGACTGCCTCCCTGTTTCCAACTTCAGAAAAATACAAAAAAAAAAAAAAAAAAGGACAATGAAGCCAACCATTAGGGAATTTTAAAAAGGGAACACTCTATTGAATAAGAAGTCTATCACTCACGTGAAATCTTGAAGAAGAACACGGGCAGGGAAAAAGGGCACTTCAACATTGCTCTGTTTGGTTTTCCAGTCTAAAATGTTCATGACATCTTCCTTTTTCATTAAAAACCCATCACAATTTCTCACAGCAGCTTCCAACAGGACCCGTATTGAGTAAGGCAGAACATCTGATTCAAGAGAAAATAATTGTTATTAATAAGGAAAGTCATAACTATATATAAAGATCACAAGAGCAAAAAGTTAAAGACACAGGGGCACTATTTTCTCAATTTAAAAAAATTTTAGCTTAGTAAACACAGAATGAAACAACCATTCATGTTAACACCAGGATCTCTATAAATCTGAACATTCCTATATGTAAGTCAGAGCCCTGAAAAAAGCAGAGACAAAACCTTCACACAAGAGTTGTGCTGATTTGGGAACCTAAGATGAACAGAGTACAAATTAACAATTCAGGGAAGACAGAGAATATTGAAAAGCACAGAAAATTAGTAATAAATACAGTAACAAAGACATCCCTTTAAGGCAAATATCAATTAATCTATGTAAAAGTCTGTAACAGAGTTAAAACATTCCCATTAAAAATGGTTAAAGTTTAAAAGTATAGGATGCTTAGGTAAAGTCAGTTCATAAAAACCATCCTACACTCTTGATAGCCAGTGTTAGAATACCAAAGAGAAACAGATTTCAGTATTAAAAATTTTCAATCATATTAAATTCTCACACCAAGGAAGACTGAATCAGAATGGGGCTGATGGAGTAAATGTAATCCACATGATGGATGACTATGCAGCTGTTTAAAGGAATGAAGACCTCTACACACTGAACACTGATCTCCAGAATATTTCGCAAGGAAACGCAGTGCAAAGTGATGCTTATAGTATATACTAACTTCTCAATAAGTAAGGGAGTTTTAAAAAGTATAGTATGTACAATATAGTAAGTATGTAATTTTAAATATGTATTATTATTATATGTATATAAATATTAAATATATACTCCCTAAGGAACAATGAAAGGATAAACTGAAAATCTTATATATTACACAGTATTTTAGCTATACCTCCCTAGCAAAATATACACTAAGGACAGAAAGATTCAGGCATTAACACTGATAGTGTACTGTAATTTTGAAATTGTCCTATATACAGGGCAGGGTAAAAGTAGGTTTATAGTTGTATGAGAAACAAGAGTTTATTCTTATACTATTTTTCAGAACATACAAACAACTGTAAACCTACCTTTGTGCACCCTGTATAATGAGAAGAAAGCAAAAAATACTTTTGTTACTATGGTGTGGAAACATTTTCAAGAGTAATGATGTGCAAGTACACTCACTGCTCACAAAAATTAGGGGATATTTTATTGCTTCGTATTAATTTTGAAATATCCCCTAATTTTTGTGAGCAGTATATAAAATCAGAGTGGCTAAAAAAAAAATCTCAACGTACATTTCAGTTAGAATCATAATCACAAATTCACAATTTCCTCTTCTCTTTCTTAAAAATGTTTACTGGTTGTGTTAAGTGAAAATGCCAAAACAATGACAACCCACTAGTAATAACCGCCTAATAATTCAGCTTGCCGTTTCTAAACACTATTTCCCATTTGGAATATTAGCCACTCCGTGCTTAGGAAAGGGTTTGCACAGAACGATTCTGGACAATCTTGTGTCAGAAACCAAAGAAATCATTAAAGACTAATGGGGACACTAATGGATCAATGTGAGCATCAAAATGAATAATGACTGTAATTCACTGAAATATATCAAGTATATAAATAGCCCTTAGTTCATAATGACTCTAAAAAACCATTCATCGATCACGAATAGAAGTTGCTAGAGCAACTCATTACCCTGAAAACTGACAAAGGAAAGGGGGGAAAGTCAATCATTAATCCTGTCTTTCCTGATTTTAAGTAAAGAAATAGTTGAGAAAGTTCCTCATTATAGAAGAATTATAGCTAATAAATGTGTAAGAAATTATATAATTAGAAAATCAAAATATGTAACCCTAATGAGATCATGGATCTAGACATATCAGTAGTGGGGGCTAAAATCATTGGGTGATATGTGAATGGGGACTTTCTGATGGGTGGGCCAACCACATCCACTTAGCACCACCAAAAGTGGGACACTGTGGACATCATTTGCCTCTGGATGGAACAGGAAACACAAGTACCAACTATTAAGTGTTCTTGCAAAAATACATATATACATAAATAAACCTGAATCTAATCAAACACCCAGCTCTAAGGTCCAGTTAGCAGCAAATATGGGGACAGTACAACCATAAAGTGAAATCATGAAGAAGCAGTCAGCCAAACCCAAAAGAACTCAGTTTCCTCAACCTAGAATAAGATGAAAAAGGAGAGAGCAGGGGTAGTAGACTTTTAAGAGCCTTAAAATACATAACAGTCAAATGCTATATGTGATCATGTTTGGCTAGTGTCAGCAAACCAACTGCAGAAATATATTTCGAAGAAAACCAGTGAAATATGAATACAGACTGGGTTTTATATCATATTAAGGAATTATTGTAAATTTTGTTAGGTATAATAAAGACACTGAGATTATGGGTTTTTGTTTTTTTTAAAAAAGTCTTTTCAAGCATCAGAAATATATACTGAAGTATATTTACAGGTTGTTGCTTTTTTAAGTGAGAAGAGGGGAGATAGTAAGACGGACTCCCCGCAGGTACCCCAACCAGGAATCCACCCGGTCTGGGACTAATGCTCAAACTAATCAAGCCACTGGCTGCAAGAGGGGAAGAGAGACAAGGGAGAAGAGGGAGGGGGAGAGAAGCAGATGGTCGCTTCTCATGTGTGCCCTGACTAAGGATCAAACATGGGACTCCGTACACTGGGCCAATGTTCTATCCACTTAGCCAACCACCCAGGGCCATATTTACAGATTTAAAAATGAAATATGTGAAACGTAAGATTAGAAAAATGTTGATAACTGACAAATACATGGTGGGTTATTGCACTACTATCTCCCTACTTTTATCCTTGAAAATTCTAAAATACAAATATGAATGAAATTTTAAGTAAAGAGAATAAAAAACCTAATCAGAGATGCTAGACTCAAAGTCTGTATTTGCCATTTACTATAAGGTGTGACCTTTGGAAAATGACTCAAGATGCTATATTTTCTCTTTTTTTTTTTTTTTTTTTTTTTTTGTATTTTTCTGAAGCTGAAAACGGGAGAGACAGTCAGACAGACTCCCGCATGCGCCCGACTGGCATCCACCCGGCACGCCCACCAGGGGGCAACGCTCTGCCCACCAGGGGGCGATGCTCTGCCCCTCTGGGGAGTTGCTCTGTTGCGACCAGAGCCACTCCAGCGCCTGGGGCAGAGGCCAAGGAGCCATCCCCAGCGCCCGGGCCATCTTTGCTCCAATGGAGCCTCGGCTGCGGGAGGGGAAGAGAGAGACAGAGAGGAAGGAGAGGGGGAGGGGTGGAGAAGCAGATGGGCGCTTCTCCTGTGTGCCCTGGCTGGGAATCGAACCCGGGACTTCTGCACACCAGGCCGACGCTCTACCACTGAGCCAACCGGCCAGGGCCATTTTCTCATTTGAAACAGGATACCAGCTACCTAATGGGGATGTAAAGAATAGCTTACCTCATCACTCATCTAGCACATTAAAACTTTCAGACATGACAAATAGTAGGTACTTAAATATTAGTTTCCACCCCTACCTCAGTCAGAAACATAATTAAGTCCCCAAAACCAAGAGGGATTATAGGGGTAAAAATTTTATAATAGAACATTTGGAAATAAGGAAAATTATATTATAGAAGTAAATATACAAAATTAACTTTGAATTTGGTTTTAATCATTCTGAAAAAACTTGGGGATATTTTTTTGTTGATTTTTTTTTAAAGAGATAGATAAGAAGGGAGAAAGATGAGAAGCATCAACCTGTAGTTGCAGCACATTAGCTGATCAGTGATTGCTTCTCATACATGCCTTAAGCAGGAGGCTGCAGCTAAGCCAGTGACCCTTTAACTCAAGCAAGCCAACAACTTTGGGCTCCAGCCAGTAATCATAGGATCCTGTCTCTGATCCCATGCTCAAGCTGGAAGAGCCCGCACTCAAGGCGGCAACTTGGAGTTTCAAACCTGGGACCTGTGTCCAAGGTCAATGCTTTATCTACTGTACCACCATCGGTCAGACTGTTAAAAGGATTTTCAAAAGAAGCATTTCTGGAGTTGGGGGGAGGGAGAGAAAGATATAAGGTGATGGAAGATGATTTGACTTGGGGTGATATATACACAACATAATTGTCCAAATGATGTGGAGAGGTTTGCCCAAAATCTATATACTCTTGCTGACCAATGTTACCCTGTTAAATTTAATTTTCTAAAAAAAAAGCATTTCATCAGATTTCTAGTATAATATGGTAATGTAAACACCATCAATTATCTCCACTTCCTCCAGAACCTGTTAAAATAATAATAAAGAAATAAAAAAAGTTATAAATGCATAGACAGGGAGAAGCAAAACTAACAAAAGTTTGGGAAACAGCAGCTGGATGATGTGCAATGGGCTGAGCAGAAAAGAGAAAAGCATTCAGAAAAAGACTAGGAACCAGGATGCCTGAGATTTAAGAGGAGAGGGAGAAGCTAGATGGCAAGGGAACAATGCCTTCAAAATTACAAGGTGAAAAAAATTCCAACCTAGAAATATGTAACCAGGCAAACTATCAATTAATCACAAGCAGCTACTGGAGGATATGTTCTATAAGACAAGCAGGTAAATGGAAAATAGAAAACCATGAAATCCAGGCCACAGTCTAACATCAGAGCGCAGAGGCTCCTCCAGGACACAGCTGCGCAAGCTGAGTGCAATCAGGCCGCGATGGGGCAGAACAGCAAGTCCAGATGGGGCACTGGCAGGAGAAGGGAAACTTAATTGATAGATTACCTGATTACACCGGAGGGGCAGGGGAGATGAGGGGGGAGGGGGAGGGAGGGGTCGGTTCTTTTGGAGATGAATTATTGGTAAGAGCATAGAAAACTAAGCAAACAAATAAAAGACAATCATGAATTCCAGGAAAAAATACAAAGTTGTAAGAGAAACAAGATGCAATCACCTACTACATTAACTGGCTGAGAATCTCTACTCATAATAGCATAAGCACTGATTTAACCCAAAGGAACAGGTCAACAAGGTATATGTAGGAGAGAAGGGCCAAATTTTTACTTTCCACAGAAAAACATATTGCTAAAATTGAAAACTCAAGAAGCAACTGTATAAGCAAGGCTGTTTAATAATAGAGCAAATTACCAAAAGAGGAAGAAATAGCCAACAGAACTAAAAACAGTCTTCTCTGCACAATAGAAATCAGGGGTGAGAAACGTGATACTATTTTGTGGTTTTTAATGCTATCATTTGAAAAATAATGAAATATTACATTAAAAAGTAATTATAGAAAATAAGTGAATCACAAATGTTGACAGAAAATTTTGTTTAAAAAGCACATCAAAATTTATAAAAACTATTTCTAAAAGAGAAACAGAACAAAAAGAAGCACTTGTATCAGATTTTTTAAAAAATGAAGCCCTTACAAAGTTGTCTTAACTCATAACTACTTCAAAGAAAGATGCAAATCTAAAAGACACCCCCCCCCCCCCCCCCAACAAAGAGAACTTATTTCTCTCTGTTGCAGCCTCCAGGACGACTCCAGCAAAGCCCCACCTCCTGGCATTCATGTTCACGTGACTTTCCAGACAGCAGATAAACTGTTAGTGTGACCAATGGAATATGGCCAGGACAACAGTGTGAGTGCTCAGGCGGGTTATAAAAGCACCTGCACTCTGGGAAAGGCTGGCAGCCTGTTATGAAGACAACCCAGCAGCGCAGGGAGAGGCTCGCAAGGAACAAAACGGAGGCCTCTGTCCAGCGGCGAGTACCACGCCAGCCTCCTGAGGCCACCTCCGAGGCAGACCCTCCAGCTCAGGCAGGCCTTCGATGACTGCAGCGCCAATACCTGTCCTCTCAATGACCACAGCACCACTGTTGGCACCCCTGTCCCCTGCCTGCCCAACAACCCAGACCAGTTCTGGTCGGGTCACATCACCGACTTCTCTGCTATCTAGTGGGCTGAGTTACACTTTCTCTTGAAGCCGGAACCCCTTCCAAGTCTGTCCTTCCTTGGATATTCTCCGTCAGCCTCAAGCACCATGTTATTTCCTTACATATTAAAATTACAGTGCCCTCATCTGTGTGGTCACATTCCACAAGCCCAGCAGATGCCCGAAACCCTGAATAGTACCAAACCTTGGATGTACTATGTTTTTTCCAATATGTACACACCTATGATAAAGGTTAATTTACAAACTAGGCAATTTCCCAGATAGAAGATTCATTCTTACTATTGATCTTAGCAACTTCAACATGAATGTTTTCTTTCTTTTAGTTGAAAACTTCCACCTTTTCACATAAAGGAAGAACTTTATAGCTTCTCTTTGGCATATCCATATTGTTAGCATCATAATCCTGTGCTCTGCGACTATTATAAAATAAGGTGACTTTGAAACAAACACTGCTTGGTCAATCTAATGACCAAGACAGCTTCTCAGTGACTAAGGGGTGGAAGCAGTTACAAATGTACAGATGCAGGACAGGGAGATGGTTCATGTCCTGGAAGGAATGGAGCAGGATGGTGCAAAATTTCATCACACTACTCAGAACAGCACACAGCCTAAAACTTATGAATTATTTATTTTTGGAATTTTCCATTTAATATTTTTGGGCTGCAACTGACCATAGGTAACTGAAACCACGCATAGGGGGGACTGCTGTACTCTTTCACCAGTTAATAATCACTTTTTTTTTTTTTTTAACAGATAGAGAAAGGGATAGATAGGGACAGACAGACAGGAACGGAGAGAGATGAGAAGCATCAATTATCAGTTTTTCGTTGCGACACCTTAGTTGTTCATTGATTGCTTTCTCATATGTGCCTTGACCGTGGGCCTTCAGCAGACTGAGTAACCCCTTGCTCAAACCAGAGACTTTGGGTCCAAGCTGGTGAGCTTTTGCTTGAACCAGATGAGCCCGCGCTCAAACTGGTGAACTTGGGGTCTCGAACCTGGGTCCTCAGCATCCCAGTCCGACACTCTATCCACTGTGCCACCCCCTGGTCAGGCCAAAATAATCACTTCTTTATTTTTATTAAGTAAGAGGCAGGGAGGCAGAGAGACAGACTCTTGCATGTGCCTGGACCAGGATCCACCTGCTTGAACCATTCAAGCTATGGCTGCAGAAGAGAAAGAGAGAAAAAGAGAGAGAGAGAGAGAGAGAGAGAGAGAGAAAGAGAGAGAGAGGAGGGTGGGGATAGGTGCCCTCACCGGGAATTGAACCCAGGACTTCCACTTGCTGGGCTGATACTCTACCACTGAGCAAACTGGCCAGGGCCAATAATCACTTCTTAAACTTCCCCTATTATACCCCGTGATGGAACTGAGACTGCTTTCTTCAGCACAAAAATGCTCCCTTAGCCATCTTTCATTTGCCAGAAACATGTGAGCACTCCATAAATGTTAACTAAATGAATTAAACAGTGCTGTAGGCCCTGGCCAGTTGGCTCAGCGGTAGAGCGTCAGCCTGGCGTGTGGGGGACCCGGGTTCGATTCCCGGCCAGGGCACACAGGAGAAGCGCCCATTTGCTTCTCCACCCCTCCCCCTCCTTCCTCTCTGTCTCTCTCTTCCCCTCCTGCAGCCAAGGCTCCATTGGAGCAAAGATGGCCCGGGCGCTGGGGATGGCTCCTTGGCCTCTGCCCCAGGCGCTAGAGTGGCTCTGGTCACGGCAGAGCGATGCCCCGGAGGGGCAGAGCATCGCCCCCTGGTGGGCAGAGCGTGGCCCCTGGTGGGTGTGCCGGGTGGATCCCGGTCGGGAGCATGCGGGAGTCTGTCTGACTGTCTCTCCCCGTTTCCAGCTTCAGAAAGATACAAAAAAAACAACAAAAAAAAACAAACCAAAAAAAAACCCCACACAGTGCTGTAAAGAGGTTCATACACCAAGTAGAAAAATGGACTGAAGTAATTCTGCCTCTACTAACCAGGAATTTCTAGAATTCTAAGAATCCAAAAAGCTAATCCTCTAATGAGAGATAATCAAAGACATGTGGTAACCAAGACAAGCTGGTAACAAAACTGGAAAAGTATGATAAATTTGTGTTATCACACTTCAGAAATGAGCTGATAACAATAGATACCCTTTTGGTCAATTGCTTGGTGGAGGAAGATGCAATAGGTGGTTAGGACTCTGCAAAGAGACACTGAGGTCTGCCACTGCCCATGGGAGGCAGCGGAAGGCTGGTCCCAGCCTCCAAGACTACAGAACCTACTCTTCAAGGCTAAAAGGTTGCTACTGATGTTAGGCAACACAGTGCCTCTCAGGCTAGAGGTCACACACTGCTGACCTGATGATGTTTTTTCTCTGTTTTGCACAGCACTTTAACATTTAAAATTTAACTGCTGACATGAAAAACCAGAAATTTTCCACATATCAAAAATGTTTACAATACTAACCTCTTATTTCTGCTAGGACTGAGCAGCACCAACCCCTTCATGTCTGCCAGTTGCAACCAGGGTGATTTCCTGGTTTGTGTTACCCCTGTTAGGCTTGCAACCCCCCAGGGAGTAGGTTTTATAAGCAGAGGCCTCAAAATCAAAGTTTTGTTCAGTTTCTCCTCCAGTGCTCCTGGGGAAGCACAGGCCTCTAGACCTGCCTTAAAGCCCCAGGTGCAGCAGCACTGCTAGAGTAGCTGATAAACCTCAGAACCCTGTTCAAGGCCAGCAGCCTGGAGAAAAGACATTGTCCTAAAAGGTACGGGCACCTGGTAGTGGGACCCTAGCCAAGTGGATCACAGAAATTATTTTACGGGATATTGTAAATAATCAATAAACACAGACAATTTTATAACTGCCATTATTAATCTGGGAAACAGAATGCTATTAGGAGGGGGAAGTATTGTTCTAAAATCAGAAGGCATGAGTCCAAGACCAATTTCTCACTTAGAAGATATTTGACTTTAGGCAAATTACTTAGATTCTTAGACACATTTTCTTCATCTGTATGAAGTATAGATAATGCTATCTTACCTGCCTATCATAAAGCAATACAGTGAAGACAAACAGATCTTGTAAAAGGGTTTTGTGGAAATTACGGGAGGTGAAGAAATCACCCATGGCCACTATCAGTATTAACAGCTGGTTGGTAAGCAGGCTTTAGAAAGACTCAACAAGATAGAGAAATACAACCAACTAAAGGACTGGGGAAGCACTGGACTCTAGACCTGCCTTAAAGCCCCAGGTGCAGCGGCACTGCTAGAGTAGCTGATAAACCTCAGGACCCTGTTCAAGGCCAGCAGCCTGGAGAAAAGACATTGTCCTAAAAGGCCCTGTAACCCACCAGACCTGGCCCTGTAACCCATCATACTACTTCTAAGTGTTTCTGTCTCTAACCAGTACCAGGCTGGATAGCACTAATTTCAATTAAGAAGTCCAGCCTTTTAAAAAAATATAATGCTATGGAGAGAATCTAAAGAGGCAGAAAAAGGAAAACAGATTCCTGCTTAAGATTTTTTTTCCTCACTCATTAACAAACGTAGAAGAAACAACGACAAAAAAGAGTATCGATTATTGATGAAGGTGCAAACTCTTCTCATTCATCCAGGTAAGCATGCAACCCGGCACTATTTGCTCACATGGTGCCTGTCTAAACTGCTCCATGGAATGCACAGTCCTCAGTGTCTCATTACCTCCCTGGCTACAGCACTGAAGCAAGACAAAGCTCTTGGCAGGTCAATGACCAATAGCCTGATGAGAAAATATACACTGAGACCATTAGATCTGTCACTCAGGAACCTGTGATCACCACACAGACCAAACCAGAAAGGTGTTAGGAGTCAAACTAGAGGCTGAGCTTCATTTGGGACCATGTATAAAGCTAGCAGGCAGAGGCTTGTCTGTGGTGAAGTAGAGGGAGAAGGGGTGAGGGGTGGGGGGAATCTGAAGCTCTGAAAGAAAAAGAGTTCCCTCAATTCTGGCTCATAGCCCATTTTCTTAAGATACAGACACATTTCATTGGCCTGGGAGCTTTGTACCCTACAATGAATCTTTCTTCACTTGACCTAGTGGGTATCTACAGTGTGTCCGGTAAAGTCATGGTGCACTTTTGACCAGTCACAGGAAAGCAACAAAAGACGACAGAAATGTGAAATCTGCACCAAATAAAAGGAAAACTCTCCCAGTTGCATACTTATTCAGTGCAGTTCAATGTGGGCTCACCCACAGATTTTTTAGGGCTCCTTAGGTAGCTATCCCGTATAGCCTCTACAGACTCGTCACTGACTGCTGGCCTACCAGAACAGGGTTTCTCCACCAAACTGCCGGTTTCCTTCAACTGCTTATCCCACCGAGTAATGTTATTCCTATGTGGTGGCGCTTCATTATAAACGCGCCGATATTCACGTTGCACTTTGGTCACGGATTCGAATTTAGCGAGCCACAGAACACACTGAACTTTCCTCTGTACCGTCCCATCTCGACTGGCATGGCCATGGGCTGCTCCACTGTATACACGTTGTTACGTCATCATCTGTGCATGCGCACATGCTGCCACATCATCCTAAAGAAACTGGGAGGGTTTTCTTTTTATTTGGTGCAGATTTCACATTTCTATCGTCTTTTGTTGCTTTCCTGTGACTGGTCAAAAGTGCACTATGACTTTACGGACACACTGTATGTTGTTTTTTTTACAGAGACAGAGAGAGAGCCAGAGAGAGGGATAGATAGGGACAAACAGGAACGTAGAGAGATGAGAAGCATCAACTATTAGTTTTTTATTGCGACACCTTAGTTGTTCATTGATTGCTTTCTCATATGTGCCTTGACCGTAGGCCTTCAGCAGACCAGATAACCCCTTCCTCGAGCCAGCAACCTTGGGTCCAAGCTGGTGAACTTTGCTCAAACCAGATGAGCCCACGCTCAAGCTGGCGACCTCGGAGTCTCGAACCTGGGTCCTCCGCATCCCAGTCCAATGCTCTATCCATTGCGCCACCGCCTGGTCAGGCAGTGGGAATCTGTTCTTTACTACCCAAAAGGCCTAATCTAGAACAGAAACTCAACAACAGAGTTAAAACCAACAGACCCCTAGACAAAATGTGGAAAGTTGGTTAACGGATGGCAGTGCACAAAGCAGAACTGTGTTAGGTAAAGGTAATTCTTACCAAGTTATGGGCTGTGTATAAACATCACAAGCAAACTATTGATACCTCACTGCTTACCCAACTCACAGCCCTTTCCAGAATCCATGAAGGAAACAAAATTAGAAAAATCGAACTTGTGTCCACGTTCCAACAAGATAACTGGACCAGCCTGACCAGGCAGTGGTGCAGTGGACAGAGCATCAGACTGGGATGTGGAGGACCCAGGTTCGAGACCCCGAGGTTGCTAGCCTGAGTGCAGGCTCATCTGGTTTGAGCAAGGCTCACCAGCTTGGACTCAAGGTCACTGGCTTGAGCAAGGGCTTACTCGATCTGCTGTAGCTCCACAGTCAAGGCACATATGAGAAAGCAATCAATGAACAACTAAGGTGTCACAACAAAAAACTGACGATTGATGCTTCTCATCTCTCTCCGACTCTCTCTGTCTCTGTTAAAAAAAAAAAAAAAAAAAAAAAAGATAACTGGACCAGCAACTGACACCTGACAAGCCCAGCCAAACTAGGTTCATACAGTAAGTGAGAAAGTCATCCAGAGGTACAGTCTTAACTGGCAGATGAGTCAATGATAACATTCAAAGAATGGCCGGCAGTGGCTATGTAGGGTATTCTCTAAAATAAGTGCGGCCCTGGCTGGTTGGTTCAGCAGCAGAGTGTTGGCCCAGTGTGTGGAAGTCCCAGGTTCAGTATCCAGTCAAGGCACACAGAAGTGACCATCTATTTTTCCATCCCTCCCTTCCTCCACCTCACCTCCTGCAACCACGGCTCATTCAAGCAAGTTGGCCCTGGGTGCTGAGGATGGCTCCGTGGCGCACCACGGTCTCGCCTCAGGCACTAAAATACCTCTGTTGCCAAGCAAAGGAGCAATAGACCCAAGATGGGCAGAGCATCCCCACACAGAGGGCTTGCTGAGTGGGTCGTGGTCGGGGCACATGCGGGAGTCTGTCTCTCTGCCTCCCCATCTCTCACTTTATAATAAAAATAAACAAAAATAAAATAAGTAAAGTGGGCTGCAGGTTAAAGAATGGAGAGTAGATAATCAGAAAGATTCAGGGATAAAGACACAAGGCAAGCTTCAATGATAAGCAGAACAGACTCTGGCTCAGAAATTCCGGTTCCCATGAGGCTTGAGTGCGCTTCATTCCTGTTTCTGGATGTCAGGATACTGCCACAGTTTTACTTGAGTGCTGAGATAAGTGAGTTTTTGTTCCTCATATTCAAAAGTAAAGACTGGAACAGACGATATACAGTAAAAGTATAAAAAGTGTTTGTTGAGGGTGGAAGGAACAGGATGCTTTCAACCCAACAATTCTATATAAGCTTGCACCAAAATGTAAATATTACACATGCATAGCAGCTTTACTTATAAATAAGAAGTTGGTACAACCTCAATATTCAAAGGTCTGCTAAACTCAAATGTATTCACACAGGCCACGCTGTGCAGCAATGAGAAACTGTACAGATACCCCTTTTCAACAACTCATGCTCCTTAACTCAGAAACCAGGAGATCCTTGCCTGACTTGTGGTAGCACAGTGGACAGAGCATCAACCTGGGATGCTGAGGTCGCAGGTCCAACGAGTTTGTGGGCTTGAGCACGAACGAGCTCATCTGGCTTGAGTGTAGCCTCACCAGCTTGAGCGGGCTCATCAGAATGATCCTAAAGTTGCTGGCTTGAGCAAGGGGTCACTGGCTCAGCCTGAGCCTCCCAGTTAAGTCACATATGAGAAGAAATCAATGAACAACAAAAGTGACGCAACTACAAGTTGATGCATCTCATCTCTCTCCCCCTCCCTCTTTCCTTCTCTCAAAACAAACAAACAGCCTGACCAGGCGGTGACACAGTGGCTAGAACATCAGACTGGGATGCGGAAAACCCAGGTTGGAGACCCTGAGGTCACCAGCTTGAGCGAGGGCTCATCTGGTTTGAGCAAAAAGCTCACCAGCTTGAGCCCAAGCTCGCTGGCTCAAGCAAGGGGTTACTGGGTCTGCTGAAGGCCCGCGGTCAAGACACATATGAGAAAGCAATCAATGAACAATTAAGGTGTTGCAATGTACAACGAAAAACTAATGATTGATGCTTCTCATCTCTCCGTTCCTGTCTATCCCTGTCTATCCCTCTCTCTGACTCTCTGTAAAAAAAACACACAAAAAAACCCACAAAAACAAACATTTACTGCATTTTTATTAAAAGCAGTACATTTATTTTATTTGCACACATATATAATAATGAGCTGGTTTCTACACTACCTGTAAAGTTCTTTTCTTTTTATGACTCTCAACCCCACTCTAATTTTATAAACCGTAAGAATTCTCCTAAAAACTTAAGTACAGATTTTTTTTTAGATTTGGAAAATCAAGTTCTAGCTCTAATATAGGACTAACCAGTTCTGTGGTTAAAAAAGCAAGGTATTAGGAAGAATAAAAGAAAGGGTGAGTGAAACCCTGGCCAGCTAGCTCAGTGGTACAACATTGGCCCAGTGTGTGGAAGTCCTGGGTTCGATTCCCGGCCAGGGCACACAGGAGAAGCACACATCTGCTTCTCCACCCCTCCTCCTCTCCTTCCTCTCTGTCTCTCTCTTCCCTTCCCGCAGCCAAGGCTCCACTGGAGCCAAGTTGGCCTCGGTGCTCAGGATGGCTCCATGGTCTGGGGCTCAGGTGCTAGAATGGTTCTGGTTACAACAGAGCATTGCCCCCTGGTGGGCATGCCGGGTGGATCCTGGTTGGGCGCATGTGAGAGTCTCACTTCAGAAAAATACAAAAGGGTGAGATGACCTGAAATAAAGAAGGGGCTGAGATAAAACCAGCCAAAGGCCCTGCTGCCCAACAGCAGGTACTGTAAAATGTTTCACTACAGCCCTGGCTGGACAGCTCAGTTGGTTAGAGCACTGTCCTGAAAAGTAGCAGATGCAAGTTCGATCCCTGGTCAGGACACATACAAGAACAGATCGAAGTTCCTGTCTCTCTCTCTCCCTTCCTCTCTCGCTAAAATCAATAAATAAGATTTTTTTTTTTTAATTTTTTTACAGGGACAGAGAGAGAGTCAGATAGAAGGATAGATAGGGACAGACAGACAGGAACGGAGAAAGATGAGAAGCATCAATCATCAGTTTTTTGTTGCGACACCATAGTTGTTCACTGATTGCTTTCTCATATGTGCCATGACCGCGGGCCTTCAGCAGACTGAGTAACCCCCTGCTCAAGCCAGTGACCTTGGGTCCATGCTAGTGAGCTTTTTGCTCAAGCCAGATGAGCCCGCGCTCAAGCTGGCAACCCCGGGGTCTCGAACCTGGGTCTTTCCACATCCCAGTCCGACGCTCTATCCACTGCTCCACCGCCTGGTCAGGCAAATAAGAAATTTTAAATAAAGTGTTTCACTACAGTCAGGCAGTTTACCCCTAACTAAACACTGTCTCTTCACTGTCTCCATCTAACTAAACACATCTGTTTATGTTACCAATATGCTGTTCAATCTCATTCCCTGGGTGCTAACTGTCCTCTATGAACCCTTTGTTTAACAGCAACCCAAGTCCCAGTTCCTTCAAAAGTCCCTCTTACCAGGTAACAATAATTTCTCCCCTCCTTGTAAAGAGATTTATTTTCAAATTCAAAGACCTACTTAAGAAAATCTACTCAAGCCTAACCAGGTGGTGATGCAGTGGATAGAGCATCAGACTGGGATGAAGACAACCCAGGTTCAAAACTCGAGGTTGCCAGCTTTAGCTGGGCTTACCAGCTTGAGCACAGGGTCACTGGCTTGAGTGTGGGATCATAGACAAGACCCCATGGTCGCTGGCTTGAGCCCAAAGGTCGCTGGCTTGAGCAAGGGGTCACTGGCTTGGTTGTAGCCCCCTGGTCAAGGTACATATGAGAAAGCAGTTAATGAACAACTAAAGAGCAACAACGAAGAATTGACACTTCTCATCTTTCTCCCTTCCTGTATGGCTGTCCCTATCTGTCCCTCTCTCTGTCTATCTGTCACACACACACACACACAAAAAAAACCCCACTCAAAATCTCTAGTGTTATTAGTCAGTGAACTGAAGTGCTAGACAGGTAGCTCCAGATCAATAAAAAGACAATCACTTTTGGGGAACTGTTTGTTTTTTGAATGGCAAGAGAATTCTAAAACAAGGATCTTCTAAGATACTCCA
Source organism: Saccopteryx leptura (assembly GCF_036850995.1). Classification (NCBI taxonomy): domain Eukaryota; kingdom Metazoa; phylum Chordata; class Mammalia; order Chiroptera; family Emballonuridae; genus Saccopteryx; species Saccopteryx leptura. The sequence goes on along the minus strand of NC_089515.1, from coordinate 43,386,946 downwards.
AAACAGCTAAATCTTCTCAAAATGTGTGAGAAAATACTTCTAGTGGCAGTCTAGAATATTTAAGTCCATCAAAATCTACAGAAACACCCCCCCCACACACACAAAACTAATCTTCTTAATTAAATAATGCAAGAAGAAAAAAAGATAAACAAAAGCTCCCTTCAAAACTGACAGCTATGTATTTTGGCACTTACCTTTACAAGCAGTTTTTACTAAAAAGTCTGACAATAATAATCACTCTTCCAAACAGGCCTTCCATTCACTGGCCTTGTTGAGAAAGTCACTCAACAGCCAATAAAGTCAAGACCTCCATCCAATACCCTGGGGTTCAGCCAAGTTCACTCTTCTGAAACCTCAGTGAAAAGTTTGACCCTGATTAGGTGCCTGCAAAGGTATGCCAAAGTGCTGGTGTACAGGCCAGGCAAACCATGTCCAGTCCTGAAGAAGAACTCAAACCAGTGGGCCCTGCTAATGCTAACTACCTAAAGGATGACAGATAAGGAACTGTGGACATTATTGGCCTTGGCTGGGTTGCTCAGCAGATAAAGCATCATCCTGGCACAGGGAGGTCGCAGGTTCGATTCTTGGTCAGGGCATATATGAATAGCAATCACTGAATATACAACTAAGTGGAACGAGTTTATGCTTTTTTCTTTTTTTCTTTCTTTCTTTCTCTCTCAATGGAAAAATTATTAAAAAGAAAAAATGAACTGTGGGCATTACTTAAATTAAAATGTACAATTAATAGCTACAGAATATCATCAGTTGAGGATTCTTGTTTTTTAATTGCATTATCAGTTTCTTTGGGTTAAAAATCTTTGCTTAATTAACCTACATTTAAATGAGAAGTTAAGGTGCTGGCTTACATCTTTCTCCACCAAAAGCTGTCCCAAAAGGAGTTTTTAAAATGTTAGATATGTGTAGTTGTACCTGAACAGATTTTAAATTTCTTCAGCTCAGCTTAACAAATGCATTTTTATTATTAGAAACTGAACAAACTCAAGAAAATTTAAGCAACATTACCATACTTGGTGCCTCCAAGTTTAGGTACATTGAAGAACTTCTTGTGTGAACTGTCATTTAATGTTTCAATAAGGTACTCAAAGGTGTATCCTGGAAAAAAAAAATTACACTTTTATTAAACACAATTACAGAGTACCTTATTCAAAGTGAAACTACCTGGAAATCAACTTTGTCCAACAAAATTTTCTGCAGCGATAAAAATATTCTACATTTGCCCTGTCCAATTAACCACATGTGGGTACTGAGCACTTGAAATGTGAATACGGTGACTGAGAAACTAAAGTTTTATTTAATTTCAATTAACTTTAATTTAAACAGTCACAATGTCGCTAGTGTCCACTGCACTGGATAGTCCAGCTCTCAGCCATGACTCTTACTAAGTAAAGACTGGTAACAGAATTAACCGCTGAAATGTGATAACAAAGAATACCTGGAAAGGGACAATGAGAATGACTTAAATGGTGTATAGGTATGTTTGGGGAAGCCATGTCCTGAATATTTCATAAGTACACACAGAGCAATTTGAGAATGCCACAATTATGTCAGAAAGATTTTTTAAAGAATCAAAAGACAAGATTTTGACAGAGCATTCAACAACAGGGACAAAATCAAAACCAAACTCAACTAAACACTTAACAGGTAAGACCTCTGGAGAGTGAAGGTAAAAGTGAATAACAAAACATTCGCTTAATAGGCAGATCATCCCTAAACAAGACGCGTCTTTTTGGTTTTGCATACATTGAGGTAGAACCACGAAGTCTGGGACCTCGGAGTCCGGACGTTCTCGGGCAGGGAGAGGAGACTTCGAGGGAAGATACCTTCCTGCCCTTTGTGCGACTCACGGCGGTAGGTGCGCAGGACCCTCGGCATGGCCAGGCCCTAGGTCCGAGATGGAGTGGAACACAGGCCGCTAGTAGAGCCTGCAGCGCCTTCCGCTCCTCAACCACCAGAGAGAGCGGGGGCCGCGGAGGAGATCCGTCGCGCAGTAAGTGGTCCAATGTCTGTCCCACCAGCGCCCGGCCTTGACCGCCTCCCACTCCGCTTCCAAGGGCGAAGAGAGAGGAAGGGGCCCAGAGACCCTGCCCCCGCCCTACAGTCCAACAAGCGGGCCTCCTCTACCCTAACGCTGCTAGGAGCCGGCAGGGCTTGAGTGCTGGTGGGCCCTGCGCGGAGAGGGCCCAGCCGGCAGGCCTAGAGAGCGACCCGAGCCCCGAGCGCCAGCCAGGCGACTCCAGGCGAGACACGCAAGTACCCGACTCCGGGGCGCGTGTTGAAGATATCAGACCCCAGGAGGCGAAGAGAACTGACCTGCACTTGGGGCGTCCATCGCCTGCGACCATATTAGCCCGCGGGGATGGGCCGCAGGGAAGGAGGGGAGGCCCGGCGGGGAAGGGGAGGAAGGCAGCCGACTGGCCTGGGAGGAAGGAAGGACACGGTCTCGCGCAAACACCGCGAGAGCCGCAGAGCCGGCCCGAATCCGTGCTCGCGGGATTTGCTGCCCAGCTCTCGCGACATCTCCAGACGAGGAAACAAAGAAAAAGCGGGGGGCGGAGCTAGGGGGAGGCTAGTTCTCGCGCTATCCTGACGCTAGGAGGCTATGTAGTGGGCGTCCCTATAGATGCCTGCTTCTCCAGCTGGTACTTAGTGCGGCTTCGGATGTCCAGTTAGGGCTTTGAACCCTGGAGCATGGGGTGCGGCGATGGGACTCCTCGCTCCCCGTGGTGATGACTGGGGTTCACCTGTACTCCGTAGCCTGCACGCTCGCGCCCGGGACGCGTGGCCGACGGCTGGGGGGGGGGGGGGGCGGCTTTCCATCTGTTGGACGGAATGCTCTTGCGTTGCTGCAGCCCGTCTGTTCTCAGTTTCAGCCTGCTTCTTCCGGGTGACGGGTCACCAGGCTTCCGTCTTTGTCCCTCTGCCAGCTCCCCAGAACCTTATCTCCCCGGGGCAGAGCCGTCTGTGGTACTCCTCCTTTCCCCACCACCCCTATATGTCCGCCCTCCTTTCACCCCGGTTTGCTATAGTTTCACGTTCCTCGGTCCTTACTCTACTTATTCTGTACCCTTCCATCAGCTTCTGTGTCCGCAGACCACTGGTTTTCTGGACATGTTCCCGCTGCAGGCCTTTTCCTCTGCCCAGCTTTGTGCTCTGGGTACCGAATGCACCCGGGGCTCTGGCCTTGCACCTCTCTTCCCCATTTCCTTGGCCCATCGGCCCTGAATTTTTCACCATGTGTCCTCCTAAGAACCAGGAAATCTCTTACATAACCACAGTTCTGTGATCAATTAAGAAAGTTTAACACAGCTACCGTATATCATCTAATTTATAATCCATATTAAGTTTTTGCCAGTTGTCCCAATATTGTCCCCTGTAGAAACTTTTCCCCCAATACAGAATATAATTCAGGGGCGATCACTGCATTGGCTGTCCTGTCTCTTTAGTCTCCCATAATCTGGAACAATTCCTTTACCCTTTGATTTGTCGACATTTTTTAAAGTTTTTTTTTTAGATTTTATTTATTCATTTTAGAGAAAGGAGAGAAGGGGGGAGGAGCAGGAAGCATCAATTCTGGTATGTGCTTTGAGAAAGCATTTTTGAAGAGTACCAACCCATTAATTTGAAGCATGTTCATTCATTTGGGCTCGCCTGGTCCTTTCTTCATGATTAAATTTACATTGTGTGTTTTTGGCAGAATACTACACAAATTATGTGTCTTTTATTTTATTTGTTTATTTTAGAGATGGAGAGAGAAAGAAACATCAATTCACTTACGGTATTTATTCATTCACTGGGTGATTCTTATATGTGCTCTAAAAAGGGATGGAACCCACAACCTTGGCATATCCTTATAATGCTGTAACCAACTGAGGAACTGGGCCAGGGCCAGTGATGTGTCCTTTTTAGTGTATCAGGAGGTAAAGGGTTTTACTTAGTTCCCATTTTAGTAACTGAGCCAACTCTTAATCTAAAATCACAGCAGAGTCTCAAGTCCTACTCTGTGGAACTCTAGAACCCACGTTCTTACCTGTCCACAGCTTCATGGTTCAACTGGTCTCAGGTATTAGGAAGGGTGGGTGGAGGGGCCCCATGCATTTCTAATCTCAATATGGCTTCTCAATAGCTAAGTTCTGAATTCTGCCGTGTTTTTCAAGTCCACGGTTTAATTCTACACAAGAAGATCCTATTTGGTCTCATTAGTTCCTTAATTAGTGCCATATCTTAAAAAATCAAAACCATGATCACATGAACTGTGGCAGTGCAGTAGATCGAGTGTCGACCTAAAACACAGGTCACCGGTTCGAAACCGTGAGGTCACCAGCTTGAGCACTGACTCATGGGCTTGTGTGCAGGCTTGCCATCCTGAGCAAGGGGTTGCTGGCTTGAGCATGGGATCATCGACCTGATCCAAAGGTCACTGGATTGAAGCCCAAGGTCGCTGACTTGAGCTCAGGGTTGCTGCCTTGAGCAAGAGGTTGCTGGCTCGACTTCCCTGGTAAAGGCAAATATGAGAAGCAATCAATGAGCAACAAAAATGAAGCAACTATGAGTTAATGCATCTCATCTTCCTATCTCTCCCTCCCTCTAAAAATACAAACAAAAATGTGATAAGCAAGGACACCTGCCATACCACTGAAGCCACTGTTGAACCTGGTCATAGGTGAAGTGAGAACAGTTGGCAGCCTGCCCTCAGCACATGAAGTCAAAGGGAACCATTGTACACCCAGAGCCCATAACTGCATTCTGCCCATCTGGTCAAGTGGAATGCAGTTAAGAGGTTTTTCCTTTTAACAGATAGGAATACACCATACTTTATTATTTATTTATTTATTTATTTGTATTTTTCTGAAGTTGGAAACGGTGAGGCAAACTCCCGCATGTGCCCGACCGGGATCTACCCGGCATGCCCACCAGGGGGCGATGCTCTGCCCATCTGGGGCATCGCTCTGTTGCAACCAGAGCCATTCTAGCACCTGAGGCAGAGGCCATAGAGCCATCTTCAGTGCCCGGGCCAACTTTGCTCCAGTGGAGCCTTGGCTGCCGGAGGGGAAGAGAGAGACAGAGAGGAAGGAGAGGGGGAGGGGTGGAGAAGCAGATGGGCGCTTCTCCTGTGTGCCCTGGCCGGGAATCGAACCCGGGACTTCTGCACACCAGGCCGATGCTCTACCACTGAACCAACCGGCCAGGGCGCAGACAAATCTTTAATAAAAAAAATAACGTTAAAAATATAAAACATTCTCAGGTATTACAATCCATTTCCTACTGCTCATGTTCATGGTTGTGGGTCACTGGAGCCAATCATAGCTGTCCTCCAGGACAACACCAAATTTTTATTGGATAATGTGTAAAGTACACCGGTCGTTGTGAGGTCAGGAAGTAAACTTCCCTCCTTTAAATCCAATAGTCAGCTAGCTAATTGCAGAAACCCTTCTGACGAAGAAGATGGCTAAAAGAAAAAAAAGATGAGGAGTATCGTACTTTTCAGCAGGAATGGACAGAGGAATTCACCTTTGTGGAGAGAGCAGGTTCTGCAGTGTGTCTAATATGCAATGATAAAATTGCATCGATGAAACAGTCAAATATAAAGTGGCACTTTGACACACGCCATACTACATTTGCATCGAAATATCCAGCGGGGGACAGCAGGAAGAAAGCATGTCAAGAGCTACTGTGCAGAGTGCAAGCTAGTCAGCACCAACTCCGTGTTTGGACCCAACAAGATGACTGAAATTCAGCTAACTTTGCTGGTGCTTTAGCAATTGTGAGAAATGGAAAGCCAGTTCACAGATGGGGAGTATGCCAAAACATTCATGCTTGATGTTGCCAATGAACTTTTTGACGACTTTTCAGATAAAGACAAGATAATCAAACAAATAAAAGACATGCCTCTGTCTGCAGGAACTGTTCACAATCATACCATCATGATGGCAAATCAAATTGCGGCAACACAAGTGAAGGACATAAATGCAGCACCATTCTTTTCTCTTGCTTTGGATGAGTCAACAGACCTAAGCCATTTATCCCAGTTCAGCGTGATTGCAAGGTATTCTGTCGGCGACACACTAGTGAGGAAAATCTTACTGTTTTGTCTATGAAAGAGACAACAAGAGGGGAGGATTTATTCAAGTCTTTCACTGAGTTTGCTAAAGAAAAAATCTACCGATGGATAAACTTATTTTGGTGTGTACTGATGGTGCTCCGTGCCTGGTGGGGAAAAACAGAGGATTCGTAGAGCTTCTTCGTAAACATGAAAAGAGACCCATCCTAAGTTTTTTTTTAAGTATTTTTTTAAATTATTTTTATTTATTTATTCATTTTAGAGGAGAGAGAGAGAGAAGGGGGGAGGAGCAGGAAGCATCAACTCCCATATGTGCCTTGACCAGGCAAGCCCAGGGTTTTGGACTGGCAACCTCAGCATTCCAGGTTGACACTTGATCCACTGCGCCACCACAGGTCAGGCCCATCCTAAGTTTTTACTGCATCCTACATCAGGAGGCGCTTTGTGCTCAGATGTGTGGCAAGCAGCTTGTTAAGATGATGTCACTGATCATTCAGGAGGCCAACTTGATTGTTGCCCAAGCTTTAAATGATCACTAGTTTAAAACACTGCTGGATGAAGTTGGGAATAATTATGCTGGTCTGCTTCTGCACACCAATGTGCTTTGGTTGTCAAAAGGGAAGGTGCTCCGCCATTTCGTGGCTTGTCTGAGCAAAATCCGGACTTTTCTTGAAATGAAAAATGTCGAGCATCCTGAGTTAGCTAACACTGTGGCTCCTGAAGTTCTGCTATCTCATGGACATGACTGAACATCTGAACCAGCTCAATGTGAAAATGCAAGGCATTGGAAATACAGTCTTATCCCTTCAACAAGCAGTGTTTGCATTTGAAAACAAGCTGGAACTCTTCATTGTCGACATTGAAACAGGTCGTTTACTACACTTTGAAAAACTGGGAGAGTTTAAAGATGCATGCACAGCAAGTGACCCTGCTCAACATCTTGATCTCCAGCAGCTAGTGGGCTTCACATCTAATCTCCTGCAGTCATTCAAAGCACACTTTGGAGAATTTCATGAGTGCACTTGTCTTTTTAAGTTCATCACCCATCTACACGAGTGTGCAGTGGACAGCGCCGACCTGAGTTACATCCCCGGTGTCTCCGTCAGAGATTTTGAGCTACAAGCTGCTGACCTGAAGGCCTCAGACATGTGGGTGAATAAGTTCAAGTCACCAAATGAAGATTTGGAAAGACTTGTACAACAGCAGGCAGAGTTGGCGAGCAAACACAAGTGGGGAGAAATGAAAAAACTTCAACCCATGGACCAGCTAATTGTCAAAACTTGGAACACACTTCCTGTCGCATACCACACACTGCAGCATGTGAGTATTGCTGTACTGACAATGTTTGGCTCTATGTATGCATGTGAGCAGTCTTTCTCACATCTAAAGAATGTTGAGACCAACCTACAATCACGTTTAACAGATGGAAGTCTCAACACCTACATGAAGCTTAACCTCACCACGTATTAACCATACTACAAGGCCATCAGCAAAACCATGCAGCACCAGAAGTCGTATTAATGGTAAGAAGTACTTTATCCATCATTGGTTAGCAACAGCATAATACCGTTATTAAAAAGAATTCAGAGACTTATTGTACTTTAAAAGTGTTGGTCTTACATAAAATGCGCACATTTACTTGTATTTAGTGTTAAACATATTGTATGGCTCTCACGGAATTACATTTTAAAATATGTGGCATTTGAATGACTAAGGTATTACAACGCGCAACGAAAAACTAATGATTGATGCTTCTCATCTCTCTCCGTTCCTGTCTGTCTGTCCCTGTCTATCCCTCTCTCTGACTCACTGTCTCTGTAAAAATAAATTAATTAATTAAACATGTGGCGTTCGTGGCTCTCTCAGCCAGAAAGGTTCCCAACCCCTGTTCTAGCATATGTTATGCCTCAAGTTTATTTGTATAGAGGAAACAGTTTTACAAAATAGAAAAGGTTTAGGTCTACTGTTACTCCAACAGGGTGGTCTATATACAGCCCTAGGAGAGACTTGTTGCTCTTATGCTAATAACTCTAGAATTATTAAGAAAAGTTTATCTTTAGTCAGGAAAAATATAGAAAAGAGAAAAAAGAATTTGAACAGTTAGAAAACTGGTTTTCAAAGAGTGTTTAATTAGTCACCCTAGCTAACAATCCTATTGTCTGCAGCGATTAGTCCTCTTACTTTAATGTTGTCTTGTACCATGTTTAATCAATTTAATAGCAAGGTTTGTTCAAGAAAAGGTAAATTTTATTAAATTAAGAACAATCAGAGGGCAATATACAATTATCTATGACAATAGCAATGAAACTGAATCAAGGATTTGATTAAAAATTTAGTAAAACCGGCCCTGGCTGGTTGGCTCAGTGCTAGAGTGTCGGCCTGGTGTGCGGTAGTCCCGGGTTCGATTCCCGGCCAGGGCACACAGGAGAGGCACCCATCTGCTTCTCTACCCCTCCCCCTCTTCTTCCTCTCTGTCTCTCTCTTCCCCTCCCACACCAAGGCTCCATTGGAGCGGAGTTGGCCCGGGCGCTGAGGATGGCTCCATGGCCTCTGCCTCAGGTGCTAGAATGGCTCTGGTTGCAACAGAGCGACGCCCCAGAGGGGCAGAGCATCGCCTCCTGGTGGGCATGCCGGATGGATCCCGGTCAGGCGCATGTGGGAGTCTGTCTGACTGCCTTCCAGTTTCCAGCTTCGGAAAAATACAAAAAAAAAAAATTAGTAAAACCAGTGGGGAATGTGATAGGGGCCTAGTGTTGTGTATGGGACCTCAGTATTGTGTATAGAGAGTTGGACATAAAGAGGTACTTTAAACTTGCTTTGAGTAGCTGCTTAGAGTAGAAAATCCCCAATAGTCTGTACAAGGAAGTTAAGCATTGACTGGAGCTTGCCTATGGCAGTAACTTAAAGTAGAAAATTTTTACAAGCCCAACTAGTGAGATATCTTGACTTAAATCTTGCCTACAGAAGCAGGATATAGTTTTATGCTTTTAACCTTGCAGCTCTTAGAGGAAGAACTGTAATCAGCTTTAGAACAAAGAATGCTTTCTACCAAAATGTCGAGAATGTTGGTGCATACATATTGTAATAGCTATGACTTTGTGATTTATCTCCTTAAATACTGCTCTCTCCCTAGTCTTGGGGCTGTTAGCTGTTTCTCAGCTACTAGTCACCGGGCCCGCTAATAAAGGCTCATTAAATTTATAATCAATTTGGGTTCCGATCAATAATTAATCGTACATAACAAGAGGAGGGGAGATAGAGAGGCAGACTCCTGCATGCGCCCCAACTGGGATCCACCCAGCAATGCCATCTAGGCACTTTTAGCACCTAAGGCAGATGTGCTATCCTCAGCACCCAGGGCCATGCTCTAACCGTTGGAGCCACTGGCTCCCGGGAGAGGAAGAGGGAGAGAAGGGGGGAGGGAAGGGAAAAGCAGGATGGTTGCTGCTCCTGTGTGCCCTGACCAGGAATTGAACCTGGGACATCCATACACTGGGCCAGCACTCTGTCCACTGAGCCACCAGCCAGGGCCTGTGTTTTATAATTTTCATCAAAAGATCTGATGGCTATTTACTAGCTGTGCAGTTTTAGGATAATTACTTTTTCTGAGCTACAGTTTTCTTCAGTTGTAAGATGGGAACAAATAACGATGACTACTTAAATGATTATGTGAGGGACTGTGTTAGTTTCCAACAGTGGCTGTAACAAATTACCACAAACTTAGTGGCTTAAAACAACACAATACAACACAATTTCATTTATTTACTTATTTTTTTAATTGATTTGAGAGAGGAAAGGAGACAGAGACAGAAACATCTATCTGTTCCCGTATGTGCCCTGACTGGGGATTGAACCTGTTGGGAACTGCAAGCTGACAGGGTTCTTACAGTTTAGATTTTGGGGGTACAGGGTGTGGGGGACTGGCAGTAAGCTGACAGTTTGCCCAGCCCCCCACCTCACTTGCTTGATTAAGTCGCTAAAGGCTAAGTTCTTCCTCACACCTCTATGTTCGCTGTGAGGCTGGATGGTTTTTACCTGTCCTATTCCCCATGTCCCTCGGAGAAACTGGAGGCAGTTTTCTTTTTACTCTGTTTTGTGAAGTTAAGATGTTATGCAGGGTGGAGGGTTTTCTGCACTGGGGAGAATTCTTGGGCTGGCTCGGAAATGTGACTTTGTTTCAAAGATCTCTTTGATTTGCTAAAGACTTTGCTTTGCCCTATAAATAAAGGGATTTGGAGGTGGAGGCTTGCTCTTGCAAGCCATCTGCATTGCAAAGAGACCTCCTGATCCCATCTTTTTTTTTATTATTCATTTTTAGAGAGGAGAGAGAGAGGGAGAGAAAGAGACAGAGAGAAAGAGAGAAGAGAGAGACAGAGAGAGAGAAGGAGGGAGGAGCTGGAAGCATCAACTCCCATATGTGCCTTAACCAGGCAAGCCCAGGGTTTTGAACCGGCGACCTCAGCATTTCCAGGTCGACACTTTATCCACTGCACCACCACAGGTCAGGCCAATCCCATCTTTTTTATATCTGAGTTTATTTCTTCATTCTGCACCCTTCTCACTCAGGACCAAGACAATTACTAGCCACGCTGGTCCGCGGCAGAACCCACAACCCTTGCATATTGGGATGATGTTCTAACCAATAGAACTATCCAGCCAGGGCAAAACAACACAATTTTATTATCTTATAGTTGTGGAGATCAGAAGTCTGAAATGGATGTCACTGGGTGATAAATATATGAAATTCCAACTGCCCTTTTGTTGTCCCACCTGGCTGCCTGACCTCACCCTTACTTACTGGATAATCGCCCCTGAGGCAGAAGAGTTCCAAGAAGCTGATCTACCACCTCAAGGAGAAACGTTCTAGAAAGCTGAAACCATAAAACCGTAAAAGGGAACATACCAGAACTTTTGACTCAGTACCCCCTCAGTCTCTCCCAAACACTATAAAATTCACCCCTAATCAGTTACCGGTGCCCTTCTCCCCGGGAGAAGTGCCCGGCAGGGTTCCTTTCTTCCTTTCAATAAAAGCCTGTTACTCTGGTCTTTTCGGACTCCCATGGATTCCAACACTGGGTAAGAGATGTCAGTAGGGCTGCATTGCCACTGACAGCTGTAGGGGAGAAGCCAGGTCCTTGCCTTGCCTTTTCCAGCTTTTAGAGGCTGCCCTCATTCCTCAGTGCCTGGCTCCCTCTTTTCAAAGCAGCACTGGTATTACACAGACCTCTGCTTCTGTCACCATATCTTTCTGACCCTCCTGCCTCTGCCTTTCACTGATAAGGGGATTTGTGATTACATTGGGCCAAACAGGTAATCCAGGACAATTTCCCACCTCAAGGCCCAAGAATCTACAGCCTTTATTCCCTCTTGCTATGTACAGGTCATAGTCACAGGTTCCAGAGACAAGGACATAGACATCTTAGGGGGGTGACGGGGATTATTCTGCCAACTAGAGGGTGTATCCTGTGTGGACATATATCCAGGACTCCGTGAAGCATTCCTGTGAATTTTGAAGCACCAATGAACCCCAGTTGGTTGGAATCAGAGAAGCTTCTTAGAGAAAATAATGTCTAAACTGAGTCTATTTTAAAATATCATCTGCCATTTAGCAAATACCTCAGCCATGGTGCCAGACGGCTGCATAAACTATAATCTCAGTAATAACACTGAGGATAAATATTATTATTAGCCCTGTCATAGAGATTTAAAAACTAAGGTTCAGAGCTATGGAAAAATACCTCTCATTAGCACTCACTAGTCAATAGAACTAGAAAGGTTGTTCTGATGAGAACAAAGACCGGGGGAGCCCTGGCCAGTTGGCTCAGCGGTAGAGCGTCGGCCCGGCGTGCAGGAGTCCCGGGTTCGATTCCCGGCCAGGGCACACAGGAGAGGCGTCTATTTGCTTCTCCACCCCTCCCCCTCTCCTTCCTCTCTCTCTCTTCCCCTCCCGCAGCGAGGCTCCATTGGAGCAAAGATGGCCTGGGCGCTGGGGATGGCTCTGTGGCCTCTGCCTCAGGCGCTAGAATGGCTCTGGATGCAACAGAGCGTCCCCCCAGAGGGGCAAAGCATCGCCCCCTGGGGGGCATGCCGGGTGGATCCCGGTCGGGCGCATGCAGGAGTCTGTCTGACTGCCTCCCCATTTCCAGCTTCGGAAAAATGAAATAAATAAATAAATAAATAAGACTGGGGGGAAAAAGTCCAAAAAATATGAGGCCCAGGCACAAAAGGAAGACCCGGGGCAGGGGTGGGGGTTATTTGTTGCATTTTCCCAGATGGCAGAAGACAGTGCCCAGGTGCCAGGAGGAGTATTTGGGGAGAGAAAGAAAAAGGGCACAGGGATCAGAAAGGAATTTGGATATGGAAACCATACTCTACTTACCGTATATATTTCACAAACTTTAAAATGTCAGAGCAAGAAGAGAAGACAAGCAGCCATCTGGTTTAAGGACTTTTTAAATGGACCTGTTTCTTACTCATGTTCCACAATGAGAGGACAGCCGAGTAGGAACTGGAAACCAGGTTCCAGCCCTACATCCCTTCTGGCAATGCTGGCAGCAGCCAGGTTAGTGTGAATGGAACCCTCCAGAACCACCCCTCCATTCTCAACTCTTCAGGGCTCTTCTGCTGCAGAGCCTCATTTTGTGCCCAGAAGTTTTACTGTGGAGTTTTGAGGTACAGCTTGGGCTGCTATCAGGCAAGTAGCCTCTGGGGGGCAGCCGAGCCAGGCAGCAAGTGACAGAAATAGACAAGTCAAGGACTGAGTGGAGGTCCTTGGCATCACTGGTTAATGACACACTAAGGAGAAAATAAGGGAATGATGTTCCCAACTGTACCCTCTAATGTGGCAATAAAAATGATTGAGGCACCCAGATGTCCCTTTCAAAGTTACCATCCCACCAGTCTAGATTGGTTCCACATGAGGTCACCCTACTCAGGACACTGCAACAACTCCTCTCAGAATAACCTTCAGGCCCAGGCTGGACAGAAGGGTCAGGCCAGCACTGGCTTTGGGGATCATTTTATTAAAGTTCAGTGTTAAAATTAGCCCTTCCCCCCCCACCCCCTAAATCACCATGTGCCCTAGTCTTTCAAAAACTTCCTCTCCCTCTGATAAGATACATTGCCCTGATCCGAACAAGCACCGGGCTGATCCCAATACAGCAACTAGAGGGGTTCTGTTCAAACAGAAGACAGCTCAGTTCATTCTCTGCTCAGGACTCTACAGGTCCTGCAGGGCTGGACCACCAACCACTACATTTCCAAGACTTTCTTGTAGGTCAAGATTGGGTTTATATATTGCTGGTCAAATTTGGGCATGTGAGATTGTGATTCAGAGCTGACCTCTATATGTAAGGTGACCAATCATCCTCCTTTAGGGAGACAGTCCTTCTTTTGTAAGTTCTGTCCTCCTTTTTGATATTGGAAGACTAATCTGTAAATGTCTGTATTTGATCGATGCAGAGTCGATCCATTGCGAGTGACGTGATGTATGAGTACTTTTTTCGTATAATTATTATTAAAAATTAATAGGCATGTAAGCATAATTATAATATAAAATATTACAAATGTTTTTATTATGCATTTATCATAGTGTATTATTGTCGCAATGAATAAAATGTTTCTCTTTTATTTACGATATTGTTTTCTTCTATTTATTTTTGTCCTTTTCATTGTAAAAAAGTTAGTCACCTTACTGTACAGAAAGTGCAGGGCATGGGCGTAGAATGGGGTGGAGGCCCTGGCTGAGTGGCTTAATGAATAAAGCATCATCCCATGTATTGTCCTGGTGCACTGAAGTTGCAGGTTTGATCCCCAGTCAGGGCACATAAAAGAAGCACAAATGAGTGCACAACTGAATGGAACAACTAAGAGGAACAAGGAATTCATGCTTCTCTTTCTCTCTATCTTATCTATCTCTTTCACCCTCCCCTTCCACTCTTCCCTTACTCTCTCTCTCTCTCTCTCTCTCTCTCTCTTTCTCTCTTTCATCAATGGAAAATTTAAAAACAATAAAAGAATGGGGTGGAGGTGATAGCCCCTGACTGTCATCCTTCATAGTCCCGTTCTGTAGTGGGGCTTGTGAACCATTCCTGTAAGATCAGCCTAGACAGAATCCCAGTGATTCATCAGGTTCTCTAGACTTCTCTTCGTCAGCCGGGGACATATTGCTGGGGACAGAATCCATTCTAGCTCATTTAAGCAGAAAATGACTCTCTACGGGGTATGGAAGGGCTTACAGAGTTAATGGGAGAGCTGAGGACACCCACTGTAGGTTAAACTTGCATAACACACTCCCAGAGGCCCCAAGGGAGCTGCCACCTTATCTATGATCAGGTGGCTACTGGCTCCACAGTGATGCTGCTACAACCCAGAGGCCTCTCTGGACTATCAAACTGTCACAATCAAGATGCCACCATGATCAGAAAGCACAGACCCTGTTGCAGCTCCAGAGTCACACTGTGAATGTTACTATGGTTACCAGTGATACCACTACTTGCTCCTTACTACTCATAATGCTAGTGATCGGACAGTGGAATTTCTCAGAGCCAGAGAATGAGCAGACCCAGCAGAGCTGTGGCTCCCTTCTTACCTGCACCTCTGCGCAAGCCTGCCTGACCTCTGCTGCCAGAGGGTCCCAGAAACACAGACAGCAGCTTCCCAGCCTCAGTAGGGAGAGAAACACAGACATGAAGTTGGAATCGATGTTTAGCTCCAGTCTACCATGGCAACGTTTTTGTTACCACTAAGTGGAATAGATTCAGATGTCGGCAACCAAGAACCTGATCAGCACAGGTTCTGTGTCTGGTGACATACAGGCCAGTCACAAATTTCAAAAGGTGCCTGTTCAATATGCAACAGTCTGACTAGGAAAATGTTTTTTTACATTGGACTGAAACCAGTCCCAACTTTGCTTTCAGGGGCCAAACAAAATAAGTCGGCTCCTATGCCCATTCACCTGCCCTTCAATGAGCCAAGGATGGTAATGGTGATGTTCCCCAAACTGTGCTCAGCAGCACTGAAAATGCTGGCTTTCCAATGACAGAAGGGGGCTGAGACTGTATCCAGAAACATCTCCCCACTGCGATTCCTCCTTCCTCCCCCCATTTCTCAGCCCCCTGGACTCTCCTCAGCACAGCTCACACGCCCTGCCCTATGGCACATACAGCCTGAGCAGCCATCAACGTGGTATCCCACTTGAGACACTCCTGTTCTCCGACTTCTGTAAGGTAACCAAGTCCACGTGCTCGGACAGTCAAAGGCCTGGGAATGAAGAGATGGCGAGGCATTCCCAAGAGTACAATATTATCATGTTGTCATAGCAAAGGCAAAACCACCGCTATTGGCAACTGCCAGGCTCCTCAGAGGCTGAGAAACCAATTAATTCAAAACCATTAATGTACAGTATGCTAAATTGGTCACCAGAGGGAGTTTAGATCTTTGGCCAGAACCGTCATTACAGCAGCTTGTTTTTGCAGAGCTTTTCCTCCTCACATCCAAGGACTCCAAGCACCTTGCATCCCGAGTCTCATCAGTGACAAGTGCTCAATGAGCAGGCAGGTGGCCACTCCCCTTCTCCCACTTTTTAAAGAAGGGCACCTAAAGGTCAAGTGACTTTTTTTTTACTTCATGTTAATTACAACCTTCCATAGCTGTTATTTGCAAGTTCAAGGGCTCTATGAAAGCTTTGTCATTGATTTTAAAAGTCGAATTCACACTCCCTGGCTGCTTTGACACTCCCATTAAGCAGAGGAGTCAAAAATGAAAAGAGGCAGTTTCCCCCTCATTTTGGTGATGCATGAACGACAAAGAATTTGGTAAAATAAATGAACTGCCTCTGGCACAAGAATTTATTTATTCAGAACCCTTCTTGGTTTCTTATGTTGAGTAAATATTATGGACTATACAGACCTGAGAATTTGACCCCCAAGAAATGAACAGTCCAGCTGGGAAGAGCTGTCTCTGTGGGCCAGAGGGAGACAAAGCCATTTCTCTGAGGGATGTGGGAAAGCTTCACAAAGAAATGACAAAGGACAGGAAAACCAAATAAAACAAAGCAGCGGGTTCCTTACGAGGGCAGGGCAGCATCCAGAGAGCCTGCCCAAGAGTTCTGGATGCCCTGGTCCATGTCCTGACTCGGGCTCTGTTCCCCAGCCTTCCCACTGATACAGGTACAGCCAAGATTTTTGCCAGTAAATTCCATGTGGTTTAGGCTAGCCTGCATCCCTGGCTGACGAAGAGTTCTTTCTGGGAAGAAGCAATGAGTGAACAAAGTCCTGGAAAAAGAAGAGACCAGACCTTTCAGGGAGCTGGAACAGAAGGTTCGCGATGATAGGGTTTGAACCTCCAAATCTCTATACTAGATCCCGGCCCACATGTTAACAAGTACCAAACACACATTTGAGAAGTATGCTGCTGTTATGTAAAATGTCACCACAGGAGGAAGCTGGGTACCAAGAACCTTTCTGTATTATTTTTGCCAGTTTCTGTGAGTCTATACTTATTTTAAAATAAAAGATTTTTGAAAAAGCACATTGCTGTTGATATGACCGAGGGAGATAGTTGTCTGAATTTTCACCTCCTCTGCTAAATACGGTGTGTGGTTGGGCTACATACGAGGTGACTTGGGCAGAAGTCAATGCTGGTGAGAAGAGCCAGACATAGAAGTGTGAGCTAAACCAAAACCATACCAGGGAGACAGCGGGGTCGTATCAGGAAGTGGGGGAAATCCAGGAGGCTAAGGCAGGATCAAGTCAACCTGGGTACCAAGCATTCAGACCAGGAGTCAGGGAGGGAGCGTTGGCGGCAGAGCTGGCTGGGGCTTCAGGGGGAGATGTGAACAATTGCCTCCTGGGTCCAGGTCAGTCTGAAGTTTGCTCCTACAAGCTGCTGTGGTGTGATGTAGTGTGTGTTGGTTTCCACTATAAAGGGTCGGGGGGGCCCTGGCCGGTTGGCTCAGTGGTAGAGCGTTGGCCTGGCGTGCAGGACTCCCAGGTGTGATTCCCGGCCAGGGCACACAGGAGAAGCGCCCATCTGCTTCTCCACCCCTCCCCCTCTCCTTCCTCTCTGTCTCTCTCTTCCCCTCCCGCAGCCAAGGCTCCATTGGAGCAAAGTTTGCCCTGGTGCTGAGGATGGCTCCATGGCCTCTGCCTCAGGCGCTAGAATGGCTCTGATTGTGGCCGAGCAATGCCCCAGATGGGCCGAGCATCGCCCCCTGGTGGGCATGCCAGGTGGATCCCAGTCGGGCGCATGTGGGAGTCTGTCTGACTACCTCTCCATTTCCAACTTCGGAAAAATACAAAAAAAAAAAAAAAAAAAAAGGGCCAGGGAAGAGGTGAAGGGACCAAGATAGAAGAGGAATAACAGCTAAAGGGGAAAAAAGAAAACTTTAGCTGCTTGCTGGCCATGCACTGGACGCTGAGTCAGGTGCCATGTGTAGACTTCATTTAATTCTCACATTCCTCTTCATAGCAGGTGGTATCATCTTCAGTGACTAAATGGAGAACGGGGAGCTCAAAGAAGCAACCTGGGCCCTGGCCAGTTGGCTCAATGGTAGAGCATCGGCCAGTGTGTGGATATCCCAAGTTTGAATCCCAGTCAGGGCACACAGGAGAAGTGACCATCTGCTTCTCCATCCCTCCCCCTCTTCCTTCTCTCCCTCTCTCTTTCTCTCTCTCTCTCTCTCTCTCTCTCTTTGCCTCCTGTAGTGATGGCTGGACTGGTTCCAGCGCATCACCCTGGGTGCTGAGGATAGCTGTGTGGATCCTCAGCCTCAGGCACTAAAAATAGCTCGGTAGTGAGCATGTCGGCAGATGGGCAGAGCACAACCCCAGACAACCCCGGGGTGGACCCCGGTTGGGGCATATGCGAGAGTCTCTCTATCTCCCCTCCTCTCACTTGGAAAAGAAGAAAAAAAATAAAAAGGTTCTAAATGTGCTCATCATGTCACATCACCCACACCTCCAACCTATCCCAAGCAACTCAGCGTCTGGTGGGCAAGGCCTGTTTCATCCGCAGGAGCTGCTGATTGGACCCAGGGTAGTCACAGGCTGCAGGCCACAGCTGGTGCCATTGTTTGGCCCCAAGGGGTGCACATTGTTCATTTTGATGACTCTTGTCAAACAGGCCCCCCGCAGAGCCTGCACAACTGGAAGCTTTGCTTCCCCACACCCTGTGAGATCCATCTGTTATTAGGGTTTTGTTTTTTTTTTTTTGTTTTTTTTTTTTTTTCATTTTTCTGAAGCTGGAAACAGGGAGAGACAGTCAGACAGACTCCCGCATGCGCCCGACCGGGATCCACCCGGCACGCCCACCAGGGGGCGACGCTCTGCCCACCAGGGGGCGATGCTCTGCCCATCCTGGGCGTTGCCATATTACGACCAGAGCCACTCTAGCACCTGGAGCAGAGGCCACAGAGCCATCCCTAGCGCCCGGGCCATCTTTGCTCCAATGGAGCCTCGGCTGCAGGAGGGGAAGAGAGAGACAGAGAGGAAAGCGCGGCAGAGGGGTGGAGAAGCAAATGGGCACTTCTCCTGTGTGCCCTGGCCGGGAATCGAACCCGGGTCCTCCGCACGCTAGTTATTAGGGTTTTTTATCTTTACTTATTGGAGGGTAGTTTTTTAAAGTCAGTGTTATTGAGAGATAACTTCCTTCCTTGTAACCCACAGGGAATTTTTTGTTTGTTTTGTTTTTTGTATTTTTCTGAAGTGAAAAGTAGGGTGGCAGAGATAGACTCCCGCATGTGCCCGATCCGGATCCAACCAGCATGCCCACCAGGGGGCGATGCTCTGCCCATCTGAGGCACTGCTCTGTTGCAACCAGAGCCATTCTAGTGCCTGAGGCGGAGGCCATGGAGCCATCCTCAGTGCCCGGGCCAACTTTGCTCCAATGGAGCTCTGGCTGCAGGAGGGAAAGAGAGAGACAGAGAGAAAAGAGAGGGGGAGGGGTGGAGAAGCAGATGGGCACTTCTCCTGTGTGCCCTGGTCGGGAATCGAACTTGGGACGTGCACACGCTAGGGCAATGCTCTACCACTGAGCCAACTGGCCAGGGCCCACAGGAAAGTTTTGATTCAGACTCTCTCCTTTCACAATACCTGAGCTTCAAGGATAGGAACAGTTTAGGGTCCCTCAAATCGAAAGGGTCCTGACTGCTTGGTGTCTTGCCTTACACTAATTCCCCCATTAAATCTCCCAAGCCATCATCACCTGGGTGTCCACAGGTTTTAAGCCCAGGACTGTGTGAGCATGAACATGAGCATCACATGCATTATCCTGTTTGAAGCTGTGAGGTGGTTCTTATTATCTCCACTCCATGGGTAAAGATGCAGAGGAGATGCAGTGAACCTGTGTCCACAGCCCATCCTCTGCCTTGCTTGATCAGACTTATTGGACTAGAACTCGGACCTCTAGAACTTACGTTCCAGTCTGCCTTCAGCTGCTATGGGACAAAGAGGAATCTTCCCCACTGTTTAAGAAATGGGTGTTGATGTCCATGGCCTGAGTGGGAGATGGAGCAGGAAACAGCCCGACACTGTAGACCCCAATCCTTCATTGCTCATCACAGGGAGTAAGCAGCACAGGGAAAGCACTCCCCTTGCCATGTGGCACTCGCTGCATGCAGCCCGAGCCCTAGGGGATGTGGGGGAAGGAAGAGGTCCATATTTCAAGCACTTACCCAGTACGGGCAAGGCCGGCCGGCCCTGTCAGGGGGCTTTCCTTGTCCCAGGAACGAATTACAGAGGCAGGTGGAAGTAGTTATCTTTGTTGAGAGAAACAGGGAACCGGAACTCACTCGGAGGCCCTGAAAGATGACGGGAATGAAAACCAGATTCCGCGGTTAGTGATGGGAGAGAGTAGACAAGCTGCCATTCCATTATAGAACCTGGGACGGGTGGGGGTGCACCTATTAGGGTGGGAGAATGAGGCCCAGACAGTCAAGCATCTTGCTCAAGGTCATACAAGCTTTAAAAACTTAAACATAGTCCCTGTTTGCCAGCACAGTCTCGCCATCTCCCCACGGTCCCTTCAAGTACCTGGTTCCCACCCACCCATAAGGCCCACACTATCGGAGAGGATGCAGGAGGCCAGATATAAGTCTCAGTGGTACTGATATAATCCATCGGCTGGCTGGGTGTCATAATGGGCTTTTTTTTTTTTTCTCCTTTTTTGTATTTCTCTGAAGTTGGAAATGGTCAGACAGACTCCTGTGTACGCCCGACCGGGATCCACCCTGCACGCCCACCAGGGGACGATGCTCTGCCCATCTTGGGGCATCGCTCTGCTGCAATCAGAGCCATTCTAGCGCCTGAGGCAGAGGCCACAGAGCCATCCTCAGCACCAGGGCAAAATGCTGCTCCAATGGAGCCTTGGCTGCGGGAGGGGAAGAGAGAGACAGAGAGGAAGGAGAGGGGGAGGGGTGGAGAAGCAGATGGGCGCTTCTCCTGTGTGCCCTGGCAGGGAATCGAACCCGGGACTCCTGCACGCCAGGCCGATGCTCTACCACTGAGCCAGCCGGCCAGGGCCTGGGCTTTTATTATTTTCATATTAATGGTCCCATTGCATATATGATCTTTGGATGTTTGGCTAAAATGTCTCTGTGTTTGCCTGACCTGTGGTGATGCAGTGGATACCATTGTTGACCTGGTATGTTGAAGTCACCAGTTCAAAGCCCGGAGCTTGTCTGGTCAAGACACATTTGAGAAACAACAGCTATGAGTTAATGCTTACTGCTCCTCCGCCCTCCCCCCACCTCCTCTCTCTCTTTTTCCTCTCTCTAAAATCAATAAATAAAATATTTTAAAACATCTCTGTGTTTGCTCCACAACTTGCTAGTATGTGCAGATGGAACATTACTATAAAGGGGATGAATGAAAAAATCCCGAAGTGGCAGTTCAGCCAGGAACATGTGATTTTTACCCAAAGCTGGTAAAACATTTGTCTACACCTGACCAGGAGGTGGCGCAGTGTATGGAGCATTGGACTAGGACGCAGAGGACTCAGGTTAGAGCCCCGAGATCACCAGCTTGAGTGTGGGGTGTGGGGTAAGGGGGTGGGGGGGGGTGTCGCTGGCTTGAAGCCCAAAAGTCACTGGCTTAAAGTCCAAGGTTGCTGGCATGAGCAAGGGATCACTCGCTTTGCTGGAGCCCCCCCCCCCATCAAGGCACATTTGAAAAAGCAATCAATGAACAACTAAGGTGCCGCAACGAAGAATTGATGCTTCTTATCTCTCTCCCTTCCTGCTTGTCCCTATCCATTCCTCTCTCTGTCTCTATCTCTCCCTAAAAACAGAGAACAAAACAAAACAAAAAACACCTGTCTATTTCCGCCCCTTAAGGCTGACCCAGCACATGGACTGGGTTCCTTTAGGGAAGTTGGAGACCAGCAGCCTCTCTAGTGGGACACCATGTTGATGGCTGCTCTAGCTGTATATGCCGTAGGACAGGGCACATGAGCTGTGCTGGGGAGAGTCCAGGGGGCTGAGAAATGGGGGGAGGAAGGAGGAATCACAGTGGGGATGTGTTTCTGAACACAGGCTCACCCTGCTTCTGTCATTACTCTCCACACCAACCCTTGGAAAAAAGGATATAGGCTTTGACTGAACCAAGAGACAAAGTTTGACCCCAAGGTTTCGAAGTCCAAATAAACTGGATTTGACTCCCAGCTCTATCAGCTGTTGACCTTGGGCAAAAGATGAACAATAATAGAACACTGAATCCTCACCACTGCCATCTGGAGTAGATATATCTATTATACTCATTGTAATTACAGATGAGGAAGCTGAGGCACAGAGAGGTGAAGTAACTCACCTGAGGCCACACAATTGGTCTGGTTCTAGAGTCTTTTTTTTTAAGTGAGAGGAGGGGAGAGAGTGAGACTCCTGCATGCAACCCAACTGGGATCCACCTGGCAACCCCTGACTAGGGCCAATGCTCACATCAATCGAGCTATTTTTAGTGCCTGAGGCTGACACTGGGACCAACTGAGCTATACTCAGAGCCCAGGGTTGACGCTCAAATCAATTGAGCCACTGGCTGAGAGAGGAAAAGAGGATAGAAGGGGAAGAGGAAAGGGAGGAAAAGCAGATGGTCACTTCTCTTGTGTGCCCTGACCAAGAACTGATCCTGGGATATCCATACGCCAGGCTAACACTCTACCACTGAGCCATCTGGCCAGGGACTAGAGTCTTTGTTCTTTTTTTTTTTCAGAGACAGAGAGAGAGTCAGAGATAGAGATAGACAGGGACAGACAGACAGGAACAGAGAGATAAGAAGCATCAATCATTAGTTTTTCGTTGCACATTGCAGATGAGCCCACGCTCAAGCTGGCAACCTCGGGGTCTCGAACCTGGGTCCTTGGCATCATAGTCCGATGTTCTATCCACTGCGCCACCACCTGGTCAGGCTAGAGTCTTTTTCCTAACCACTGCACCAGGGCTTCTCAACTTTGGCTGTGCTGTCAATGGGTCAGATGAATCTTTACTGTAGCAGACTGTCTTGTGCAGTGGAGGCTGTCTAGCAGCATCCCTGGTCTCAACCTTCTAGGCACCAATAGCATCACACACACACAGAGGTGTACATTGCCCAGTTTCTCTTAGGTGCAAAATCTCCCCACTGAGAACCATGACATTGCACCTGGCCCCTCAGGCATCCACTGAGGACGCCGGCTCCAGACCTGCTGCAGAGTGTTTCCTCAAGTCCTGCAATAGCAGGAGAACCCAAGATTCTGGGCGTGCAGCTGGCCAGTGTTAGGTGGACCTATATTGCTACAAAGGCTATGGCAGTGCCTGTCCATGGTCAAGGGTTCAGGAGACAGATGATGTCAGGAAAATACAAGAGACACATCAGATACATCTGACATGATCACCCTATAGAGAAAGTGAAGTTCCCTCTTCCTTCAGATCCAGCCCACCCTGCTCTTCCTCCTTCTCGGGGATGAAGTATAATCCTTTCAGCCTGTTTTTTTATGCTTTTAAATTTATAGATTTATATGTGTCTATGGTCAATATGTAGGGCTGACTTCTTCTAATTGAAAATTTAAATAGAATTTTAATTTTGTATTATATAGTCATTTTCTGTTTTCAGTCAACAACATACTTTTGAGATTTATCCATAATAGCATATGTTGCTTTAACTCATCTCTTTTAACTGCTATAAAGTGGTCCGTTATCTGACTATACCATACTTGACTGAGCCAATCTTCTATCAGTGGACACCTGAGTTGTTTCCAGTTTTGTGTGATTACCAGCATTCTGTGCTGATTATCTGTGGAGTGTTTTCTGTGCACATGCTGAATCTGTCTGGGCACATATGTGTTGGAATCCATGGGAGTCCGAAAGACCAGAGTAACAGGCTTTATTGAAAGGAAGAAAGGAACCCTGCCGGGCACTTCTCCCAGGGAGAAGAGCACCAGTTACAGACTAGGGGCGAGTTATCTAGAGCCTGAGGGTATACTGAGGCAAAAGTCCTGGTATGTCCAGAATGCTCCTCCTTGGGGGGCTTGCCAGCTTCTTGGAATTCCTCTGTCTCAGGGGCAATAGTCTAGTAAGAAGGAGGTCTGACAGATAAGCGGAACATCAAGAGGGCAGTTTAGAATACACATATCTATCAATATGGAGAGAGATTGAATTGCAGGTTTACAAGAAATACAACAGAAATTCTATGTTCCATTTCATCAGACACTGCCCTGGTTGTCCATATAGGGTCTATATCTACTTATTGTCTCACTTACAATGACTAAAAGTGCTTTCCAGCACTTGGTACTGCCATTCTTTAAAATCTCTGCCCATCCAAGGCATCTCTTCCCCTGGGGGTGGACCAAGCATGTGAGTAAACACCATCCATCATGTGCTTCTCAGAGGGAAAGGTTGAGAGTCACTTGGTCTGTAAGAACAGTCATCTTTGACCACAAACATCATACTAAGGTTTAAAAGTTGATGAATTGCTTAACAACTAACTCACAGCAATTTACCTTAGCCAGTGAAACACAACCGCACTTAAAACACAGCAGTCATCACATTCACTGCTGCTATGAAAGGACTTCCCAGGGGACTTTGTAAGTATGGCCTGAAGCGCCCCGTGGGTCCCTGTGAATGTGTCTTGGCCAAAGAATAACACTGAGCCTGGAGGTCCGCCCTTCTTCCTCAAGGCTCTGCGTGTGGGCAGGTGTGAAATGAGGGGCCTGAGCAGGAGTTGCGGGACCTCCTCCCACATCCCCCCACTCCTCCCTTGTCCCGGTGGCAGGGTGATGGTCTGCATCTCAGCCAACTAGGAAGAAGGCTGCAGCAGGCAGTGACGTCAGCCTGTTTAGGAGCCATCTGTGCTGGGACCATCTCCTGCCCCCTGACCGTTCAGACCCACCGTGCTCACCTGCTCTGTCCCAGTCATGTGTTTGCTTCCTCCAGAGTCCCAGCTTTCAGGAACTTAGGACAACACAGCAGAAAGCCAAGGAGCCAGAGCTGGTTCCATTTCTGCCCACAACACAGGTCCCTTCCATGGGACCTCTCAGAGTTATTGTGAGGAGCAGCACATGTCAGAACTTTGCAAACTATCAGGTTCCACAGGTGACAGGTTACCTAACATATATTGGGTTTCAACTAAACACTGGCACTCACTGAGTATTTAACATGTAGTATTTTATTTAATATTCCCAGTCATCCCATAAAGTAAGGACTATTACTATTCCCGCTTTGCAAATGAGGAAACTAAGTCACAGAGAGGTAAGGAAACTCACCCAGGATCACGCAGGTAATGAATAGTGGAACTGTGACTTCAGCTTTGATGGTTCTGAACTCTTTTATTTATTTATTTATTTTGTATTTTTCTGAAGTGAGAAGTGGGGAGGCAGAGAGACAGACTCCCGCATGTACCCGACTGGGTTCCACCCAGCATGCCCACCAGGGGGCGATGCTCTGCCCATCTCGGCCATTGCTGTGTTGCAACTGGAGCCATCCTCAGTGCCCAGTCCAACTTTGCTCCAGTGGAGCCTTGGCTATAGGAGGGGAAGAGAGAGACAGAGAGAACGAAGAGGAGGAAGGGTGGAGAAGCAGATGAGTACTTCTCCTGTGTGCCCTGGCCAGGAATCAAACCCGGGATTTCCACACACCAGGCTGACGCTCTACCACTGAACCAATCGGCCAGGGCGGTTCTGAACTCTTAAACATATGTAACACTGACCTCTCAGGTCCCTTTGGAATCCAATGTGTGATTCAGTGACTATGAATGACATAAGGCATGGTCATCAAAGACCTTGACAGTACCATGTCACCCTGGCCAAACAGCTCTATTGGTTAGAGCATCGTCCCAAAGCACAGAGATTGCTATTCAACCCCCAGTCAGGGCACATACAGAAACAGATCAATATTCCTGTCTCTCACACTCTCCCTTTCTCTCTCACTATAATCAGTAAATAAAAAATTTTAAAAGAAAGTACCATGTCTGTGAGAAAGGGCTGGATCGTAAATGGGCAGGACCCTATTCTGGTATTAGTATCAGGACAGCGCAGTGGGCCCATGAATGCCCCCAGGTTAATGTGAGGAGCAGAGGGAGAATGGTAGCAGGGGACACTGGCAGGGTTCTTGCAATGCAGTTTTGCAGGGCAGAGGGCCTACCTAATAGTAAGGATTGCCCCTAGACTTGTGAAATCATTTCCCATCCTGACAGTCCTTAAAGTGTACCTGAAAGGGAGGGAGGCAGGCAGAATCGTTATCCTCACCCAGGTAAGGCTGCCCAGGGCAAACAAGACTCAGAGATGCTGTCTTGCAGCTCTTTCTCGCTGCTCCCTGCTGAAGCTATCTGTTCCCCAGACTCTGCAGGGAAAAATGCAGACAGAACGTCACCCTGGGCAGGCTGATTTCCAGGCCGACCTGTTTTTTTTATTTTTTTTTATTTTTTTGTATTTTTCTGAAGCTGGAAACGGGGAGAGACAGTCAGACAGACTCCCGCATGCGCCCGACCGGGATCCACCCGGCTCTGCCCACCAGGGGGCGATGCTCTGCCCCTCCGGGGCGTCGCTCTATTGCGACCAGAGCCACTCTAGTGCCTGGGGCAGAGGCCAAGGAGCCATCCCCAGCGCCCGGGCCATCTTTGCTACAGTGGAGCCTCGGCTGCAGGAGGGGAAGAGAGAGACAGAGAGGAAGGAGAAGGGGAGGGGTGGAGAAGCAGATGGGCGCCTCTCCTGTGTGCCCTGGCCGGGAATCGAACCCGGGACTTCTGCACGCCAGGCCGACGCTCTACCACTGAGCCAACCGGCCAGGGCAAGGCCGACCTGTTTCTGATGGCGGCAACGATAGAGGTATACTCTTCTCTCTTTCTCAGTCCTTTTGGTCCCTCTAGAACCTGGTGGCTTCCATGGGGTTTCTAACACCCCGCTCCCCTGAGAGGATCTGAAACCAGCAGTGCGCCTCATGTGAGGGGGGTTTGCAGCATTACAGGGAAGAAGCACTTATAATCAGGCGTTTCTTGAACTGTAACGTGCATACAGATCCTGGGGGATCTTATTAAAAATGCAATCTGGGTGAAGCTGAGATTCTTGCATAACAGGCTCTCAAATGAAGCTGCTGGTCAACGACCACAGTGGGAGTAACAGAGACGTGAGGTGAGTGCCAGCATTTAATTGACACCCAATATATGTTAGCTAGCCTGTCACCTGCGGCCCGGGATAGTTTTCGCAGTCCTGAGGTGTGGGGGAGAGCCTGGGGCAGGGGGTCGGGGCTCTTCAAGGCCGCCACCTTTCTAGCTGACTTTTGGAATGCTACTTCAGTTCTAGTCTCAATGTCTCCCTCTGTAGAATAGTCAATGCCTAGTGGTTTTTATTATTATTATTTTTTTGTATTTTTCTGAAGCTGGAAACGGGGAGAGACAGACAGACTCCCGCATGCGCCCGACCAGGATCCACCCGGCACACCCACCAGGGGGCGATGCTCTGCCCACCAGGGGGAGATGCTCTGCCGAGACCAGAGCCACTCTAGCACCTGGGGCAGCGGCCAAGGAGCCATCCCCAGAGCCAGGGCCATCTTTGCTCCAGTGGAGCCTTGGCTGCTGGAGGGGAAGAGAGAGACAGAGAGGAAGGAGGGGGGGGGGGTGGAGAAGCAAATGGGCGCTTCTCCTATGTGCCCTGGCCGGGAATCGAACTCGGGTCCCCCGCACGCCAGGCCGACGCTCTACCACTGAGCCAATCGGCCAGGGCCAATGCCTAGTAGTTTTTAATAAATACCGAAATATTAATAAAAACCTGAAACAGTAGTACCTACCCAAGGAAATTCGTGAAAGGATTGAATTTAAAAAGTACCTACAGGGTACAGAGCCAGAGCCAGGCACACATGAACCTTCACTAAATATTAATCAGCAGCTATAACCAAAGGAACAGAGAAACAGTCTCCTAGAAGCTCAAGTCAGCAGGGAGGTGGGGAGGGAAGGGATCCTTTCTGGTGTCATAGGGTAAAGCCCTTTCTTATTCTGCCCTTGCGGCTGAGGCCAGCTCCTCTCCTGAAACTGATCAATGTCGGTCTCTCTGGAAAGAATGAGAAGCCTGGGTCACCTGAGCAGATGGGGCAATGGGTCGCGAATCCAGCCTCCTGTCTCAGCAGCTGTCATCTCAGAAGCCCCTCTGCAGGTTTCTCACTAGCTTACAGTCACCCTGAGCTGCTTTTCCTTTAATCAGCTCCGTTCCACGGAGGGCTGGAGCCTGCCTGCCTCTCAGGGGCTCCGGCTGTCTCCTGTGGAATATGAATTGTGCCCTGTTTGCCTTGCCGCCTTTAAATCTGCTTTATGCACAATGTCTAGGTCGGGCATGTTTGCAGGCTTGGCAAAGCCATTACTTTTCTTGGTGACATTTTCTGGGAATAGCCTGGATTCATCATAAGAAACTGAGGACAGCCCTCAGCTGCGTCAGGTACCACATGGCACACTTCCCTATTCTGGATCATCTTCCGGAGACCAGGACACTGTCAGATCACAGCTCCACTGCTTTCTAGCTGTATGACCTCAGGCACATGATTTAATCTCTCTGAACCATTGTTGTCTCATCTGTCAAATAAGAACACAGATCCCACTACCTTCTAAGAACAGTCTAGGGCAGGGGTCCCCAAACTACGGCCCGCGGGCCACATGCGGCCCCCTGAGGCCATTTATCCGGCCCCCGCTGCACTTCCGGAAGGGGCACCTCTTTCACTGGTGGTCAGTGAGAGGAGCACATATCACTTTTTACGGCTAGCAGTGACAAATATGGAACCGGATATTGACCATCTCATTAGCCAAAAGCAGGCCCATAGTTCCCATTGAAATACTGGTCAGCTTGTTGATTTAAATTTATTTGTTCTTTATTTTAAATATTGTATTTGTTCCTGTTTTTTTTTTTTTAACTTTAAAATAAGATATGTGCAGTGTGCATAGGGATTTGTTTATAGTTTTTTTTTTATAGTCCGGCCCTCCAATGGTCTGAGGGACAGTGAACTGGCCCCCTGTGTAAAAAGTTTGGGGACCCCTGGTCTAGGGAGTAGGTGAGAGAATGTCAAGTACCCGGCACAGTGAGTAGCACAGAGGGCTCCCACTGGTTTTCCAACCCAACCCTAGCACCCCTGGGGGGCTGGGCTCAGAACAGCTCTTCAGACAAGGAAAGAGTGGGTGGGATTCTGTGTAGGCTCTAACCTGAGTGAGGACAGCAGGGTGGGCTAACAGACAACATCAGGACACCACTAAGCCTCTCTCATCCTGCAGGAAACAGGCAAACCACCTTCCCTCTCTGCCTTAGTGGTCTCATCCGTAAATCCATGTTCTCTCCAGCCTTGACTTTAAAATAGGAAATCAGTAAACATATCCAGGCTGGCAAATGGGCCTTTGCTCAGGTGGCTCTGGGCACTCCTCAATCCTCGCCCCTTGGTAAATGCTAGAATCCTTCTTGCCCTAGGGCCTCCCTTCAGTGCCCCCACCTCCGTCACAGAAACCTCAGCCCTGCCCTTCTGAACTGTGCTGTTGTGAAGTCTGTGTGTTTCCTCAGTCTCATCGAAGTGTGGCTTCCTGGTGAGCCTGACATCCACAGAGCCACATGGTAAAGCAGCAAAAGTTTCCAGAACCTGTAGGTGGTCCCTCCCCAGTGGGCTCATAATCACTTCCCAGATTCCAGAGGCTCATTATGTGAGATGCAGGCTGTGAGGCTCAGCTGGGGTTGCTGCCCCATCTCAGCTGTCAGTGGGCTGGTGCTTAGGGCTACTCTGGGGGAGATGGGGACTGAGCCTGGAAGGTCTGTTTGCAGCCCCTCCCCAGCCTCTCTTGCTGATGTGGACCTGGCCTCTGGGTGCACCTGCCAGTGGGCTTGCCTGCCATGGGGGGGAGGTGGGGGGCACAACAGGGGATTTGGCAGAAATGAATGATTTTAACAGCTTGCCACCAATTCCAGCATTGACCTCTTACAAACCCAGAGGCAGGTACTGGGGGGCAGGGCTGCATGTTTATTTATTGAGCTTAGAGAGAGAGGAAGAGAGAGAAAGAAACATCAGTCTGTTCCTGTATGTGTCCTAACCGGGGATTGAACCCGCAACCTTTGTGTATTGTGTTGATGCTCAAAGCAACTGAGCTATCTGGCCAGGGCCCCTCTATTTATTCTTGTATATTCCTCCTTCTCCTTCTCTAGAGCGCTCAGGGACAGATAGATATTTTGGAAGGGACATGGGAGGACCGAGGTAGAAGGATCTGTTTTCATACTGCCATTCCCTTCCCAGGGGGCAGTGCACACAGCAGATACTGAGATGGGAGAGGCAGCCCTTGTCCTGGGCTTGCTCAAGGCCTAGGACACAAGCAGCTGACTGTGGTAAGTGCCATTATGAGGCAGAGACAGCCCAGTGAGAGTCCATAGGGAAAAAGCTAGAAAAAGCAGGATGTGTTTGGGGGACAAGTTCACTGGAAATAAACCAGGGAAGATTACCCATCTTAATAGCTATGTGATCTTAGGCAAGTCACTTAACCTCTCTGGGCTTTATTGCTTGTGGATACAATGGGGAGAAGGGAGAGAGCTCCTGCGACAGCCCTTTCATCCTCTCCTTTCTTCAGAAAGCACTGACCAAGACAGACAAAGCCTCTGATCACATGGAGCAGGAAGAAAAACAATGCGTAGCATATGTGAGCCTAAATGCCTTGGAGAACAATAAAGCAATGAAGGGAGTGGACAATGAGGTAGGTGGGTTAGCAATATAGAACAAGGTGATCAGGGACCTGGCTGGTTAGCTCAGTTGGTTAGAACGTCATCTGAAAACACTAAGGTTGTGGGTTTGATCCCTGGTCAGGGCAAACATGGGAAGCAACCAATGAATGCACAACTAAGTGGAACAACAAATGAATGCTTCTCTCTCTCTCTCTCTCTCTCTCTCTCTCTCTCTCTCTCATCAATCAATAAAACAAGAGGGTGATCAGGGAAGGCCTCACTGATAAGATAACAACTGATCAAAGACCCGATAAAGGTAAGGAGCCAGTCATGTGGATAGCTATGGAACAGCTGTCTGGACAGAAGGAACAGCGAGTGCAAAGGCCCTGGGGTGGCTGTGAGCTTAGTGTGTTCAGGGTCCAATGAGAGGACGCTGTGGCTGGAGAGGAAGAGTAGTGGGTCTCCATGGAAACTGGCTCTAGAGGGTGTATAAAGCTGGTCCTCTTTCTGCCAGGTCAAGTCCCACTGTGTAATCAGAAACAGCTCAAGCAGCTGGCGAGCAAGAAGCACTCTCAAGGCTGGCACCAACAGCTGGCAGGATGCCAGGGGTGCCTGGTTGTACCAACTGACTCTTCCAAAAGGACCCTTCCTGATACACTGCACAGATTCTCAGGTGCTCCTGCCTTTGATCTAGAGGGCTTTGTAGGTCCCTTTGGAGTGTGTCAGTGTCCAGCACAGCGCTGGCCACCACCACGGCTGTCATTCCCATGGCCAGACACTGCCCTGGAGCGGAGTCCCCAGTAAGGTAACAGCACAGTGTGGGGAGAAAGCATTTGTGTTTTCACAGGGCTCTGTTTCTTCAATCTGCAACATTTCCTTCTGTCCCTGACCCATCCCCCATGTCAGCAGCCAAAGGATGTTACTTGATGGAAGAAATGACACAGCAGAGCCCAGAGGACAAAAGAGGCATTTTAACTTTTGAGTCACAAATGCCACAGCCCCTGGGGATATTGATGGGACTGAGGCATGAAAATGTGGGGGAGGCTCTCAGCTCCCAGAGAGTGGGGAGAGGAAGATGATGACTGGATGCTGGAAGCCCAGTGGAAGGAGTCTGTGCCCCACCCCCTTGGAGGTCAAGTGTGCAGTGTGGACCAATGGCGTAGACAGAGAGGCTGTGGGTGTGTCTAGTCTGAGGGGGTCTGAGAGAGCCTTTTCCATGCTCTCTAGGTCCAGCTTGATGCTGGCACCACCTTGAAGTCCTGTGTGCTCAAGAATGGCCTGGTCAGGCCCTGGCCGGTTGGCTCAGTGGTAGAGCGTCGCCTGGCGTGTAGAAGTCCCGGGTTCAATTCCCAGCCAGGGCACACAGGAGAAGCGCCCATCTGCTTCTCCACCCCTCCCTCTCTCCTTCCTCTCTGTCTCTCTCTTCCCCTCCCGCAGCCGAGGCTCCATTGGAGCAAAGATGGCCTGGGCACTGGGGATGGCTCCTTGGCCTCTGCCCCAGGCGCTGGAGTGGCTCTGGTCGCGACAGAGCGACGCCCCGGAGGGGCAGAGCATCGCCCCCTGGTGGGCAGAGCGTCGCCCCCTGGTGGGCGTGCCGGGTGGATCCCGGTCAGGCGCATGCGGGAGTCTGTCTGACTGTCTCTCCCCATTTCCAGCTTCAGAAAAATACCAAAAAAAAAAAAAAAAAAAAGAAAAAAAGAATGGCCTGGTCATGAACCTGGTGTCCTGGGAACACAGAGGAGTTAGACCACTGTGAATGGCGGTAACCCTGTCAAAGCCCCATCTAAAGAGGAATAAATATTTATCCCACACAGCACTTATTCTAAAGCATTTCACATACATTGATTCATTCAGTGCTCACAACCCCATAAAACACAACTTCTTTTATCCCCCTCTTATGAAAGAAGAAGCTGAGGTTATAAGAGGTTAAATAATTTACCTAGTAGAAGGCCTGGCTGAAATGTGAACCCAGGCAGCCTGGCTCCAGATCTGTTCCCTGAACTCCTCCACTGTGTTGCTGATTCCAGGCTGCCCTGGTAGACAGTGCCCATGAGGATCCTTGAGGATCAGATTCCATACCTCACCTCTTGATTCTCCACCATCCTCTCCAGAGTTTAGGCACAATCCCAACAAAGCAGGGAGGGGAATCCCGCATGGACTGAGATGAAATTTCTACCACCTGCTAGAACGTGGCTTATCCATGAAATGTAGTTCAGTTACAGATTACTGAAGAGTCTGTGGACTGGGATTCATTCCTAATACAATAACCAAAGTGTCTGGAAAGTAACTACCACACCTAGGTGAGAGCAAAGACACACCTACAGCTGGGCGCTCGGCTTCCTACTTTGTGTCCGGGTTTCCAGTTCTGGGGTTGAATCTGTCCAAGTGAATGGAGCTGGGGCTCTGACTGAAGCAGAAAGTCCGTGGAGCTGGCAGGAGGCACCAATCACCATCCTCACTCATCTAATTAGGCCTGGAGTTCCTCCCTCATCTGGAAAGAATGAAGGCAGCAAAGCACTCTGGTCACTAATGCAAACCATTTGTGTAGTCAGAGGAAACGGACGTGATTCACCGGGACATTCCAGCTCCCCTACAAGAAAGAGGCCAGTGGTCATTACAAAGAGGGCAGGGCACTTTACAGAGATGGGCTATTTCTGATCAGGCTGGACTCGGTCTCCCATAACTACCCCGGGACCTCTTTGGGAGGCTTGGTCCCAGCCATTCTCAGTTCCCTGCACATGGGCTATGTGTGTGCGAGGGAGGTCAATGGTTTCAGAAATTCTAACTGGACTAGTTAGACACCATTTCAAATTTCTTACAGGGCATGGCCCAAGATGCAGTAATAGATTTTTTTAAAGACTTTATTTACTCAATTTTTAGGAGAGAGAGAGAGAGAGAGAGAGAAAGAGAGAGAGAGAGAGAGAGAGAGAAGGGGGAGGAGCAGGAAGCATCAATGCTCATATGTGCCTTGACCAGGCAAGCCAAGGGCCTCAAACAGGTGACCTCAGTGTTCCAGGTCGACACTTTATCCCACTGCGCCACCACAGGTCAGGCTCAGTAATAGATTTGATGCACCTAAGAGTACTGAAAGGAAACATCAGCAGTTACCAGCATGCTTCAGGAGAGTGTAAGCTCCTCGAGGCAGAGGAGTTTACAATTGGTTTGACCTCCTTGCCCCAACTCAGACCCCCAGGAGGTAGAGGCATGGTTTTACATCAACTATCTCCATTCCGTTCCTCTATACGACCTCTGACTCACTGCCATTCAGCCATACTGATTCTTTATTCTGTCCTTTATGGACTGCCAAGCACTATACTGCCCCAGGGCCTTTGCAAGTGCTTTTCTGGGAGCCTAGAGTGTCCTTCCTGCCCTAATTTGTGTACTTAACCCCTATAACTTGAGTGCTCAACTCAGGCATCACCTCCTGGGGGAAGTCAACGTCCTGTTACTTGGTCAGTCCCCACAACACACATTCTCATTATACTTTGTAACTTTCCTTGTCATGTCTGTCACAGTCATCATTTAACTTTTTCATCTGAATCTTTGTTTCTGAGTCCTCCACACAATCAACTTCATGAACACAAAGACTGTGTTAGCATCACCTCCCCATGGTCTTGCCCAGTGCCTGCCACCTGGTGAGTACAGAATGGGGAGATTGACTGAGTAGCAAATGCTGAATACCCCCCAAAATTGATATTTCCCCCCTTGTACAGAGAAGTAAACTGAGGTCCAAGAGAAAAAGAAATTTGCTCAAAATCATGTTCTTGGAAAGGACTAGAGGCAAAACGTGTGAGTTTATAGACATAGGCTGTGGTTATGATGCAAATTGCAAAGCCTTTGCCCCCAAAAAGATGCTTCCTGGGTTCAGCTCCAGGCCAGCCCCGCACTGCTTCGCTGGGGGTAATGGTCCCCAGCCAGACAGCTAGGTGGCCCAATCCTCTGGCTGCTTCCAGCCCCGATGGGTCATGAACTCTGAGAGAAACAGGGGTTTCCTGGGCCCCAGGCCTTATGCCTCTCAGAGTGACTGCTACAAGCAGGCCACATGTTCACCAACTGGGCTCTGGGAAATTGCCCCAGGTCCTGGCTCACAGAATTGCTCTGGGTCCACATGAAAGGCATTCTTGGAAAATGTCTCCACCCTCCCTCCCTCCCTTGCTGGAGAAGTGTGTGCTGTGAATTGTGGCAGCACTCACAGGTCAGGCCAAGATCAGTTTGACAGGAGGCCTCGGGTCTTGTTGCTTTATTGTCCAAATGCATGCAAACCAGCTCAGTTCTCTGGCAATTTCTCTTCTGTCTGTC
This sequence comes from Saccopteryx leptura, assembly GCF_036850995.1. NCBI lineage: Eukaryota > Metazoa > Chordata > Mammalia > Chiroptera > Emballonuridae > Saccopteryx > Saccopteryx leptura. Next base: position 43,352,439 of record NC_089515.1, on the reverse strand, counting down.
TTTCCATAGAATGAAGATGTTCAGAGAAGTGGATGTGGCAGACCAAGGGCCTCAGGCTCCCTGCACCTTCCCCTGGAAAGCTGCCTCCACATTCCAGACCCTCTAACAAGTACAGAGGGTGAGGGGAGAGGAATGTGGGGACCATATTATAACTGCACCCCCTGCACTGAATCACTGTTTTATGTCTCCCACACTGCCCGAAAACTTCCCAGAAAGACAGCCATAGCCATTACTGACCAAGGTGCATTTACAGCAGTTTGTCCTTCCTTCAATTTACAGGGGCTACCACCCCCTTGTTACACCATTAAGGACTCAATTCAAATATCACTTCCTCCAGGAAGCCCTCCCTGACCACTGCCATGCCTCTTGATTCATTTTATGTTCTTTACAGCCATTCCCCATTCTGAGGAAGAGGAAAAATGCAATGTGAACCTAAGGACTTCATCTGGACAGAACAATACATTGTGTTTATGCATTTGCTCCCCCAGGAAATTTTTGTCGGCCTTTGGCCACTCTGGGGAGAGGGGTGACAGAGAAACAGTAGCATCACACTTCAGAGGTTATAGTTCCAACATCATCAGCTCCATAGAGAGCAGCTCTGTCCCAGGGAACTTCCTGTGACCATAAAAATGTTCTCTAGCTGTGCTGTTCAGTATGGTAGCCTGTGGCCACATGTAGCTATGAGCATTTGAACTAGCCACTCCTACTGAAGAACTATTTTTTTTTTTTTACTAAGTGAGAGGAGAGGAGGCAGAGAGGCAGAGAGAGATAGACTCCTGCATGCACCCCGACCGTGATCTACCCTGCAAGCCCACTAGGGAGCAATGCTCTGCCCATCTGTAGCTGTTGCTCTGTTGCTTGGCAAACAAGCTATTTCAGTGCCTGAGGCAAGGCTATGGAACCATCCTCAATGCCCAGGGCCAACTTGCTTGAACTATTTGAGCCATGGCTGCAGGAGGGGAAGGGAGGTAGAGGGGAGGGGGAAAAGCAGATGGTCACTTCTGTGTGCACTGACCAGGAATCAAACCCAGGACTTCCACACACTGGACTGACGTTCTACTGCTGAGCCAATAAGACAGGGCTAGAAGAACTAAATTTTTTACAAAATTTTATTTATTGATTTTAGTGAGAAGGGAGAGAGAAAGAGAGACAGGAATATCCATCTACTCCTGTATGTGACTGACTGGGGATCGAACCAGCAACCTCTGTTCTCCGGGACAATGCTCTAAGTTAGAGTCTAACCAACTGAGCTAGCTGGGCAGGACAGAACTAAATTTTTTATTTCATTTAATTTTAATTACTTTACATTTAAATAGCCACATGTGGCTAGTGGCTATCACATTGGACAGTAGAGTTCTAGAGTTCTGCCATGCAAAGTGTGGTCTCATGACCAGCAATGTCAGCATCACCTCCAAGCTTATTAGAACTAAGCCCCACTTCAGACCGATTGAATCAGACTCACATTTTAACAAGATCCCAGGTGGTTCTGTGTACATGAACATTTGAGAGGCGTTTTGCTGGCACACATCCAAAAACAAAGGGGGAGAGAAAGAGAAAAAGGAAGAAAGAAAGAAAAAAGCCTCCTAGATCGGGAAAACAACTATCACAAGTCTGCATTTTTCGCACAGAATTCACTCAGGACCCATGTGGCGTGTCTTGATGTTCACTTTGGACTTTGGACATCATTCTAACTGCTTTGGCTGCAGGATTTTATTTTCCAGCTGCAGGAGATAGAAGCAACTAGAGGCACACTTAGAGTCTCTCTGTCACCTCTGACGCCACCCATTTAATCAGTGCAAAGTGCCACATTACCAGTTATGGAAGGTGAGGTCGAGCCTCTCTCCATGACTGTATCAGAGTCTCTCTGCTGCAATTCTGCAGGCCAGGGCAGCATTCCAGAATTTCACTGTTAAGTTCCTGTTAGTGTCTGAGATAATGAAACACATGCTCTATGCCGATGAAATTTAATGTTTGAGCTACATAATAAAATGGTTTATTTATGGGCAAATTTTACATCTCCCTGCAGGGAGATAAGTTAGTGTGCAAGTCCTTGCCACTACTCCATGGCTTCCTCTTGACATTTCAGGGGAAATATGGGGAGCGGGGCAGGCCAGGGGTGGGGGACAGGAGGCATATTCATAAACTTGTGGCAAAACATAGCCGATGAGGACCCTGGCCGGTTGGCTCAGTGGTAGAGCATTGGCCTGGCATGCAGAAGTCCCGGGTTCGATTCCTGGCCAGGGCACACAGGAGAAGTGCCCGTCTGCTTCTCCACCCCTCCCCCTCTCCTTCCTCTCTGTCTCTCTCTGCCCCTCCTGCAGCCGAGGCTCCATTGGAGCAAGGATGGCCTGGGCGCTGGGGATGGCTCCTTGGCCTCTGTCCCAGGTGCTAGAGTGGCTCTGGTCGCAACAGAGCGATGCCCCGGATGGGCAGAGCATCGCCCCCTGGTGGGCAGAGCGTCGCCCCTGGTGGGTGTGCCAGGTGGATCCCGGTCGGGTGCATGTGGGAGTCTGTCTGACTGTCTCTCCCCGTTTCCAGCTTCAGAAAAAATACAAAAAACAAAGAAAGAAACAAACAAACAAAAAACATAGCCGATGACAATTCTGCTGGGTTGCAGGTTTAGGGCTGTGGAGGAAGGAGTTCAGTAGGACTCACTCTCTGACCTCTACCAAGTCTGTTAGTGAGGTGGGGTTGATGGGCAGGCTGTATTCGAGCGGTTTAAAAAAAAACAAACTAAAGAGATTCTGACTATACTTGGAAGGATTCCCAGTCTTTACAGACCCTATACTTCACTGGTAAGCTTGCTCTTCCATTTCAAGTGTCAAGCAGCAAACATTGACTGAGCTCCTTCTGTGTTCCAGGCACTGTTCCATGTTCCAGGAGACTAAAAAGTATGAAACAATTTAGAGACCTGTCTTCAAGAAGGTTGTATTCCAATGGGATATAAACATGTACACAAGTAAAGAAGATAAAACAAGTCAAGAGACATGGCCATGATCAGTGAGAGCTTCCTGGAGGAAGTGACATTTGAGTTACATCCTTAGAGGCAACGAGAAGGAGGTAGCCCCTGAAGAGCTGAAGGAAGAGCATTTCAAGGAGAAGGACGAGGGTGGGGCGGGGGATCATGGTAAGGTGATGGGATTTTTATTCCAAGCAAAGTAGGAAACCACAAGAAAATTGATGTATCCAGCACAGTAGTGATAGTATCGCAGCTCATTCTAGCTGCTCGATTTGAACTTTTGGAGGAAAAGCAGATCAGGGAGTCCAGGGAAGACGTTGTCGTGTTCCAGGTGACATGATGGAGGCTTGGGTGGTGGGGGAAGACATAGTGCAGGTGAATCAGGATATATCCTGCAGAGTAGGCAGGGTTTGGCTGAGCAGTGTGCCCTATGTAAGGGAGAAGGCCCTCCAGGACCTGGCTGCTGGCTCCCAGCAGCTTTAGCAGAGTTGGGAGCAGGTAGCGCTTTGAACCCTAGGAGAAGAGGCTTCCACTCCCCCAAGTCCTTATTGCACTGTGGTGCAGACTCTTGTCTGCTCCTGCTCCTGCTGTTCTCAAAACCAGCGGTTGAACCTAAAGGACTTTCATTGGGGTGTAGAAAAAATAGAGTCCAAATAAGAAGTTGGGTCACATCCAGAGCTGACATCTCAAAACTGTGAGGACCAAAATGCTTGTCACAGACGCTGGGGGCTCTTGCCGGCACATCCTGTGCCCAATCTCTTCTCCTCAAGCTAAACATGCCCACCTCTGTCCCCAAACCAGGAATTGTGAGGGTTGTCCACTGATAATGTCCAGAGCCCTGAATTCAGCATTTGAGCTGCTCTAGTGATCCCATCCCTATTTGGACTGCTTTATTTCTTTCACTAGTCTCCTAAACAAACTCTTTGCATCATCAAACTATACTGCTTACCATTTCTCTAAATATCATCTGCTGCTTTCCTGTCTCTGAGCCTTTGCTGGTGCTGAACCCTCTGCCTGGAATGCCTTTCCTTCCTATCTTCTTCTGTGGAAATTGTACTCACCCTTTAAAGCCTAGCTCCATTAGCATCATCTCCTTCTGTGGATTTTCCCTCTAGCTCTCAAACCGAAAGTGCTATTTCCCTCAGTTAAATCAAGAGACACTTTGTACAGACCTTCTTAAGGCCCTTAATTTGCAGCCCTGTGGATTATCCAGGCCTGTGCCCTTCTCATTCTGGACAGTCTATGTGTGAGGGCAACAACAGTGTGCTATCCACCTTCATACCCCTAGGGGCCATGTACATACCAAGTGCTCAATGAAGGCACAGTGGACTAATAAAGGCAAGAAAGGACACCTAAAATGAGTTGGAAGTTTCCCTGGCACAGGGCCACTTGGGTGTTACCATGACCACCACTTGCCCTAATGCAGAGATGTTACTCAAAATTTGAAAACAAGCCTGACCAGGCGGTGGCGCAGTGGATAGAGCATCAGACTGGGATGCGGAAAAGCCAGGTTCGAGACCCCGAGGTCACTAGCTTGAGTGAGGGCTCATCTGGTTTGAGCAAAAAGCTCACCAGCTTGAGCCCAAGCTCGCTGGCTCGAGCAAGGGGTTACTTGGTCTGCTGAAGGCCCACGGTCAAGGTACATATGAGAAAGCAATCAATGAACAATTAAAGTGTTGCAACGTGCAACGAAAAACTAATGATTGATGCTTCTCATCTCTCCGTTCCTGTCTGTCCCTGTCTATCCCTCTCTCTGACTCTCTCTCTCTGTAAAAAACAAACAAAAAACCCAAAAAAACTTGAAAACAAGGCAAAAAGATTGTTGTGTGCCCTTTATGAGTACCCTAGCATTTCCCAAGGGTTGCCTAAGGTAACTGACCTTAAGGAACTAAACTTTGTTTGACTTAACGATTTACTATTAAATAGATCCCAGACTTTGTAAAGACTGTTAACTGTAGAACATCAATAAGTTGCAAATGATTTCTAGACATTGTAGTAAGAATCACCCCACAGCTTCTGGTTGTCCCTAATTTAGCAATCTCTCTGTGTCTGCTTTCTTTCCCTCACTGTATAACCTTTAGTGTCCAACTTTGCCATCCTGCTTAGTTTCCTCATGCTGGAGGTAAACACATCTATAACACATGCTCACTCTACGTTTCTACGAGAACTCTATGTTTTAAGTTAGTGAAATTTGGGCTTTGACATAACCTTTGGAACATAATAGAATCATCAGATACCCAGGCTCCACCTCTGCCATTCTGATTCAGAAAGTCTTGGGGGAGGCCCTGGCCTGTGAGTTTTAAAATATATATACTCAGAGCTGAGAATCTCTTTGCTAAAGGGACCTGGTCTTTATGTTCAAGCAGTTAGAAGTGCTTATTACAGCTAGTCCGTCGTTCCCTTTAGCCTTGCAACTTCAGACACCAAGAGTGGGGATTCGGTATAGGGGTATCTCAGTGCTCCTGAAATCACAGTAGCTCCACACTGGGCCTTTTAGATCAGGAGGTGCCCCTGCACTAGATTTATCATGTATTTGTTCCCTATGGCTGCCGTTACAAACCTCCACAAATCTGGTGGCTTAAAGCAACAAAACCATTCTTCTCTTATACTTCTGGCATTAGTGAGCCTCAAGAGGCTAAAAATCAAGGTGTTGGCAAGGTTGGTTCCCTACATGGGTTGGTGGCTGCCTACACTCCTTGGCTCATGCCCTTATAAACCAAAATTAATTTTAGAACATAATAAAGACTAAAGCGGCCCTGGCCGGTTGGCTCAGTGGTAGAGCGTCGGCCTGGTGTGCAGGAGTCTCGGGTTCGATTCCCGGCCAGGGCACACAGGAGAAGCGCCCATCTGCTTCTCCACCCCTCCCCCTCTCCTTCCTCTCTGTCTCTCTCTTCCCCTACTGCAGCCAAGGCTCCATTGGAGCAAAGTTGGCCCGGGTGCTGAGGATGGCTCTATGGCCTCTGCCTCAGGTGCTAGAATGGCTCTGGTTGCAACAGAGCGATGCCCCAGAGGGGCCGAGCATCGCCCCCTGGTGGGCATGCCGGGTGGATCCTGGTTGGGCTCATGCGGGAGTCTGTCTGACTGCCTCCCCGATTCCAACTTCAGAAAAATACAAAATAAATAAATAAATAAATAAAATGAAATAAAGCATTGATTTTGAGTGAAAAAGACAGGCAGCCAGGACGACAGATTCAGTTACCAATTTAAATTGTATTAAAAAATAAATACAACAGCTTGATACTGGCATAAGAACAGGCATACAGATCAATGGAACAGAACAGAGAACCCAGAAATAAACCCACACCTTTATGGACAATTGATATTTGACAAAGGAGGTAAGAGCATACAATGAAATAAAGACAGTCTCTTTAACAAATGGTGTTGGGAAAATTGGACAGGTACTTACAAAAAAATGAAACTGGATCACCAACTTACACCATTCACAAAAGTAAACTCAAAATGGACAAAAGACTTAAATGCAAGTTGTGAAACCATAAACATCTTGGAAGAAAACATAGGCAGTAAACTCTCCGATATCTCTCGTAGCAATATTTTTGCTGATTTATTTCCATGGGCAAATGAAATAAAGGACAGGATGAACAAAAGGGATTATATAAAGCTAAAAAAAATTTGCACAGCAAAAGACAATATGAACAAAATAAAAATACAACCCACACTATGGGAGAATATATTTGCCATTACGTCTGATAAGGGGTTAATAACCAAAATTTATAAAGAACCTGTAAAACTCAACACCAGGAAGATAAACAATCCAATCAAAAAATGGGCAAAAGAAATGAATAGACACTTCTCCAAAGAGGACATACAGATGGCCAATAGGCAGATGAAAAAAATGCTCAACATCACTAATCATTAGAGAAATGCAAATTAAAACCACAATGAGATATCACCTCACACCAGTCAGAATGGTGCTCATCAACAAAACAACACATAATAAGTGCTGGAGAGGATGTGGAGAAAAGGGAACCCTCCTGCACTGCTGGTGGGAATGCAGACTAGTGCAGCCACTGTGGAAAACAGTATGGAGATTCCTCAAAATATTAAAAAACCAAACTGCCTTTTGACCTGGCCATTTCACTTTTAGGAATATATCCCACGAACACCACATCAATGATTCAAAAGGAGAAATGCACCCCCATGTTTATGGCAGCATTGTTTACAATAGCCAAGATCTGGAAACAGCCCAAGTGTCCATCAGTAGACAAGTAGATTAAAAAGTAGTGGTACAGCCTGACCAGGCAGTGGTGCAGTGGATAGAGCATCGGACTGGGATGCTGAGGACCCAGGTTCGAGACCCCGAGGTCGCCAGCTTGAGCGTGGGCTCATCTGGTTTGAGCAAAGCTCACCAGCTTGGACCCAAGGTCGCTGGCTCAAGCAAGGGGTTACTCGGTCTGCTGTAGCCCCACAGTCAAGGCACATATGAGAAAGAAATCAATGAACAACTAAGGTGTTGCAATGCACAACAAAAAACTAATGATTAATGCTTCTCATCTCTCCATTCCAGTCTGTCTGTCCCTGTCTATCCCTCTCTCTGACTCTCTCTCTGTTTCTGTAAAAAAAAAAAAAAAAAAAAAAAGGTAGTGGTACATATACACAATGGAATACTATGGGGCCATGAAAAAGAAGGAAATATTACTTTTTGCAACAACATGGATGGACCTGGAAACTATTATGTTAAGTGAAATAAGCCAGGCAGAGAAAGAAAAATATCATGACCTCACTTATTTGAGGAATCTGACAAACAATATGAACTGAGGAATAGAATAGAAACAGAGGCAGGATCAAAGGATCCAGAAGGAAAGCAGACAGAGGGAAAGGGGATGATAGGATGATAGGATAGGATGAGAGCAGAAAAGCAAATCCTGGAGGGAAGAGGGGAGGGCGTTATTGGGCGGGGGACAAGGAGGATGTACTGGGGAACACGAGTGAGGGGAGGATATATTCATTGGGACACTAGAATCTATGTAAACACAAGAAATTAAAATAAATTTCATGTTAAAAAATAATAAAAATAAGTAAATGAATACATAAATAAACAAATGAATAAATGCCTGACTTGTGACTGAAGCCTAAAATACTGAGGTCACCAGTTTGAAAACCTGGTGCTGCATCAAGGCACATAGGAGAAGCAACTCCTCTCTACAATCTTTTAAACTAAAAATAATAAAATAAATAAAATAATATTCCTGACTGACCAAGTGGTAGAGCAGTAGATAGAGCGTCAAACTGGGACATGGAGGACCCAGGTTCAAAGCCCCGAGGTTGCCGGCTTGAGTACAGGCTCATCTGGCTTGAGCACAGGGTCACTGGCTTGAGCGTGGGATTATAGACATGACCCCATGGTCACTGGCTTGAGCCCAAAGGCCGCTGGCTTGAGCAAGGGGTCACCTGCTCTGCTGTAGCCCCCTAGTCAAGGCACATATGAAAAAGCAATAAATTAACAACTAAGATGCCGCAATGAAGAATTTATGCTTCTCATCTCTCTCCCCTCCTGCCTGTCTGTCCCTATCTGTCCTTCCCTCTGACTCTCTGTCTGTCTCTGTCAAAAAATAAATAAAATATAAAATAAAATTGTATTCCCCCAAGGGCAACGGAGACCAATTTTATAGGGAAAGTTCCCCTAAGTTTTATGTAAATTAGGTCAGTTCTGATTGGACTGGCTGGTCTCAGATAGAAAGCTGAAAGCAGAACTTTTTTATAAAGAAGGACTCAGAAGGAGTAAAGCAGCACATCCACTGCTAGAAGTGAGCGGACCTAGCACCAGAAGCTTGGACATAGCACCGGAAGTGAGTGGTCCATCGCAGTGCCAGAAGTGAGTTTACTAGCTTAGGAAGCTGAGGATTCAATCAGAGATTCTTTACAATACACGGAGTCTACAAGAATCCCCATCAGTAGATGGCCCATAGGCTCTTATTCTTTTTTTTTTTTTTAAAGAGACAGAGAGTCAGAGAGAGGGATAGACAGGGACAGACAGACAGGAACAGAGAGATGAGAAGCATCAACCATTAGTTTTTCATTGCGTGTTGATTGTAACATAACACCTTAATTGTTCATTGATTGCTTTCTCATATGTGCCTTGACCGCGGGCTTTCAGCAGACTGAGAAACCCATTGCTCGAGCCAGTGACTTTGGGCTCAAACTGGTGAGCTTTTTGCTCAAACCAGATGAGCCCTCGCTCAAGCTGGCGACCTCAAGGTCTCGAACCTGGGTCTTCCGCATCCCAGTCCGACGCTCTATCTACTGCGCCACCGCCCGGTCAGGCTAGGCTCTTATTCTTTATAAAATTTGGGCCCTCAGTTAACCACCTGTCTCAGCAGGTAAATTTCTTCTGGCGGTTCATATCCAGTCAATCTCTCTTCTCCAGCAGGCCTCATTACGCGTTGGCTGCCTCTGTGGTCACACGTTTCCTGCTTCCTGTCAACCTTGTAATGACCTTGTGATGACCTTGGGCCCTTCTGGATAACCCAGGGCAATTGTCCTATCTCCACATTCACAAGTTCTGAGGCTAGATATTATTCAGCCTACCACAGTCACCATTCCCTTAGCCTCAGGGATCCAAGGCAGCACTCTCACTGACAGATGGCTGCACTCTACCCACAACAGCCACGTTCCTCGTCCCTAGTAGATGGCGGTGTGCACAGCACTACACATCAGAGAGAACGAGTGGATGTTTCAGTACAAAATTTCTGTACTGAAAATAGTAAGATATTTGGGATTCAAGAAGCAAGGAGGGAGAATTTAAGACAACTCTGGATGACCTGGCTGACTGTGGGTGGCCCACAAACAAGTGTGTCACCTCCTTGCCACCTCTCTTGAGTAGCAGACAGCCTGCTTTCTGGCCTCCATCAGATAGAGCATCGGCCTGGCGTATAGACATCCTGGTGTGATCCCCAGTCAGAGCACACATGAGAAGCAACCATCTGTTTCTCTCCCCCTTCTCTCCTTTTTCTCCTCTCACAACCAGTGGCTCAGTTGGTTCGTGCATTGGCCCAGGTTTCTGGGAATAGCTCAGTTGGTTTGAACATTGACCCAGGGTTGCCGAGTGGATCCTGGTTAGAGCGCATGTGGAAGCCTCTCTCTCTCTTCCCCCTTCTCTCACTTAAAAAAAAAAAAATTCTATAGATAACATCAGAAACGAGATTACTATCATCCAGATACATCAAGGTTGCAAGTTCAATCCTGGGTCAAGGCACATACAAGAGTCAACCAATGAGTGCATAAGTAAGTGGAACAACAAATCGATGTTTCTCTCTCTCTCTCCCTCTCTCTTTAGAACCCATAAATAAATAAAAATTTAGCAAAGATTGTTGTAGTTACTTCATTAATAATTATACTCTAGAGCTCCACGAAAGCCCATTAGAGAACAGGTAGGAGGTTCAATCTCCCCCCTCCCCACCCTACCCCAACTCACACACTTGAAGTGGCCTGGGTTTCCAGGCAGGCAGGGACATTGCGTGGCTGTTAAAGTCATGCCCTTCAAAGTCCTGTGCCAGGGCGAGTGGCTTGGTAAGCAGAGGAGGGAGGCAAGACCCCTTTAAACAGTGAACAATAGGCACATCTCCCAACTGCATCCACATCGTTCCCTCCACATGGGACCTTGTTTCATAGAGCTCAGTGTTTATAAAACTCAAAGCATCCCCCTCAGGTTCTCACTCAGCTCCCACAGCAACCCTCTGAGGGTGGTATTATTGTCCCATTTTAGAGAGAAAACTGAAACTAAAAGACATGAATGATTTGTAAATATTACCTACTTAGTAGGAGATGGGGCTGGATAAAGAAGTGCCCCTTTTCTGATATCACTCAGTGTAAGGTGGCCCTGGGGCGAGGAATGGGTGTGCATCTCAGTGGACAAGGTCACTTGCTGTCATCTTGTCACCTGCTGCCAGAGGCCCAGACTTTGGAAAGCTCCTGTTTGGAAAGCTTCCTGCTTCCTCCTGACCACCCCACCCTCCTCAGGGGTCTCACTTTCTTCTTTTATTCTGGTGGCACCTGTAAGTCAGCAAATATCATGCTATCCCTGCAGTATAATTACATCAGCTGCCACAGTAAAGGCTTCAGGACACATAAATCACAATTACTTATCCAGAAGAGTGAGGGAGTTAATATGCCCCCAATGGATTTTGCCCTTAATTTAACAGGCCAGTGCATTTGCTGTGGGCCTAGATAGAGGACTGTTCCATAGGACAGGAGCCTGCTAGCCTTTAGTGAAGTGTCAGGGCCAAGTAGCAGATGAAGTGCCACCCCAGCCCACAAGAGGGATAAGCACAGGCAGCTCATTGGAGGACTTAAAAATAATTTGGCGGCCCTGGCCGGTTTGCTCAGTGGTAGAGCGTCGGCCTGGCGTGCGGAAGTCCCGGGTTGGATTCCCAGCCAGGGCACACAGGAGAAGCGCCCATCTGCTTCTCTACCCCTCCCCCTCTCCTTCCTCTCTGTCTCTCTCTTCCCCTCCCACAGCCAAGGCTCCATTGGAGCAAAGATGGCCCGGGCTCTAGGGATGGCCCCATGGCCTCTGCCTCAGGCGCTAGACTGGCTCTGGTCGCAACAGAGCGATGCCCCGGATGGGCAGAGCATCGCCCCCTGGTGGGCGTGCCAGGTGGATCCCGGTCGGGCACATGCGGGAGTCTGTCTGACTGCCTCCCCGTTTCCAGCTTCAGAAAAATACAAAAAAGAAAAAAATAATTTGGCGTTTGCCTCACCAGGAGGTGGCATAGTGAGAAACCAGATTTGAAACCCCAAGGTCGCCAACTTGAGCATGGGCTCATCCCACTTGAGTGCAGGCTCACCAGCCTGATCACAGGGTCGCCATCTAGAGTGTGGGATCATAGACATGATCCCATGGTCGCTGGCTTGAGCCCAAGGTTGCTGGCTTGAGCCCAATGTCACTGGTTTGAGCAAAAGGACACTGGCTCAGCAAGAGCTCCCTGGTCAAGGCATGTATAAGAAAGGAATTAATGAACAAGGGTGCTGCAACTATGAGTTGATGCTTCTCATCTCTCTCTGTTCCTGTCTGTCTGTCCCTGTCTCTCTTTCTCTCTCTCTCTCTCTTTCTCACTAAAAAAGAAAAAAGAAAAAGTAAAGAAAACAATTTGGTGCCTTGTTTAGGAGTAACTGTAAATCTGCTCTACCTGGAGGTGTGGGTTCTCTGTGCTACTTGGCCTTACGCTCATTTTTCTCTGCCTGATCCCACAAAGGGCAGAGATTAGAGAGGCCCCAACTCCCTGCCCACCCTTTGCTTAAAAAACTTCTTCCGGCCCTGGCCAGTTGGCTTAGTGGTAGAGCGTCGGCCTGGCGTGCGGAAGTCCCAGGTTCGATTCCCGGCCAGGGCACACAGGAGAAGCGCCCATCTGCTTCTCCACCCCTCCCCCTCTCCTTCCTCTCTGTCTCTCTCTTCCCCTCCCGCAGCCAAGGTTCCATTGGAGCAAATTTGGCCCAGGCGCTGAGGATGGCTCTGTGGCCTCTGCCTCTGGCACTAGAATGGCTCTGGTTGCAACAGAGCAACGCCCCAGATGAGCAGAGCATCGCCCCCTGGTGGGCATGCCAGGTGGATCCCAGTTGGATGCATGCAGGAGTCTGTCTGACTGCCTCCCCGTTTTCAACTTCAGAAAAATACAAAAAACAAACAAAAAAACAAAAAAAACTTCTTCCCTCAGGCTGGCAGCAGAGATCCCTGGAGATTTACAGTCAGAACACCCACTTGACGAAGAAACCCTTTGGAGCAGCGATCTGCAGATAGAAGCCAGGGGTCTGTGGGCTTAGCTGTCACAATAAAAAAGGACAGCTTTATTTTTCCTCACCTCTAAATGGAACTCAGCATTTCCTTTCATTGTGAATGCAGGGAACAAACCCCAGAGGTAGGAGCAGCACCTGGGGTTCTGTCCCAGCAGAAATCACCGGTCTCTCTCTGTTACATCACGGTGGGTGCAGATATCTTGAGATCTAGTGTATGCTCCTCACTGTTTCAAAATTAATGAAGTTTTTAGATGCACTGCCAGGTCTTAATTGATGGGCTAACATTTATTACTCTAGTCTATCACAATTCAAACTATTTTAATAACCATATTTCAATAAAATTTCTTTTATTTGTAACCTTAGGATTTTATTTTATGTATTTATTTTGAGAAGGGGATCTATGGTACCAGGAAATAAAAACATTAAGATTTCATGCATCCAAAGTAGCCTTCACAGTGGGCAGAGACTACAGGTCACATAGTGGTGGGAGTGTTAAAATGCAGGTTCTAGGGCTCTGTCACAGGCTGAGATCTCTGGGCAGCTGTCTCTGGGATGGAGTTCCAAGTTCAGAGCGTTTTTGAGGAAGTCTCTTTGGGAGAGAGCAGAAGTGGAATTGAGCCGAGAAGACATGATCACTGTAGCATCTCAGTGGACCCTGTGTGCAGTCCTGAAGTTGGAATGGCCCTTCAGAGTTGTCCTGGGCGGAAGTAAGGGGGCCCGGCCTTTATATCCCTATGTTGATCAGTTATGAGATGCATTAATCCCACTGAAAGGATGTGATTGTGGGTAAGGCTGCTTTTTCCAGCAAGGCATTTCCCAAAGCAGGCTGACAGCTGAGAGCCCCCCTGCCAGCAGCAGTCCCAGCAGGTGGGAGAAAATCATTCCTTCCTGCAGCTGAATGGAGCTGAATGGTGTCTCCACCCAGGCTGATGGCAGCTGAATCCCTGGATAAAGTCCAGTTCTGTCATTTCTTAGGCTCTCCCCTTGGTCCTGATACTGTGCCAAGTTTGGAAGCCCTTGGTCATAGGCAATAAGACTAGAAGAAACTCCAAAACTATGGCATCCATGGGAAGTGTTCAAGATTATCAGTCAGTGGCAGAGCCAGGAGGCCGCGAACCTGGCCTTGTCCAGGGCATCTCTCTGTGTATTAATTTCACTGACAGCCTTCTACCTCGCCAGGCACTGAGGATGCCTTAGTGAGCCAAAGAGACACAATCCCTGCGCTTAGGACACTGGCAGTCCAGGTTTCCACATGTCTCTCAACACAGGACCCTCTGCTCTTGCGCTGCCTCGAGACTGAGTTGGCACAACTTCTCTGCAAGGCAAGTTGGTGACACCCATCAAAATTACAAGTGTGCCGGCCCTGGCCGGTTGGCTCAGTGGTAGAGCATCGGCCTGGCGTGCAGGAGTCCTGGGTTCGATTCCCGGCCAGGGCACACAGGAGAGGTGCCCATCTGCTTCTCCACCCCTCTCCCCTCTCCTTCCTCTCTGTCTCTCTCTTCCCCTCCCACAGCAGAGGCTCCATTGGAGCAAGGATGGCCCGGGCGCTGGGGATGGCTCCTTGGCCTCTGCCCCAGGCACTGGAGTGGCTCTGGTCGCGACAGAGCGACACCCCGGAGGGGCAGAGCATCGCCCCCTGGTGGGCAGAGCGTCACCCCCTGGTGGGCGTGCCGGGTGGATCCCTGTCGGGCACATGCGGGAGTCTGTCTGACTATCTCTCCCCATTTCCAGCTTCAGAAAAATACAAAAAAATAAAAATTAAAAAAAAAAATTACAAGTGTGCCTACTCAGCATTTCCACCTCTAGGTATTTATCTTGCAGATAAACTGCCACATGGGTGAAGCGATCTGAACACAAGAATATTCATCAAGAAATTATTTATCATAGCCAAGTCCTTAGGACTGGTTGAATGAATTATAGTATATATAAAGGACTTCTATGTCATCACACACACTAAAAAAGAGACAGCCTAGCCCTGGCTGGTAGCTCAGTGGATAGAGCAGGCATGGCCAACATACGGCCTGTGGGCTGGAATGAGTTTATGCGGCCAGTGATTAAATTTTTAATATTCTCCACTACTTTAAAATCTCAGCTACTCAGAAGCGGAAGTGTCTTTGATTATTGGAAATTAAGATATTTAAGAAGATAGTGATACACAGAAAAGAATTCCGCGTGTGACTAATCTAGGGTTAACTTCCAATAATTGATCGAATGGACTCGCGATACTTCTTTATTTTTTTTAATTTAAATTTTATTTGTTTGTTTATTTATTTCAGAGACAGAGTGAGAGTCAGAGAGAGGAATAGATAGGGACAGACAGACAGGAACAGAAAGAGATGAGGAGCATCAATCATCAGCTTTTCGTTGCAACACCTTAGTTGTTCATTGATTGCTTTCTCACATGTGCCTTGACCGTGGGCCTTCAGCAGACCAAGTAACCCCTTGCTTGAGTCAGCACCTTGGGTCCAAGCTGGTGAGCTTTTTGCTCAAACCAGATGAGCCCGCACTCAAGCTGGTGAGCTCCGGGTCTCGAACCTGGGTCCTCCGCATCCCAGTCCGACGCTCCATCCACTGCACCACCGCCTGGTCAGGCTTATTTTTTTAAAAAAAATTTCTTTATAAAGATTTACAACTTTTGTACTCGTCTGTACTCAATATAAACTGTTTGACGTTTAGCGGCAATGTGAAACCCACATTCTTTTAGGTGGAATTTGCCAGTGCGTACCCAAGGTCAAACAATTTTATGGTCAAGTGTGCTGAATCAAATGGCATTGTAGCATAGACAATAGCTGCAATTGATAACTGAAAACATGTCCAGACTGTTTGTAAAACGAAATAATTGTTTTATTTGCGATATAACCCCTTCAAGCTCATTCTATTAATTAAATATTGTTTCTATTGATTGTGATACAGTTTGGATATATTATTCGGTATGTAATTATATTTTTATTAAAATAATATTGTATATTAAAATTTTTTTCACTCATATTTATTCATAAACAAATTACATAATAAAATTTTGTTTACTTAAACAAATCATTTTTGTATTTAACATTTTTAAATTTTAATATTTTGTCCGGCCAGTGAAAAAAGTTTTCTTTCTAATCTGGCCTGGGGGCAAAAACTGTTGGCCACGCCTGGGATAGTGTCAGCCTAGTATAGGGGTGGGGAACCTTTTTAGCTGAGAGAGCCATGAACGCCACATATTTTAAAATGTAATTCCATGAGAGCCATACAACGACCCATGTATGTTACGCATTATCCAATAACAATTTGGTGTTGTACCGGAGGACAGCTGTGATTGGCTCCAGCCACCCGCAATCATGAACATGAGCAGTAGGAAATGAATGGATTGTATGTAATACAGAAGAATGTTTTATATTTTTTAATTTTTTTAATTTTTTATGTATTTTTCTGAAGCCGGAAACGGGGAGAGACAGACAGACTCCCGCATGCGCCCGACCAGGATCCACCCGGCACGCCCACCAGGGGGTGATGCTCTGCCCCTCTGGGGCATCGCTCTGCCACGACCAGAGCCACTCTAGTGCCTGGGGCAGAGGCCAAGGAGCCATCCCCAGCGCTCGGGCCATCCTTGCTCCAATGGAGCCTTGGCTGCGGGAGGGGAAGAGAAAGACAGAGAGGAAGGAGGGGGGGGGGGTGGAGAAGCAAATGGGCGCTTCTCCCATGTGCCCTGGCTGGGAATCAAACCCGGGTCGCCAGGCCGATGCTCTACCGCTGAGCCAACCGGCCAGGGCCTGTTTTATATTTTTAATGTTATTATTTCTTTTATTAAAGATTTGTCTGTGAGCCAGATGCAGCCATCAAAAGAGCCACATCTGGCTCGCGAGCCATAGGTTCCCGACCCCTGGACTAGTATATGGATGTCCCAGGTTCAATTCCCAATCAGGGCACACAGGAGAAGCAACCATCTGCTTCTCCCCCCTCTCTCTCCCCTTTCTTTCCCTCTTCCACTCCCGCAGCCAGTGGCTCGATTGGTTCAAGCGTGACCCTGGGTGCTAATGATGGCTCCTTTGGAGCGCAGTATCCTCCAGCACTGAAATAACTCAGTACTCAAGCATTGGCTCCAGATAGGGGTTGCTGGGTGGATCCTGGTCTGGGCATATGTGGGAGTCTGTCCTTTTATGTCCCTTCCTCTCACCCAAAAAAAGTGAAAGAGAGAGAGACAGCCTATATATGTCGATATGAAAGAACCTAATAACCCTAGAAGGCATATCAGTTAAAAAGAAAAAAAAAAAGGAAATCACAGCACCATGTATAACATGTCACAATTAAGTGGGAAAATATATAAGTGAATTTATTAAACTTTTCAGCTAACTCAACAATTTTAAAAAGGAGGAAGTCTGTCTATCCAGTTAGAACAAAGAAACCACTGAAGGTTTTTTAGACAGAATTTAATTTGGAAGATGGGTTGGATGAGTGATGTGGGAGCTGAGTGGCTCAATGGGGGAGGTGAAGCAGCCCAAAAGCCGATGAGGCAGGGAAGCTGCTGGACCCATAAACTGGACAAAACCATAGGCTGTTACAGGAGCTGAGGGCCTGGAGTCCGACTGGGTCTGGAACCCAAGCAGGCCCATCCCCCCATCCACAGAGGACACATAGCTGCTGATGGGGGGGCCACCGAGACAGAGAGGGAGGGAAACATAGGACTTTTCCCCTCCTGCTCTTTACTACCCACCAGGTGCCTCCTCTTGACTGAACCAGCTGATCCAGGACCTTGGGAAACAGTAGCCTGTGAGGGTCAGCCTTCTAGGATGCATAGAAAAGCTGGGAGAAGTTAAGGGGGGTTTGAGGAGCTGCTTGATGGGCTAGCATGACAGGAACAGCACAGTATGTGTCGCTGAAACACAGGGAGCCTCTGGGGCCGCATCAAGGAGTAACCGTGGCCTCCAGGAGTGGGGGTTGGGGAGGGAGACCTCATTCGTATTAGGTGCCCCCTTGGTACTTTTACATTTTGTACCATGAACATAGATTGCTTCATTGAAACAATATGCCTGACTGACATTCCTGTTTAGTACATTAAAAAGGGCAAAGCTGTTCTGTCTTTTCATTGCAAAACATCCTCCTGGAAAAAAAATGCCTGCAAATTTCTCCTCAAACCTCTCATAATTACACCCCCAGAGAGAGCACAACATTTTTCCTATGCCTGTCTTTCACAAGTGTTCTCTTCAAGCCCCGCTATTCACTGCCCCTCCCTAAGCGGAGGCAGATGGGAGGGGTGGAGGGAGAGGACGTGTTCCTCTCAACAGCAGCTGGCCTGCTGGATGGGCTCATAGCACATCTGCAGCCACTTAGAGAACGCTGGTGACAGAAGGCCTCAGCTTGCAGCCGAGCTAGCTGCCTGCCTGCCAGGGTGCTGGGCTCACCACCTCCCTGCAGGGGTGTTGCGCCCCTGGGGCTCTTATTCTTACCTTCCTAGGAAGCAGCACACATGGGCCTCCACCAGCCAGAGCTCCCGATGTCTACAGGGAGGGACATGGGTCCCTGAGCTCCTCTTGGCCCCACTTGGGACTGACATGCTTTGTATTCAATATTCCATGAAGAAGAGCAAAGGAACAAGTACAGAACCACCCATTCTCCTTGAAAATTAACCTATGAACTCAGTGAAGAGGCAGCTGAGCACAGGAAGCAGGAGTAACTTGCCCATGGTCACACTGATAGTGACGGGCAAAGGCAGATTCAACCCAGCTCTGGCTGGAGTTTATGAACCCAGCCCTCACTGTGCAGACGGAAACACTGAGGCCATCACCGAGGGGGACACCGCCATCTCCCCAGGGCTCTGTCCCTCTGTTGCCTCCTTGTCCCTCAAGGGATCCCGTGTTAGATAGCAGCAATTCCTAAAACTATGTCTTAGTTTTCTTGGCTATACCATGAGTTCACATCAAACACAACACACATCAAAAGGTTGTGATAAGGATTAAATATGTCAAAGCTCTGGTACAGAACAATCCTTAATGTTATGAGGCCCCTTCTTCTTCCTTTTTAAGTATCCTCATCCTGAAATCTCACAGCTATCTGAGGCTCAAACAAGAACGCTGACCTGCCTGACCAGGCGGTGGCGCAGTGGATAGAGCGTTGGACTGGGATGCCGAGGACCCAGATTCGAGACCCTGAGGTTGCCAGTTTGAGCGCGGGCTCATCTGGTTTGAGCAAAAGCTCACCAGCTTGGATCCGAGGTCTCTGGCTCGAGCAAGGGGTTACTCGGTCTGCTGAAGGCCCACGGTCAAGGCACATATTGAGAAAGCAATCGATGAACAACTAAGGTATCACAACAAAAAACTGATGATTGATGCTTCTCATCTCTCTCCGTTCCTGTCTGTCTGTCCCTATCTATCCCTCTCTCTGACTCTCTCTCTGTCTCTGTAAAAAAAAAAAAAAAAAAGAACGCTGACCTCTCTCCAGAAGCCTCAGGCCAGCTGGTCCCAGAGCTGGGCTCTGTCAGCGGTTCTGCTGACCCAAACCTAGGTTCCGATTAGCTAGGCTTGCCATCTCTTCTCTTCACTCAGGGTAGTGAGTGCAGGTTGGTTTGACTTTCCCTGTTATTAACATTTCCGTGCCTGCTTTCCCAACCAAACTCTGGACAATTTTCCTAAGAGAAGAAGAAATGGAACCACGCTTAGCTGGAGCCTGTTGCTCCTCAAAGGCAGGGTCGTCGGGTTCCCTGGCCACTGAACTGCTGTTAGCACATCTGGGGCTCTGCTCAGCTCCCTGATAGCTGCACCTCCCCAAAGTGATGGTGAGCTAAGTAACCAACCAGCTCCATTACCAAATGGGGCAGGTATACCTTTGTTTCTAGGGCGAGTCTCAGGTCCGCAGAAATCTCCTCTCTGAATGGCAGAAGCCACTCCACCCTCATTGTGGCCTCATCCTCTTTCCAGTCTCGATGGTTGGTACAGACAGAAGAAGCCTGAGTTTGTCATTCACCTCAGTGGTTTAATTGCAGGTTATCTTTGCTGTGAGCCTCACAGTGACCTCCAGCCTAGAGTGTCACCTGTCTTGTGTCAGCTTTCATAGGACCAGGCTGTTCACCTGGTCTTGTTGCCTGAAACAGCGATTTTCATTCTATGTCTCATATCTGTGAAGGTCCAGCTCCCGGGCATAAAAATATGGAAATATGGGCCCTGGCCGGTTGGCTCAGCGGTAGAGCGTCGGCCTAGCGTGCGGAGGACCCGGGTTCGATTCCCGGCCAGGGCACACAGGAGAAGCGCCCATTTGCTTCTCCACCCCTCCGCCGCGCTTTCCTCTCTGTCTCTCTCTTCCCCTCCCGCAGCCAAGGCTCCATTGGAGCAAACATGGCCCGGGCGCTGGGGATGGCTCTGTGGCCGCTGCCTCAGGCGCTAGAGTGGCTCTGGTCGCAACATGGCGACGCCCAGGATGGGCAGAGCATCGCCCCCTGGTGGGCAGAGCGTCGCCCCATGGTGGGCGTGCCGGGTGGATCCCGGTCGGGCGCACGCGGGAGTCTGTCTGACTGTCTCTCCCTGTTTCCAGCTTCAGAAAAATGAAAAAAAAAAATAAAAAAAAAATATGGAAATATGGAGATGAAGGAGACACAGCTCCTGGTCCCTTGTCTCCCCAGAACTTCTTGATCTAGCCCATTGTTGTCAGGGCTCTTTTGGATGATGCATAAAAAGCTCTGAAAAGAGCAAATAAGGCAGGAAGCACTGAGGTTTGTCCAGAAGAGTCAGGACATTGTTCCAATTGTCTCTTGCTCTAAAACAAATCACCCCAGAACTACCGTCTTTCCCTGAAAATAAGACAGTGTCTTATATTAATTTTTGCTCCTAAAGATGCGCTAGGTCTTATTTTCAGGGGATGTCTTATTTTTCCGTGAATAAGAATTCACGTTTATTGTTGAACAAAAAAAATCAACATTTATTAATATACTGTAGTCATGTCATCACAAACATCAGCATAATCAGCCAAACTCTGAATTCCATCAAGAATTTCTTGTGACTCTATTTCCATGTACAACAATCTACTCTGTTTCCCCAAAAATAAGACAGTGTCTTATATTAATTTTTGATCCTAAAGACATGCTAGGTCTTGCCTGACCTGTGGTGGCGCAGTGGATAAAGCGTTGACCTGGAAATGCTGAGGTCGCCGGTTTGAAACCCTGGGCTTGCCTGGTCAAGGCACATATGGGAGTTGATGCTTCCAGCTCCTCCCCCCTTCTCTCTCTCTGTCTCTCCTCTCTCTCTCTCTCTCTCTGTCTCTCCCTCTCCTCTCTAAAAAATAAATTAATTAAAAAAAAGGAAAAATATATTAAAAAAAAAAAAGACATGCTAGGTCTTATTTTCAGGGGATGTCTTATTTTCGGGGAAACAGGGTAGTAGCATAAGACCACCATGTGAGTGGCAGTTTCAGTTGGTTAGGAATTTGGACAGAGTTCTGCGGAGCTGTGTCCTCCCTGCTCTATGATGCCTGGGACCTCAGCTGGGGTGATTCTCATGGTTGGAGGTGATTTGAAGAGTTAAGTGTCAGCTGGGCTGGCTGAAGAATGGGCTCAGATGGGACTATTGACCAAAGGGCTTACAGATGGCTCTCCAGCCTGGCGGTCTCAGGTTGTCGGACATTATATATGGTGTCTCAAAGGTTCCAGAGGGAGTGTACCCAGTGAACAAGGTGGAAGCAGCATGACTTCTCATGACTCAGCCTCTGAAGATAAGTTGCAGACTAAAGAATTCCAACATACTCTATTGGCCAAAGCAGTCAGGTATGGGGCCACAGAATCTACCTCTTGATGGGAAAAGAGGCAAAAAAAAAAAAAAAAAAAAATGCAGCCATGCTTTAAATCTACCACAGAAGGTTTCTGGAAGAGGTACCCCTTGAGCTGAATTTTAAAGGCAGAGTAGAGGTTTGCCAGAGGGACAAAGTCGGGAGAGCTCCAAGCTGAGGGGTCAGCATATGCAAAGGCCCAGGGGCATGAGAGAAGATTGCATCACAAAAATATATTTCATTAACTGTCTTAGGATCTCACCAAAGACATCTTTCCTGCCAGCTCAGCAGGCACCATGTTTTGCTGGTGCACTGCAGGCTGCCAGGGCCCTGCTGTGCCCCAGATCTCAGACACCAGCCCCTCCATGGAGGGCTCACCCTGATCAGGGCTTGAGTGGCCAATCCACATTCCAGCGGCCTGGCCCCACCTGGCTCCCAGGGCTGTAGTGAGCACACAGGAAGATGCCACCTGGGAGAGGTTTGAATGGAGTCTGGCCAGTCCCCATGCCATGTTCTTCTCATCTCCAGCTCCTGGTTGAAAAACCCCTGTGGCCCAGCCAAAACTTTCTTGGTTTGGTTTTTCAAAGCTAAACTAAATGCTCTGTGTGTCCATTGGCTTGAATCCCAGCAATTCTTTCCATAATGGTTAGTTCTTTTGATTGTAGGCATAAATACTTAGAGTAGATTAAACAAAAAAGGAAAATTATTGGTTCTTGTAACTAGACTGTTCTAGGAGTGAATTCTGGAGTTTAAACAATATCAGAATTCTCTCTCTTTCACTCAGTTTCTCAGCTGTGTATTTTTCTTTTGGCCTCATTTTTAATCAGAGTCTCCCCAAAAGTAAAACTCAATGGCTTGAAAGCTCTAGGCTTAATTGATACCCAGAGCCAGCAAACCACCCAAAAGAGGGCAGATCTTCCCTGAATGCTGGGCTACAGTCCCACAAAACATTTTGATTGGCCCAGCTTGGATCACATGCCTTTTTCAGAACCAATCATCATGGCCATGACTGAGTCAACCACTGACCCCTAGTAAGGTTAAGGGTTAGCCCCACAGTAACCACACGGAAACACTTCATTTCAAGAAATAGAGGTTCTGTATCCAGAAGGGGAACGGAAAATAGAAAGGCAGGCAAAACTTAGCTGCCATAGCGCCAGAGCCACGAGAATAGTCACTAGTTGTGCACTGCACAAAGGGAGAATGGGTGGCTTCTGTGTCTGCCCAGAAGAAGTTTCTTCTTCTAATTCACACAAGGCGGCCATGTGGACTACTGCTGGGCTTGGCAAAGTCAGCTACACTTTCCTTTCCCCAGTGCTTCAGTTCAGCCTGGAAAACCCCTCCTTATCCTCATGTCCTAGTTTGGACGCCTACTCCCCTGTGAAGTGGCTGGGTTGAATCATGAGTTCCTCACACGCCCACAAAATGAGGGCTTCTGCCCCAGTTGGCGTCATACAGTTGTTCAGTAGAGATTCTTTGTCTATCTCCTCACCTGGCCTAAGACAAGCTCTATGAGGACAGGGAGGTGTCCCTGGCTGGGAGAGGGAGATGCACAGGTAGGTAGGATCTGTCCCATGGAGGAGGAAATGAAGAAAAGTAAAAACAGGCTGTTGGCCTGATTTGTCCATCTGTTTCTCCTCATCAATCCTCTGGAGACATTGCCCATAGGAAGGCACCTTGAATCGAGCACCCACAGGGCCACCACCCAAGGTCTCTGGGAAAGAGAAGGTGCTGGGCTTCCTCTGGGCCTCACTGAGGACTGCCAGGCGATTGCTCCAGGGCTCAGCGCTTAGCTCCTGATTAAAACCAGATCCAGGAGCTTGGAGCCCTACGTGAAACTGGATACCTAAAACGTGGGCAAAGGAAATACACTGCGAGAGGGAGGCAGGCTGGCCGGCAGCCCACAGGGCTGGGCAGTGAGGTTGAGCTTTCCGCCTGAAAGGTCCCCAGGAGCCCTTGCTACGTGGAGTGATGACAGCCCTGAGAAACAGGAGCCCTGTGGGGACCAGAGGAACCATCCACTTCTCTGTCACTTTCTTCCTGCTTTCTTCTCTTTGTCCGCTTCTTTTCTTCAGATGGAAGACACGCCTTCAATCCCATTACCAACTTTAATTCATTTGGGGTAAAGTCATTTAACCTTTTTGAGCCTCAGTGTTTTCATCTGTACAATGGGGGTGAAATCAGGACCTACTTGGTTGGCTTATTGTAGGACTCACAGCAATGCTGTGTAAAAAGCCCTGCATGCAGGACCTGGCACACAGTAAGCCCTCGTTAAATGTCAGTTACTGTTATACTTTCTCCTTCCCTCCTTTCCATGGAAAGCTATTTGATACCATTAAACCATAAACACAATCCCTGATGATCACAGTAAGAAAAACATTTAATGTCCCTAATGTCTGAGGCAGTGGAAAAGCACTGGATCTGGGATCAGACAGCTGGGGTTGTAGTCTCAGCTCTGCCATTTACAAACTTGGTAACTTACTCTAAGGACTTCATCTCTCTTGACCTCAGTGTCCCCTGCCATGCCTGTGCCCAGGACTGCTGTGCATCTCAGCCGGGACGCGTACGGAACTACACAGAGCCATGTACCTTGGCGATCAGGATTTATGCTTCTGATACTGTGCCTTACTTTTCTGGCTGCCTTCATTTATCTTATTTGATCCTTCTTTTTTCCCAAAGTCATGGGTCAAACTTCCGGAGGCCATAGAGTGTTGGGGCGGAAAGAGATGTCTGACCATTTGTTCAGTTTTGTTATTAGAAATCATTTGGGGAATAGAGAAATTAAAATTCCTGGGCTTCAACCCAAACCTAGAGAAGCAAAATCTTTGCCTTTTTAAATGAAATTTTGTTTTAAATTACAAAACTGATACATGCTCATTCTAAACGAATCCCAGCAATACGGAAATAATGAGAGCTAAAAACAGCAAATCCACAGAGGTAAGTGCTATTAACAGCTTGGTGTGTGTCCTATCGGGTTTGGTGTTTTTCCTGGAAAAAGCTAACCATGTAGTTTTTACTTTTCCCCATTAAACAAGATCATCATTCATTTAAAAAAAATATATAATGTAGCTTGGGCATCCTTCCACACTAGTATATATGCGTCTATCTCATTGAGTTTGACAGCTGCAGAGAATTCCATGAAGTGGCTGGTTGTGATCAAGTTAACCGTTTCGGTGTTGGTGGACATTTTGGGTTCTTCCTGGTTATTCATAGGCAACCAACCCAGCCTCTGCCCACATCTGGCAACCTCTGCTTTGCACAGATGGGCACTTGAAGGCCCAGGGACGGGACACAAACAGGCCAGGGCCACAGAGCCAGTTCCTGGAAGAGCCGGGGCTTGCAACTCTGTTCTCTTGGGGTGCTCCCTGCTTCAAACTATATGGCCACATTAATTTATTTTTTTTAAAGTGGTTAAAGAGAACAATTCTGAACCTATTCCTAATAGCAGGGAAGAGAAAAAAAACTAATTTTATATTGCATTTGTTTCTGAGAATTGGATTTTTCCCTAAAGTTTCTCATAGTTTTCACTTTTCATTATGTTCTTCGTAAGAGTTCATGACTCAATATATTTTCCTACACGTTGTTTCTGAAGCCAACATTTTTTATGCTAGAATCTTGAAATCCCACTTGCCCTGAGTATGACTATTTGGAGAGACCTTGCTCAAATTCCACTTCTGGGACCCTAAACCCCCCCCCTTCATTCTTCATACTTGATGAGCTTTCCTCCCTTGTGGAAATAAATGGAATTATAAAATTGTGACTGTCATCTATTTTTTTTTTATTAAGTAAATTTTTCTAAGTCTGTAAGAAACTTTCCCAGAAAGATGAATTACCCACTTGTAACAAATATAACACATAACGGTTGCAGAATCCTTGTGAGAATTTGTTCTTTGCCCAGAAATAATGCTTAATATTCCTCCCAAAGAATGAAACATTAAGCCCGCCTCCCATGAGGTAAGAGGTTTGATAGAAAGTGACTGTTGCCTATCAAGCCACATCCTTTTTTTTTTTTTGTACTCTTCTGAAGTTGGAAACAGGTAGGCAGTCAGACAGACTCCTGCATGCACTTGACCAGAATCCACCTGGCATGCCCACCAGGGGGCGATGCTTTGCCCATATAGGGTGTTGCTCTGTTGCAACCAGAGGCATTCTAGTGCCTGAGGCAGAGGCCACAGAGCCATCCTCAGCGCCCGGGCCAATTTTGCTCCAATGGAGCCTTGACTGCGGGAGGGGAAGAGAGAGACAGAGAGGAAGGAGAGGGGGAGGGGTGGAAAAGCAGATGGGTGCTTCTCCTGTGTGCCCTGGCCGGGAATTGAACCCGGGACTTCTGCACGCCAGGCCGACGCTCTACCACTGAGCCATCCAGCCAGGGCAAGCCACATCCTCTTAAAAGCAGTTGCTCTCAGAGCGTAGTGCTGAGCTGCAGACAGAAGTTTCCATGTTCCTACCTCCACTTCCATCCCCTGCCACAAAGAGGTGGGTCAGAAACCGCTCAGATGTCTCAATGAAAAGGAAGAGATGTCACTCTCAGACAGCTGACTAGAGTTTTGGTAACATTTGAATATTGTTCAGTGTTATTTTGGGCAAAAGACAGAGGGAACAAAGGACTACAGAGTAACTCTTGGCTGTGACCTGCCTCTTGGGTCCTAACATTCTGGCTTCTATCTTAGAATCAAAAGTAGACCCTGCTCTCCTAATCTCATTGCCTCCTAAAAAGACTGGGTTCCTTTGGAAAAATGGCTGATCCCTGGTCTGGAGCAGGAAATGTGTAAAATGAGCCTGGAGCATTGTGTCATGCCAAATGGCAAGGAAGTTCTCAAAGATGGTGAGGGTCTTATCAAAAGATACAAGAGCCCATTTAAAGAGGCTCTCCTTAGCCAAAAAGATGGGCTACTTCTAGCATCCATAAGGATAATAATTGCAACAAATTATAACATATCAAATGCATTTTTGTTCTACAGATTCATAGGAACATTCAAAAGAGGAAGAAAAAGAAACAAAACCCCCAAAAACCAACAAAAATATATTGGTCCTTTATGAAGGATGCCAGGAGTGCCAATTAATTACTTTAAAAACTAGTAAATACAGCCTGACCAGGTGGTGGCACAGTGGATAGAGCGTCGGACTGGGATACGAAAGGACCCAGGTTTGAGACCCCGAGGTCGCCAGCTTGAGCGTGGGCTCATCTGGTTTGAGCAAAGAGCTCACCAGCTTGGACCCACGGTTGCTGGCTCCAGCAGGGGGTTACTCGGTCTGCTGAAGGCCCACGGTCAAGGCACATGTGAGAAAGCAATCAATGAACAACTAAGAAGTCGCAACGCGCAACGATAAACTGATGATTGATGCTTCTCATCTCTCTCCATTCCTGTCTGTCTGTCCCTGTCTATCTCTGCCTCTGTAAAAAAACAACAACAACAAAAAAAAATTAAAAAAAAAACACACAAAAAAACTAGTAAATACAGGGAAGAAATCAAACATTTATTCTGCCTTTTCTATATACACTGTACATTAGGCTGACCACCCAGGGGATGAGGGAAAGTATCTTTTTATGGAAGTAGTCCAGCTCATAAATGAAGATGAAATGATATAGAATATCCCCCTGCATCAACCTTTAGCAAACCATGGTTCCAGGCAGTGATCACCAGTGACCACTAACACCCCAGAAAGAGAAGCAATCTGATACTGAGTCTTATCAGGGAAGGACAACACAGTTTACACCACCTCTGCAGTGTTCTGGCTCAAAATATCAATCTTGAATCAGATGAACTTTAGTTCTCACTACCAACTTATAAGAAATACAGGGGACAAGGAACATAATGGACAACATGATAGAAATGTCATCATCAAAACCCAGACTGACAAACTTTACAGGACAAATAATCAGTTTCTCTCACAAATACTCTATGAAAAATAAAATGAGGTGGAAGGAAATTTATAGATTAACAGCTTCTGCCCCTGGCCCAGGACAGGTCACATGACTCAAACCCTGCCAATCATTGAGCTCTAACCCACTTGTGATTGGTCCATAAGTGGTCACCTGACTGAAACCAGTTGTATTAGGAAAACAAAATGGAGCAACAGATGGAAGGGGAGAGAGGGGTTTTAGGTTCTGAGTCAGATTCCAGGCCTGGGGCCCAGCTCCTGCCACTTATCCATCAGTCCTGAGAGTTTCCCCAACATTCCTCACAACCAGGGGGATCAGCACATCCTTTAAAAAAAGAAAAATCACTTAGTAAGTTATATATGTCTAATCACTGGGTTATACATCTGAAACTAATATAATATTGTATGTTAACTGTAATTGAAAAATAAGAAATGGCCCTGGCCGGATTGCTCAGTTGATTACAACGTCATCCCAATATGCCAAGGTTGTGAGTTCTATCCTAGTCAGGGCACATGTAAGAATCAACCAATGAATGCATAAATAAATAAAACAACAAATCAATGTTTCTCTCTCTCTCTAAAATCAATAAAAATAAAAAATGAATGTAAGCAAATTTGCCGTGACAGCATAACTATGTAAAAAAATTTTTTTAATTAATTTTTAGAGAGGAGAGAGAGAGTGAGAGAGAGAGAGAGAGAGAAGGGGGAGGGAGGAGTAGGAAGCATCAACTCCTATATGTTCCTTGACCAGGCAAGCCCAGGGTTTTGAACTGGCGACCTTAGCGTTTCCAGGTTGACGCTTTATCCACTGCGCCACCACAGGTCAGGCCAGCATAACTATTTTTTAAATAATTTAAAAACCCTGGCTGGCTGACTCAGTGGTAGAGTGTCGGCCTGGAATGTGGAAGTCCCGGGTTCGATTTCTAGCCAGGGCACACAGGAGAAGCACTCATCTGCTTCTCCACCCTTCCCCCTTTCCTTCTTCTCTGTCTGTCTCTTCCCCTCCTGCAGCCAAGGCTCCATTGGTGCAAAGTTGGCCCCGGGCGCTAAGGATGGCCTCCACCTTAGGCTCTAAAATGGCTCCAGTTGCAACGGAGCAACGCCCCGGATGGGCAGAGCATTGCCCGTTGGTGGGCTTGCCGAGTGGGTCCCGGTCAGGTGCATGTGGGAGTCTGTCTCTCTGCCTCTCTGCTTCTCACTTCAGAAAAATGAACTAATAATAAATAAATAAATAAATAAATAAATAAATAAATAAATGATTTTAAAACTATAAACTTTGACGTTCTAAAGAAAAAAAACTTAAAAAATATTTTATGACTTTATTTGATCCAAACCAACAACATATGCCAGGAAGCAAGATCTCAAATGCTCCCTAAAAACAGCTTTATTAAGATATAATTCACATAGCATATACTTCACCCATTTAAAACATTCAAGTCAGTGGTTTTTAGTGTGTTCACAGTTGTGCGCTATCACCCCATCAATTTTAGAAAATTTTCATCACCCCCAAAAACACCCGGTACCAAACTTTTTTTCCCCCCAGCACCTCCAACCACCAATGTCCTTTCTGTCTCTGGGTTTGTCTTTTCTGGACATTTCATGTAAATGGAATCATACCACATATGGTGCTTTGAGACTGGCTTCTTCTACCTAAAGCAATGTTTTCAAGTTTAATCCATATTGTAGCCGAGTGCAAGCTAAGGGTATGGCCAGGAGTTGAAACCAGGTCTGACACCAACACCCCTGTTCTTTCTGATGTACCTGATGAGGCCACATCATGGAAGGTGGCATGCCAGGCCAAAGAGCTCGACCATTCTGCTGTAAACCGTGAGGAAGACTGAGCAGGTGAGTAAGACTTTTAGTATAGTGTTTTAGAGACATTTTTGACAGTGTGGGTTTTCATCCTACATGCACATTTATATCACATGCCATATGTAATATGTGTACACATGCATATTTTAAGACTGAAGATTTTAACAGTAATTCCCAGACTGGATTCCATGGAACATTAATGTCTCATGAGTGGTGTTCCAAGAAGCGATGAGAAACACTATACCTTTTTTTTTTTCCCTGGAAAATGAAGAAAGAACAGGATTTCAAGGAACGAGGCTGCAGCCGATGTTCTAAGTGTGAGGGCTGAATATCAACCCAGGTCCCCTCCCCTCAGTCCCCTTCCTCCAAGAAGCAACTCTTTCGGCACCTGCTCTCTGAACATGAAACTGTATTTTTAGGCTACTGGGTATGGAGTTGCTGTTTCTGGTGAGTGATCAAACCCCAGACAGGAGAAACAAGCAGAATAACAAGGATGGCATGGGGCCCGCACCCACCAGACCTACTGGACTGGATGGGATAGAGACAGATGTTAAAGCAGGGGTCCCCAAACTACGGCCCACGGGCCACATGCGGCCCCTTGAGGTCATTTATCCAGCCCCTGCCGCACTTTCGGAAGGGGCACCTCTTTCATTGGTGGTCAGTGAGAGGAGCACATCAACCATCTCATTAGCCAATAGCAGGCCCACAGTTCCCATTGAAATACTGGTCAGTTTGTTGATTTAAATTTACTTGTTCTTTATTTTAAATATTGTATTTGTTCCCATTTTGTTTTTTTACTTTAAAATAAGATATGTGCAGTGTGCATAGGGATTTGTTCATAGTTTTTTTATAGTCCGGCCCTCCAATGGTCTGAGGGACAGTGAACTGGCCCCCTGTGTAAAAAGTTTGGGGACCCGCCCTGGCCGGTTGGCTCAGTGGTAGAGCGTCGGCCTGGCGTGCAGAGGTCCCGGGTTCGATTCCCGGCCAAGGCACACAGGAGAAGCGCTCATCTGCTTCTCCACCCCTCCCCCTCTCCTTCCTCTCTGTCTCTCTCTTCCCCTCCCGCAGCCAAGGCTCCATTGGAGCAAAAGATGGCCCGGGCGCTGGGGATGGCTCCTTGGCTTCTGCCCCAGGCGCTAGAGTGGCTCTGGTCGCAACAGAGCGACGCCCCGGAGGGGCAGAGCATCGCCCCCTGGTGGGCAGAGCGTCGCCCCCTGGTGGGCGTGCTGGGTGGATCCCGGTCGGGCGCATGCGGGAGTCTGTCTGACTGTCTCTCCCAGTTTCCAGCTTCGGAAAAATAAAAAATAAAATAAAAAAAAAGTTTGGGGACCATGCGTTAAAGGAACTGTTTCTATGAGGGGTTTTGAGAGCTCTGGACACGAGCAGAGATGCCTCAGGGCCCCGAAGACAAAAGATAGCCCAGTGTTGGGCTCGATGGACTCTGATCCAGAATAGAGCCCTGCTGCAATGTATCAGGGCCTGGTGGCTTTGGGACTGTGGGAAGAGGGCTGTAGGCAGAACCACTGGTGCTTTTGCCAAGGTCATCACCACAGAGGTGATCTACTGGACCTCAACGAGCAGGCTGCGGTGTGAGCTGCATTCCAGATTTGCCATGAAACCCCTCACTGCTGAGTTCCAATGTGAGTAGTGAAATCTTTGAGAGGGGGCTCAAGATCCCCCTTGAGCAAAGGGGGGCTCTGGGCAGTGAAAGTGTGAGGAGTCAATAAACATGTCTTTCTCTCTTTCTTTTTTCCTCCCTCCCTCCCTCCCTCCCTCCCTCCCTCCCTCCCTCCCTCCCTCCCTCTCTCCCTCCCTCCCTCCCTTCCTTCCTTCCTTCCTTCTTTCCTTCCTTCCTACCAGGATCCACCCAGCAACCCCCATCTGGAGTCAATGCTCTGTCCATCTGAGGCCATGCTCGTAACCGAGCTATCTTTAGCTCTTGAAGCAAAGGCTCCATGGAGCCATCTTCAATGCTCATACAATGTGCTTGATCCAATCAAACCATGGCTGTGGAACAGGAAGAGAGAGAGAAAGAGAAGGGGGAGGGGGTAAGTAGGGGTTAAGAAGCAGATCGTCACTTCTCCTGTGTGCCCTGACCAGGAATAGAACCTGAGACATCCACATTCCAGGGTGATGCTTTACCACTGAGCCACCCAGCCAGGACCAATCTGTCCTTATTCCATTCAGGTGCCTGGGTCTTAGGTGTCTGCCCATCAGAGTGGGCTCTTTGAGGGTCTTCTTCTCGCTTTACCCCTGCCAGAACACTGCTGGTCAGCCAACTCTGGCCTGGCTTTGCCAAGAACCCATGTGCCGAGGGTGGCAGGGAGAGATGCCCATTTAGGTAAGCAATCTAAATGAGGGCAGGGACAATGCTGGGGTTCATTGGGAAGCAGAGGGTACAGTTGTCTGTAAAAAGGTAGATGCTGCTAGGCCAGTGGTTCCTGTGGGAACGTAGGTTCGAAGATGCCGGATTTTCCAAATGTTTCTCTAAAGAAAGAAATTTAAATGTGAAATCTTCAAAAGTAAAAATTGGGCCCTGGCTGGTTTGCTCAGTGGTAGAGTGTCGGCCTGGCATGCAGGAGTCCTGGGTTTGATTCCCGGCCAGGGCACACAGGAGAAGTGCCCATCTGCTTCTCCACCCCTCCCCCTCTCCTTCCTCTCTGTCTCTCTCTTCCCCTTCCACAGCCAAGGCTCCATTGGAGCAAAGTTGGCCTGGGCGCTGGGGATGGCTCCATGGCCTCTGCCTCAGGCGCTAGAATGGCCCTGGTTGCAACAGAGCAACACCCCAGATGGGCAGAGCATCGCCCCCTGGTGGGTGTGCCGGGTGGATCCCGGTCGGGTGCATGTGAGAGTCTGTCTGACTGCCTCCCCGTTTCCAACTTCAGAAAAATACCAAAAAAAAAAAAAAGTAAAAATTGGCAACTGTGGGTTGTCCATTTGCATGTTCAGTTGCATTCTCTGCCTATGTCCTGGGAATGTGATTATTTTGGACAACACCTTCATCTCCCCCAGTTCCCACACCCACTCTCCTGCCCTATAGATTCCAGCTGGGCTTGGCTAATGGGCACAATAAGTAGATCAGATTGAAAGGTGGGAGGTCAGGATCCTTTACCCCCCAGTTCCAAGCCAAAGAGATCCCCACCCACCCATGAACATTGGGGCCATGGTTGCAGTGGCTGTTCCTCTGTGTGCTGTCACAGTTCCTCACAGCTCTCAGGGTATAGCTCCTGTGGGCTAGTGACACCTCTGTCTCTTCTGTCTTCAGGTCTGGGGCAGGGAGGGGTTGGGGGAGTGGATCGGCTAGGCTGCTGCTAATCCCCGAGTGTCTCCCATGCTTTGTTGGTTCTCTGAGTCCTGTCCACATAAACACTCCCTTCTAGTCACTTAACCCTGTTGAACTTGCCCCTTTCTTTCTTGCTTGGAACCACCAACATACCAATGAATTCAATGAAAAAAACCACAGTAAGTTCTGCACTTACTTGGACCCAAAGTAGGGAGTCCAGTTTACAGCCTCTGCTATAGCTCTAAGCCCGTCACTGGGCAGCAGGCTGAGGCTAGCACACTGCCCAAACCAGCACAGTGCTGGGGGCAGGACAGCACGCACACAACGCCCTATGTTGAAACCAAGAGATAGTGCAAAGAAGGGAGACACCTTGAGACATGTCCAACTAGTTTAATGATGAAACCGTGCAGATGCCAAACTATGGAGCACCAGGGACATAGGCAGAGATGCCTCAGGGGAATCACTACGGCACGGGCTTGGGGAAATGGAATCACCTAATGATGACACAGGGGAAGGGGACATCCACTGGCAGCTCAGACCTATGACATTCCTCAGGGGGACATGCATCGCACTCCCAAAGTAAAGAGCAAGCTGGCTGCTTTCACTCCCGAACATAAATTCTCGTGCAAACCACGTCATCGGCGCCAAACGTCTGCAGAAGGGAAGGAAAACGTTTAAAGCATATCACTAATAAGGCCACTTACTGCCCTGTTAAAAACTCTTTGAAACAGACATTCAATTTCCTGTGCCATGGGCTCATGCTAAGTGCTAACAGTTTTTTCTTTCTTTCTTCCTCCCGTAAGCCCTGTCTTGGCAGAGAGGCAACTGGGTATAGAATTCTGTTATATGTAGTTTTTCTTTGCTTCTGGAACTGGTGAATGCTGACATTAGAAATCCAAGTTTCCTGGCTTTGGTTTTGAAATTAAACTGAAAGGAAGACTGTCATATTGGACATTTCTGTCTTTTTTCAAAATATCTCAAGGGAGCCAGGGCCTTGGGCAGCTGAAGCCCTGAGGTCCAGGGCTGTCCAGCCTGATGGGAGGGCTGTGCAGAGGGTGCAGAAGTGCCGTCCAAGATGCAAGACTGGAAGTTGAGATGCTGTAAAAGTAACACTCAAGCCTGACCAGGCGGTGGCATAGTGGATAGAGCGTCGGACTGGGATGCGGAGGACCCAGGTTCGAAACCCTGAGGTCACCAGCTTGAGCACGGGTTCAGCTGGTTTGAACAAGGCTCACCAGCTTGAGCCCAAGGTCACTGACTTGAGCAAGGGGTCACTCGGTCTGCTGTAGCCCCTCAATCAAAGCATATATGAGGAAGCAATCAATGAACAACTAAGGTGCCACAAATATGATTTGATGCTTCTCATCTCTCTCCCTTCCTGTTTGTCTGTCTCTATCTGCCCCTCTTTCTGTCTGTCACAAAAAGAAAAAGTAACACTCAAGTCACCTGCAACTTGGAAAAGAGGTCTCAGCTACAAAAGCACAGCGTTGGTCCCAGATCAGAGCTTGGCATGTGTCCCTTTCCTGACAGTTTATGGATAGAAGGGAGGAATTGAACAGGGTAATCCCAAAGGCTCTTTCCAGTTAAAATCCATGGCTCTTCCACAGAAAAAGGATGGCTTTCTCTTGGCCGCTGAAGTCATATCACCCATGAGTAAGTTGTGCAAATTCTCCCAAACCAGCAATTACACACAGGCCTGCTCCCCTGGGCTCTCACAGGAAATGGAAAAGGGAAACCAACATGCATTTTAAAAAACAAAACCAAAAAACAAGAATTCCCCAGGCTGTGGACCTGATGTGGGTGTCTGTGTGCAGATGGACATTTTTCTGTGGCAGGGTCCCCATCTTTCAGATTCTCAGAGGGGCCGGGGACTCCAGCATGGTTAAAAGCTCTAGACTGGGCCCTGGCCGGTTGGCTCAGTGGTAGAGCGTCGGCCTTAGTGTGCGGGGGACCCGGGTTCGATTCCCGGCCAGGGCACATAGGAGAAGCGCCCATTTGCTTCTCCACCCCCACCCCCTCCTTCCTCTCTGTCTCTCTCTTCCCCTCCCGCAGCCAAGGCTCCATTGGAGCAAAGATGGCCCGGGCCCTGGGGATGGCTCCTTGGCCTCCTCCCCAGAGCGACACCCTGGAGGGGCAGAGCATCGCCCCCTGGTAGGCAGAGCGTCGCCCCTGGTGGGCGTGCCGGGTGGATCCCGGTCGGGCGCATGCGGGAGTCTGTCTGACTGTCTCTCCCCGTTTCCAGCTTCAGAAAAATACAAAAAAAAAAAAAAAGCAAAAAAAAAAAAAAAGCTCTAGACTGAGAGCTTAGATATGCTTGGCTCTTCAGATCCTCACTTTGATCCCTCTGTTGGTAATGAGATGCTCTCACAGAGCACGTGGTAGGACATCGTCCCAAAGCGCGTGTTTACACTAGTCATTAGAAGTTATTAGGGAAGCAAATCCTCATCACTGGTTTCTTTCCTAAGAAGGGAACTCCTGGTCACACTGGCACAGTTGTACTTGCTCTAGGAACCTCTCTATCCTGCTCTCTTTCATTTTTAAATTTCATTTATTGATTTTTAGGTAGAGGAGGGGGGAGAAGCAGGAAACATCAACTTGTACTA
This sequence comes from Saccopteryx leptura, assembly GCF_036850995.1. NCBI lineage: Eukaryota > Metazoa > Chordata > Mammalia > Chiroptera > Emballonuridae > Saccopteryx > Saccopteryx leptura. The sequence goes on along the minus strand of NC_089515.1, from coordinate 43,317,419 downwards.
GTTGCTTCCTGTTATGTGCCTTGACCGAGCAAGCCCAGGATTTTGAACTCGCGACCTCATCATTCCGGATAGATGCTTTATGCACTGTGCCACCACAGGTCAGGCTGTCCTGCTCTCTTTATCGTCTCTGCATTAGTGAGGAAAGCAGACCACTGTGTGTGCTGGGGACAAGGAGCTCCCTCGCCATTCACCTCTCAGAACCAAACTATGGCCATGGAGTGTCGACTGGAATGCCAACGTTTGGACACTAGACTAGCTGTGCTGTAAGGACTGGAGTTGACACCTCACCCAAGCTGACAAATGGCTTCAGGACATGAGAAGAAATCACCACGTTTCCAACCACATTTGAAATATCCTTCTCAGCCTGGAAACTATGATGAGAGACTCCCAGAATGGTAGACTGTACCAGAGTGGTTTGAGGCAGATAGAGAGTTTTCAACAGAAGGCAACTTCGAGCTCGGTAGTGATGTACTGCTGGGCCCTGGGATGGCTTATTTCAATGTCACTATAACTAATTTGCCTCTAATTATACAAGCCAGTGTCTCCCTACATTTGAATGTATTAACGAGGAGAACCCTTAAAATAAAAGCCCACATTTCAAACCCCAAATGCGCATAATTAATGCTCCCTTTGAGGCACATGTGCAGGTCAGCAGCCAGGGAAGGATGCAGGGGTGAGACTGTAGTGGGGATTTGGAGGTGGTGGGGTCCTCCTGGCAGAACTGGGCCTGTGCTCTGGCTGCTCCAATACCAAAGAGCTTAATAAAATCAGTTTCTCAAAGAGCAAACCGAGCCTACTTTGCCCTCAGCCATGCTCAAGAATGCTAAAACCATCTCCCTTTTTGCTAACTCTGGGAGCAGTGAACCATACATGTCCTTTCCCCCTACATGTCCATGTCTCAAATTGCTCCCCCAACCCTATCAGGTATTCCCTCCCTGGAAACAACATACCCAGGTTGCAAGCAAGCCAGTCCTTTCTCTAGGAAAGGAGAGAGCCTGTGAAATCATTCCAGGACAAGAGGAGAAAGAAACCAGGCAAAGTGACCTCGACTAAAGTAACAAAGACAGCGCAATTCAGGTCTCCTCGCAGAATAAACGAGGACGTAATCTTAGGGCTGAGAGGGACCTCAGGGACCAGAGTTTAGCCCCGCCCCGCCTCTTAGAGGTTAGGAATAGAAGGGCCATGCCCAGGTCGGTCAGGCAGCAAGTCCTTTCCAACATTTCAAGGTGAACTGCCAAGTGGGCAGGCGGGCAGTCTTAGAGGGGGTGTTAACATGTCTGAAGAGAACAAAGGATATCACTTCTTGGTGACCTGCGACAGCTTTTCCATTTTCTGATCTGGGGGACAAAAGGTAGCTGCCAGGAGAGCATGGTCTGCTGTGCTGAACATAGAGGGAGAATGGCATGGGATGTCCTGCCCTCCCTGTCTATATGGTAAAGGGGGACGAGGCATGTGATTGAACTACATAGGTTTCTAAGTTAGCCTCGCCAGATAAATTCTCTGTGGCCAGAATGTTTTAATCTGAATACTTTTAGGGTACAGCCCACCCTCTCCAGTTTTAAGGCCCCAGCCTCTACATTGTGTTACACTCAGACACTTCCCAAGTCAGCACTACTAGCCTGGCCATTGGAGTTTGTAAATCTGGGGACAGGGAGTTTGGAAGGTGGGGACAAAAATGTTCTCTGAAGGCTCCCAAACCTGGCATGCTGAAATTTCTGAAATCTTCCCCAGGCAGAAAAATGGGGAGTGAGAAGGGAAAAGAGTGAACTCTGGGACCTCACAGAGCCCAAGCATCAGGAGCTGGGGAGGGGAGGCCGGCTCAGGGCCAGTCCCTGAGTCACTGCAGGGAGAAATTTGGATGGTGACAGCAGCCTGCCTCTAGCCCCTACTCAGCCCCATCTGAACAACGATGTCCCTTGACCTAATCTGTCATCTCGGGCTTTCTACTTGCATTTTAACCCAGGGCAAACAGCGTTTCTCCCTGAATGGGCGAGGAAGGACCACACTCCTACGGCATCATCTGGGGGACTGAGTCAAAGGCCCTCACCAGGATGAGCTCGTCGTTGGCCAGCTCGCGGGTCCAGTAGGTTTTGGGGCCATCCCCCTCGAGGAGAGTTTGTGTGCAGTGGATCTTGTTCTCATTCTCCCAAGTGGCTAAACTCTGCGGGCGGAAAACCATTAGTGACATTAATTACGATCGTGGCAGTGAGAGCACAGACAACAATGAGCACCAGAGAATAACTGCCGTGCAGAGAAGCAACACATGATCCCTGTCGGCAGGGCTCAGAACCTCTCTGCCACACCTCTGAGTCCAGAATCAGAGCGCCAGTCACAGATTTATGGGGCATATGCATACCTGGTATCACACACACTCACTGAAGCAGCCAAGGCTCAGGCAGGCTTTACAGCTCCAGGAATAAAATTTAGAGCATGCAATGATTCGTTTATGGACAAACCTTCAAGCACTTTGGATTTTAAAAGCAAGAATCTTCACATCAGAGCTACAAAATTTTACAACAGCTAAGACACTATGGTTGTAACCACACCCACAGGCAATCAGGAGCTCTGTTCCTTGCAGGGATTTGGGGAAAACGCCTTCGTTTCGGTTTGTTTGACCGCATCGGCCGGCTCTGATAAAACTCAGTGTCTCTGGCTTTGAGGATAAAAACTCTGCCACCTTCTAGGAAAAAAATTTTAAAGAAAACAGAACACTCTGTCTGAAGGGTCCTTATGCTATTGGGGGGTGGGGTGGGAAGCAAAAGGAGGGACTTCCTGCCATCTCCCCAGTGTCTGCATAAAGCAGAGCCGCAGAGAGGGCTGGGGACCCAGGACAGAATGTGCGCACACTGGTTTTCTAACTCACACATGGGGTAGTTCATCAGGCACGGTGGGGACAAAGCCCCACTCAGGCTGTCCTGTGAGCCTTTGAATTTTTATCAGAATTGCGTCTCTGGCAGTAGCCACCATCCACGTTCCCAAATTGAGCCTTGCCTGTTGCCAGCTCTTCTCTCTAATGACGCTATCCTGCTCCTCTGTTTTTACAATTAGTGTGGTGACAGGGGCTCGGATACCCCCAGCTCCAAGCCTGGACATCATTTTCAGGCTGTTCCAACTCTAGGGGTCAAATATCGTTACTTGGGTCAGCATGCTTCCGGGGCTGTGTCTCTGTGTCCTTGTTCTAAGCCCAGTGCCCAGAGGGCCCGCTCTGTACATTAGACAGGCACCCTTCAGGAAAGGTAAAAGCAATTTCTCACTCTCTGGAATGTCATTAGTTTTTCTTTTTTCTAAATACCAGGGAAAGGAAGACATTTTGTCACTTTTTAAGTAAGTGGTAGCAGTAGTGATTGTTTTTCCATCTGTCCTCAAAATACTCAAGTAACCAATCCTCCCTTCCCCTCTGAGATCAACCAAATGCAAACTTGATCATCTAAAAAAAGGATTGTATAGCCCCTTGCTCTCCCTTACCCCCGTGTAAATCCGGGGCTGATATACAGAGAAATACAAAACTCTTGCCCTTGAGGACTGATAGCACTTATTCCATTCCCAGCCAGAATCTGCCCTGGTTTTGGACAGATTCCACCTTTCCTTTAAGGAACCAGTAAGGATGAGCGGGAGAGGTGCCACGGCCCCCAAGCCTCCTGAAATTGGACCCAGAGCGTCCCAAGGGGCCCAGGACGTGGGGATGGGACGCTAGAGCTGCCCATCCACCTGCGACAGAAAGATGGATCCTTTCACCTCTTGCTCCCGTGCTGCCCGCACCTGGGGTCACTGCAAAGCGCTGCAGAAACTCGGGCGGGAACGCGGCGCGGCTATTAGCACTTGGGGAGGAGGCTTAGGGACGAGGTTAGAAGGGAAGGGGTAGAGCTTTCTACCGAGCCCGGGGCACCTGGCTGCACATATATCTCTGCAAACTGCTGGTGCACGCACCCTGCCAGTAAAGCTCGGCACCGGCTGCAAGTGGGGGACGGGTGCGCTTGGCTGGCGTGGTCTATGGGCGAGACTCGAGGAACCGGGCGATGCCTGTTCTGGGCTTACCCTGCACTTGCGTCCGTCCACGGTCTCCTCCTCAAAGCCTTCTCCGACTTTGAAGTTGATCTCGGTGGTGCGCACCGTGGTGGATGTCTTTATGTAGAACTGGTCCCCGTCCTGGCGGATCTCCACGTGCGGTTTGGACGCAGCCGCCACCGCCACCTTCCGCAGCATGGCGTTCACACCTGCCAGGAAACACGCGTGCCGCGAGCTCCAGTACCAGGACTGGGGGCACCTCGCACACCCTCTCTAACTGCAGGTAGGAGCCTTAAAACGGAGCTGCTCCTCCCCTTACCCTCGCCCTGATTTTCCAGATGAGAAACTCAGAGAGGGTAAGCGGCTTTTCCTGGGAAGCACAGTGAATTCGCGTCAGGGCCGGGTTTCAAACTTAGTCTCCCAAATTTAAAGTCCCTGACCCTTCTTGGATTCCAGACACAATCTTTCCTCGCGATGATCGAGCACGAGATAAAGGCGGAGCCGTCGGGGAAGGCTCCCAGCACCCAGCCAATGTGCGCTGTACGCAGGGGTTGCGGGCTCCACTCCCGCTCCTTGGTGGGATGCGCCTCGGATCTATCGCCCTGGGTACTTTCTTCTGCCGGGGGTCAGTCCCCAAAACCCACCCCCTGAGGGCCTGGGGCACCTCCAGGGAGCATCCGCACCAGCTTACCCAGGGCCTTGAGCAGCTCGTCGAAGTTCTCGCTGCTGCGCATCTTCCAGGTGCCGGCGAAGTTAGGCATGGCGTGGCGGTGGTAGCTGCTGTGGCGGCGGCGGCGGGCGCACTCGGAGCTGCACCGCGGAGACTGCGCTCTGCGCCCAGCGCGCGCCAAGTCTACGGAGAGCGCCCCCCACCCGCCCGCTGCAGCCCCGCCCCTGGCCCCGCCCCCGCGGCCCCTGCAGGGCGGGAGCCCAGACCCCACCTCCTAAGCCCCCAGTATGCCCTGGGCGACTGGGTCTCCAGGGTGCAGGCCTGGCACCCGCTCTCTTCTAACTGGACGTGGGGACTCTTCTGCCACACCTGAGGCCAATCTTTTTGAAGTGGGTGCTGGGAGAGGATTAGGTGAAACAAGATGAGCCACGAGGGGACAATTGTGGAAGCTGGGCCGTGGGGACTTGGGGAAGCATTATACCCTTCTCTCCACTTTTGTGTGTGTTTGAAAATATCCATAATATAAAATAGTGGGGCCACCAGTGGATGGGAGCCTCTCTCTCCCACCCCCAGCCGTTTTTCTGGTGTGCCCAGCTGGTCCCTTCTGCTCTGAGCTGTAGATTCCATTCCACATCCCATACTCACCAACCACTTGAACAAGACCAATGAGAGCAAGAAATTGGGAAAGCCTGAACCCCTCTCCTAGCACCCTCTTGTGCACAGCTGCATGGAACCCAGCACCCTGCAAGATTGTGTGTCCTTTACATTGGCAGGGCAGGGGAAAGAACAGCTTGTGCCAAGGAAGAGCTGTGTGTTTGAGGGACCGTGTGCCTCAGTGCGGCTGGTGTGAAGCGGGTGAGGCAGGAGGTGAGCAAAAGACATTCACTAAGCGCCTAGGGCCACAAAGACGCCTAGAAGGGCTTTGGGTAGAGGTGAGCCCTGGTTCTATTGCATTTTTGTAAATTTGCCATTGCTTCAGTGTGAAGAGTAGATGGAAGGGGGCAGACATCGCCAGGGACACAAGAAGAGGGCCCTTGCCCTGTGTAGGCAAGAATGGTGTGCTGTTGGCAGTGGAGTCGGGGAGGCAACAGGTTAGAGAAAAAAGGTGCTTCCCTTATGCCAGTCTGTGATTTGAGCTGGGCATTGCAGCTACCTGGGCAAGCTCTCTCAACATGCAGATTCCCAGGCTCCAGCCCTGGAGATGTGGATTCAGTAAGTCAGGGGCAGGGCCCAGAAAGCTGTGACTCATAGGCTTTCCAGGTGATGGTTCTTGTACAGCCAAGCTGGCCCTGCAGTCTTCCATGACCCGCTCGCTGTACCTGCAGGGGAAGGGGACGTGGGAGCAAGAGGCCAGGTTGACTCCAGGTTTCTGTCTTAGTAGGTGGGAAGAAAATGAAGGGGCTTGAGGGTGCGTTATGTCAGGGGCTGGCAGGACGGCGTTCAAGATAGTGATAAAGTTGATGTGTATTATGAATCCTAAAGAGAGGCATTAGGTATGAAGTGTTTCCTGAACCCCTGAATCTCATATCTGTGGCGTATCCTGCAGCACTTACCATGGTCCGTTCTACAGGAAGGCAGCAAGAGTCAAGGAAGAGTTTTAGGAGCAGTGATTTGGTCAGATTGCCTTTTAAACAGATCCCTCTGGTGGTCAGTATGGAGGGTGAATTGAGGGACATGGAGAGCTGATGCCTGGAGACCAATGAAGGGTCCTGCAGTTGTCCAGGCAAAAAATAAAGAGGGCTCAAGCTGGAGGAAGGGTCAGACTGAGAAATGTTTGGACAGTAAAATCAATGAGACAGGTGACTGGTTGAGTGTTGGAGGTGAAGGACAAGGGCGTATATGTGCTCGGTTTCTGACAGAGAGGTGGCGTGGAAAGTAAGGCTACCAACCCAAGTGTGCTGGTCAATTTCATAGGAAGGACACAGAGTCCACCTTGGATGTCATAGCTTTGAGGTTCATAGAGGCGTACAGCTGGAACTGTTCAGAGCGTGAGATTTAGTGAAAAAGGAGGGAGCGTCCCCGAGGGCCTTTAGGAAGAGGAGAGTTGGTTTGGAACTAGTGTGGTGCCCTGGGGGAAGATAGAGAAAACTTGGTATGGGGTGGAGGTGTGGGTAACATACAGCGCAGAATTTGGGAGGTACCTCAGGCTTCAGAGTGGAGTGCTGGTCGGGGAGTAGGAGGCCTAGTGACAGGGCTTGGAGTTTCAGAGAGAATTCTGGTGACACATAGTCTGGCAGGTTGGCAGGGCCTTGACTGGGTGACCAAGAATGGGAGTCAAACTCTAGCCCCTTACTCCTTGGTCCAAGGAGATTGCATTGGCGGGCAGGCAAAGGTGGCTTCTTGGCTGAATGCAGCTGCCCACTATCACTCAAGCCTCCGTCTGTGGTTTCTAGCACATTCCAAGGGTGCCCTGTGTGCGTGTTGCACAATCACACACATGTGCTTGTGGTCAGGATCCCCTTCTGGTTTCGGTTGGAACACTGACCTTTGAATCTGTGGAGCAGAAAGACTTGGAACATCAGATCCACGAGTAAATTCACTGACTCACTCAGTGTTTTTGGAAGAAATACACTGGGCTGGGCATGGGACTCGGAGGTGAAGGGACGTGGCTGGGACATGGCGGGACTCACAGGCTGGGGGAGGATAGCTGCACCAAGATCAGGTTTGGGACAATGTGTAAGTGCTGTGAATGGGGGTGGGGGACATCTAACTTCTGGGGCGTCTCTGACCTTCCCAGAGAAGGTAATACTAAGCTCCAGCAGGGCTCGGAAAGATAACTAGGATTTCAACAGGCGGAGAAAAGGGAATAGCCTGTTGAACAGGAAACTGCAGAATCAGAGGACTGGAGCTCTGAGCCCCTGACAGCTCCACTGCGGACATCTGCAAGGAGAGCCCTGGAAAATGGGCTCCCCTTGGTATCAGGTAGCCTCACCTTAGGATCAGAGGATCCCAGAGTCCAGGCCAAAGTGGATGTCCTCAGCTGGCTGCAGTTGCAGCCAATTCCTGGTGTTACCTCCCCCCCACCCCCCATGTGGATTTCAGAGGTGGGAGCTGGGCTTGGGCCTTCTCTCCAAGACCCGTTTGTTCTCTGCTGGTCCTCCGGCAGCTCCTGCCTTAGCTTCGCAAACTCCATGTTGCCAGCTTCTCCCAGGCCACTGACCTGCCTCTGTTGTCCCTGTTGGGGACATTTCTGCTGAGGTTTGCTTCTTCTGCCTGGAGGCATGCCAGGACCCCAGCCTCCCAGGGCCTGCTGGCCTGGCCCCAATGCCCTCCGGCAGGCCAAATTCAGGCTGGAAGAATGGAGGTCAGAGTTCAGTCCGGAAAGCTGGGGGCTCTGAGGAGGGTCCCAGTGGGGGTCTTCAGGACACAGTGGAGGGGAGGGGAGCTAGGGCCACTTTGCTGGGACAATCTGAGAGCAGACCAGGACAAAGAAGAGCTGGATTCCTGGGGAAGTCTGGGGGTGGGGCTGCACATGCCCTGCTGGGTGTTGGGGGGAAGTCTTCTAGATTAATGGAGTAGAACAGTGGTCCCCAACCCCAAGTCCGCGGTCCGGTACTGGTCCGTGAGCCATTTGGTACCGGTCCACAGAGAAAGAATAACTTACATTATTTTCGTTTTATTTATATTTAAGTCTAAACAATGCTTTATTTTTTAAAAATGACCAGCTTCCCTCTGTTACATCCATCTAAGACTCACTCTTGACTCTTGTCTCGGTCATGTGATACATTTATCCGTCCCACCCTAAAGGCCGGTCCGTGAAAATATTTTCTGACATTAAACCTGTCCGTGGCCCAAAAAAGGTTGGGGACCACTGGAGTAGAAGGTATACTAGTGGAGAGTCAGGGGTATCTGGGGATCATGGAGCCCACAGGAAAATAAATGCAAGTAGCAGACATTAAACGTTGACTATGCCGGGCCCTGTAGTAGGTGCTTCGTAAACATTCATTCATTCATTCACTTATCTATCCATCCATTATTTATCCACTGCCCTCTGGGAGTGATACTCATCACAAATGGGGACACAGCTCACTCAGCTGGTTAAGACAGAGCTGGGTTGAACCCAGGTGGGCTTGCCTTTAGATCTTTGCTCTTACCACTCCCTCTGCTGCTTTATTGTGCAGATAGGGACCTAGAAGTGGGGGAGGGGTGCTGTCCCCAGGCTACATTGTGGGGTGAACTGGAGCTCTCATTCCCTGCCCTCTAGCCTCGGGGCTGTGTGACTCCTGAATGCTAATGAGGACAACTCTGCTTGAAACCAGGACCAGTGAAAGGGTTGTGACAGGTCCATGTCTCTGTTGACCCGGGCTTAGTCCTGGCTCACCAACTATCCTGCTTTGCCTGGGACCCAGGGGTTTCTAGGACGTGGGACTTTGAGTGGTGAAATGGGAATGTCCTGGGCAAACTGGAATGAGTTGGTCACCATTTCCATGTCATGATCTGGAGACATGTTTTCCATAATTGCGCTTTGTGCATTCATTCATACCCTCTCTTTTGTTGTACGAATCTACAAACTGTGGCTGCATGTCTGTGTGTCTGACTGGGCACAAGTGTCCGTCTGTGCATGTCTCCCTCTCTTCGTGTTCATCCCTCTGCATGCTCAGGGATGTTCTATGTCTTGTTGTCCTCATTTGTGTGTCTGTGACCCTCCCTGCCCGTGAGCATGTGTCCTTCTGTTGGCCCTGTCTGGTTATGTGCGCCCCTCCTGGGTCCCAGCCATGTTCTTGTCTTCACCCCACCATGCACTGATGTGCTTTCTCAGTCCAGCCAGCCCCAGGACTCTCGAGCCAGGCCCATCCCAGAACCATTACAGCAGACTGTCTCGCCACCCACTATCCCTGCTGTCAGTGCAGCCTCCACTGTGACCCTGCATGCTGCCTCACACTCCGCTGGCCAGCACCTGGGGCTCCTCCCTACTTCCCAGCTCTTCTTCCCTCTCAGCACGAGTCCTTTCTCAGCCCTCCCATAATGAACCCCTATCCTGGAAGTGTCACTGCAACATCCTCTGCTCTGTGAATCCTCCCTGTCTCCTGGGGTGGAGTCAAGCACCTCCTCCTCAGCACTTCCACAGCCCCAGGTGCATTGGGGGCAGAGGAGAAAGAGGGGTCACTCACCATTTATGGTGCCTCCTGGTGCCAGACATTGGGCGATGCCCGGGCAGACTGTCATTTAATTTTTACAACCATCCTGTGAAAGGACACTAAAGCTCAGAAAGGCTGAGACATTGGCCCAAGGTCACACAGTTGGGAGGAAATGGAGCGGGTTCCTTCCACCAGGCTGCCTGGTCACTGCTTCCTGCCCCACAAGCCCATGGGCCTTTTTCAGGCTGGGGCCACCTCTGGTTTGTGTCCACATCCCCAGTACTCAGCGCAAACCCAGGCACCTAGCGGACACTCCATGAAGGTTTACAGAATGAATGCCTGCTCTTGAAAATGACAACCTGAACTTTCATTAGTCTGATTTATACAAGTGCTGGGATCCTCTGGGTGCAAGGCTGGGGAACGGGTGGCTATAATTTATCAGAAAACACAGCAACTGTTCCAGCTTCCCTTCAGTGCAGAAGGGGAAGGTAAATTGATGGCCAACAGCTCTGCACCGGGAAGGCCCATCCTGCTACCAGCGCAAAGCATGTGACGTGCTCTCCGACCGTCCCCCACGTGGGCCCATCCACCTGCTGCCTGGAGGTGGCCACAGGGGGCTCAGCTGCCTCTCATCGATAGCCTGCTCATGATACCAAATGGTGCCTTTGAAAGTCCATAAAGAAAGAGACACCATTGGTGCCTGATCAATCACTGCTCGCAGTCCCTTGCGTGGTGGTGCGTGCGGGCCAGCACAATGCCGCTGGTCACGGGGCTCAGTCACCACTGCTGGATTAATGATCTTTTAGACAAGAGCAACGCCCACCTCCTCTCCCTCATCCCCAGCAGCCCCGGCTCCCTGCGGCCTCTCTAATCGAGGTTGACGGATGTGGGGCATGGGGTCTATCGGAGCCCCCAGGCTTCTCCTGGGGGCTGGGGGCAGGACAGCTGCTCTGCCTCCCAGATGTCCAGGGCAAGCCTTTCCCTTCTTGCCCTCAGTGAGGCAGCTGGGTGAGCTCTGGGAGCCCCACCTGATGGGCCTGGAAGGTGAGGGCTGGTGCACTGGTCGGCTTCCTCCCCACCAGTAAGCTCAGTGTCTCTCTCCTTCCCAGGGCTGCCCGCCTGGGCTGGGAGTGCTGAAGAGGGTTTCCGGCCCTTAGTGGTGACTGCATCAGCGCTGGTAACTTGAAAATTAATCATTCTAATAAGACCTGCCCACATTCCTGCAGCACTGCAATCATGTCCCCCTCTTCACTGCTCTGCAGGCCCTGCAGGATGTGAGTATTTAATTAACATCCATCTCCTGCTCACTAGAGTGTTTGTAAATATGATTCATGGGCATATTGTTACCTCAGCTGAGCGCTCCGGGACCCCTCTGCCTGCCTGCCAGCGTCTATCAGCACAGCCAGCTCCTGGCACTAAAGCTCCTTCATGTACCCCCCGGAGCTGCCAGCACCCTGGTGCCCCTGCAGAGCTTGGCACCATTCTGGGAACCCTGGGCCTAGACACAGCTTCCCTTCCTGTCCACAAGACCCAGGGTGGAAATCAGGCCACATTTTACATGGAATTTGGACCCCAGTTAGTTAATTAGCCTCTGAGGACGGACCCCAGGACCAAGGCCTGACTGAGGCCAGTGGTTCCGGGAAGCAGGGGATCTCCCTTGAGAAGGCAGGACTCCTCCCCAGCCCCCACTTGGCCCTCCCCAGGGTGTAGAGAAGCCAAAACAGGATCCCGAAAGGTTCTGCGGGGGAGCACCTGACTTTGCAAGGTGAGGGAGGCACTCAGGGTGGAGGCCCTGCCTTCAGGCAACTGGAGGTCCTTTGAGCCCCAGGTGACCTCACACCTAGGCTGAGGAGGCTTTTACCTGCCTCCCACCCACAGTTTTTAAAATGCCACTATTGCTGATTCTGCCCTTGGCTGGTTCCTAATGAAGCTCTAACGCCTCTGTTCCTACCTTACATGGGTGCCTCAGAGATGGGGAGACTGGATCTTACAGGGGGAAGGGGGTGTTCCCTGCCACTGTCATTTTGGGAGGCATAAATGAAGGATAGCAGTGGGAGGCCAGGCCCAGCGGTCATCAGAGCCATCCATCCCCAGCCCGTGAGGGAGGATGGGACTCACTAACTCATTAACGATGACCTATCCATCCTCGATCAGCCCTGACACATCCATTGGCCTGACAGCTGACACAGCTGTCCTGGGGGCATCACCCTCTGTGTGGGGGTGGGGGACAGGATTGTCAAGTGGGAAAGGGAAAAGTCTGCTTGGGAAATTCTGTTATTGTCCCAACCACTTCAAAACTGCAGGATGTTGTGGGGTCAGTGGTGGAGCCTATGGTACAGACCTGGTATGACAGGGCTGGATCCCTGTCCTCCACGTGGCTTTATCCAGCCACGTCCCGTCTCAAGGATCCTCAGCATCCTCTTCTACACAACTTGGACACCAGGCCCTCCCTCGATCAGGTGTGAGGTTAGGCAAGACAAGAGATGGGAACTGCCACAGTGTTCACTTCAGAGGCTCCAGGATTGTTAACCTGAAAATGGCGCCATCCTGCTATCTACATGCTGGTCTCACTTTGAAAAGTGGGGCAGAGCCTGAACAGGCGGTGGCGCAGTGGATAGAGCATCAGACTGGGATGTGGAGGACCCAGGTTCGAGACCCTGAGGTCGTCAGCTTGAGCGCAGGCTCATCTGGTTTGAGCAAAAAGCTCACCAGCTTGGACCCAAGGTCGCTGGCTTGAGCAAGGGGTTACTCGGTCTGCTGAAGCCCCACGGTCAAGGCACATATGAGAAAGCAATCAATGAACAACTAAGGTGTCGCAATGAAAAACTAATGATTGATGCTTCTCATCTCTCCGTTCCTGTCTGTCTGTCCCTATCTATCCCTCTCTCTGACTCTCTCTGTCTCTATAAAAAAATTAAAAAAAAGAAAAGTGGGGCAGACTACCCCGATGACAGGCTCACATCCTAGACCACAAAGTCCTTACGTGTGATTTAGGAAGGCCATCTGTAAACAAAGTCCAGGCTCTGGAAAGGAACAGAAGAGATAATAATTGAGCTGTTTGATTCGTCCAGTCGTCTGTGGTCAAGGACAGGGTTCTGTCTGCTCCTGTGCAGATGTGGCTTTGAGTTTCAAGCTGTTATTACAATGTAGCTGACCTAGGCCTCCTTCTCCTCAGTCCCCAGCAGCCTTTAGCACTGCTCACCAGTGACCCTCCGGTGGGCAAGCCCACTCCAGGTATTAGTGTTCAGCTGGATCGACGCTGAATGGGGTGGGGGTGTCTGTGGAAGTTCCTCATGTCAGTTCTATTCCTGGCCCGGCTGCTGATTCCTGAAGGGGCCTTAGGCAAGTCCATGGCTTTCTCAGGCCTCACTTTCCCCAGCGGGCATGGGGACTCTGTTAGCCTGGACTTAACACAATGCCGATGGAGCTCTAGCTCCATAAGACCAGTCACCGGCTCTTGGGGGGCAAACACTGGTATGGGTCAAGCAGAGTCCCCACCTGACTCGCATGGCTTCTCAGGGCTCCTTTTCCCTCTGCCTTGTTCAGCTCTCTCTGGGTAAGCCCATTTGATCTGGTTTTGTCCAGTTTCCACCCAACAGCCAGCCCAGGTCTGTCCCGGGCCCGGATGTCTCCCAGGCAGCAGGGGCCTAGCGACAGTCCTCATTCATCTTCCCCACTGGCCCAGAGACAAAGGGCCTAATGTGTGTGCAGATGGGCCTGCCCTCCATTATCCCTCACAACCAGCATTGATAATGGGCCTCCAATGAGTCCCCCGTGGCCACCTGCTGACAAGGGGTGGCCAAGCAAAGATGCATGCAAATACAGGGACCCAATGATAAAGCAAGCCTCTTGGGGGAGGTGGGAGGAGCGGGGAGGCATGACCACAGCCCTACGGCAAATCCCATCACTCATTTCTGACATGGATACATTATGCCTTTCAAACACCACTTGCCCCTGGACATTGAGCTGGCAAATTAATTGACAGGCGATCTGTGGAGGTAGCTACTACAGAACAGGATCCCTGTCTCCAGAGGTCCAAGGAATCATCATCTTCTGTGAGGACAGAATTATACCCTGCCAGGGCAGAGCTCAGTGCCCTTCTGGGCTGATTGAGACCTTGGCCAGTGCCAAGGGCCTGTGTGTGTGTGTGTGTGTGTGTTTAGGGAAACTGGGTCCCAGGGACAGCTTGATGGGCTCCAAGTGATAGCAGGTCGGTGTGGAGCTGAGGCTGGACCCAGGGCTCCTGACCATTGTCCCACTCTTTACCTCACTGTGGGACTTGCCTGCACACTGTGTAGGGCTCTGAGGCGCAGCTGGGCCTCTGGAGGGCAGGGCCTGGCCTTCAGCCTGTCCTCTCACAGGGCCAGCACAGGCCCAACCTTCCTTGGAACTGGGGCCTGGCCCCTCCCTTGGTGAAGACCCAGAAGTCAAGGCCCTTCTGAAAGCAGGTACAGAGCAAATGGGACATGGGAGGAGCAGAGGGAATGCCAGCAGCCCTGAAGTCATGGGTGGCCACTTTCCAAATGCTTAAGGATCTGCACTAAAGGAGCAGGGGGCCACAGAAAGGAGTGGGCATCGGGGGCCTCAACTCACATTGGCTCTGTCCTGGAGGACATCACTTCTGGTGCCCTGTGGGGTGCATACTTATAAGGTGTGCATACCTCATGCACTCTGGGGTCAAGCATGACATCCCCACTGATATGTCAGAATCACTGGGGTGGGGATCTGTAGCTGGTACGTGCCCCTTTATTGTGGTAGATTCTACGTACTGGTCAGCTACATCACATAATAACTTAAAATCACCCATGGGAGCTATATGAATACCACAGCCATCGGCATGTGCTGTGAACCAGATTTAGCTCTTTCCCTGAAAAGCCTGCTTTGAATGTTTACCAGTATACCTAGAAACCCTGCTCTTCCATCCTCTGCTCCTTTGAGACTCTCATCCAGGTGGGTCCTCTTCATCTTCCTCACACCCTCACCCACCAGCCTCTCCTGTCTTATTCTCTGCAGACTATGGTGCTGGCTCACAGCTTCCCCACCAAATTCTTCCACCATCCAAGGGGCCACAGTCTCCTAGCAGGCCCACCATCCTGGACTCCCTGGCATACCTGCCTGACTTTGCTTTTTCCTAAGTCACCAGGTAAACGTCAAAGAGGTCTGGAAAGTCATGGTGGGCCCAGTTACAGCAGACTTCTATGCACTCTGGGCTTGACCAGCCCCTGCCTTTCCCTATGCACAGGGCCTGTTTCCTCCAACTGCACTTGGACTGCCCTGAGTTTGTGACTCAGTCTCCCAGTGTAGTGTGGTTCCTGCCTATTTCCTAGAAGTTATCGTCATGATGTTTTGGCCTTCATTTTCTGGATGAGGTCTTGTGAGTCCTTTTCTTGGGACCCTATAATGATTCAGCAGCAGGTAGTCACTGCCTATGGGTCTGGAAAAGCTGAGGAGGGATCCCCTTCAGCAAGTACCTGCCAAGTGTCCAAGAGCAAGCAGAGACTGCTACCCTGTGGCCACGCATGGTAAAGCCCCAGGCTGGTGTTTCTATTGCTCAGACTATCCAGGGTAGAAAAACAGTTCCAGGAGCTTCTCTGGCTCAGCCAGCCTCCAATCCCCAAACCAGGTGAAAAAGGAGTCATCAGCACCCTGAGTGTTCGGATTTGAATCCAGATTTCCGCCTCTGGCCCCGTAACAGTGATGTCCTGACGGTCTCAGCCACCCGTTTTCTTTTTGTGATCTGTTCCCCACTGTCCCCTCTCCTAACACTGTGAAATTGGGAATGAGAAAACAAATAGCTATCTCCAGTGAGGTCTGAGTTCCCATTTTTACTCTGCTACTAGCTGGCTGAGTTACCCTGGGAAGTCATGGCCTCCCCCCTTAGGGTCAGTTTCCTTCTCTGTGTAAAATAGGATTAACCCCTATGCTGCATAGTTATCACGAGTATTCTGTGCAGTTGTGTTCTCAGCCTATATGTTCACAGTTGTAGCTCTCCAAATGTTTAAAACCAAGACAAAACTTTGTGAGATACCAGGTTTTCCAAAGTGGAAATGTACCCCAGATGGTGAGCAAGGCCATCCGCTGGAGTATGGGAAGACAATATTAGACCCTCTGATTATATTCATTTTTAAATCTCATCCACTGGCCAGGGCAAAACAGGTTTTTTAAATCAAAGATGACATACCTTTACTATGCATGATGCACTCTTACATCTTCTATACTTTTCTTAATCTAGTCTCTTGTGTGTGTGTGTGTGTGTGTGTGTGTGTGTGTGTGTGTGTGTGTGTGTGACAGAGGTAGAGAGAAAGACAGAGAGAGGGACAGATAGGAAGGGAGAGAGATGAGAAGCATCAATTCTTCATTGCTGCACCTTAGTTCATTGATTGCTTTCTCATATGTGCCTTGATGGGGGGGGGGGTGCTGCTACAGCAGACCGAGTGACCCCTTGCTCAAATCAGCAACATTTGGGCTCAAGCCAGCGACCATGGGGTCATGTCTATGATCCCACACTCAAGCCAGGGATCCCGCGCTGAAGCCGGCAACCTTGGGATTTCAAACCTGGGTCCTCTGCGTCCCAGTCCAAAGCTCTATCTACTGCGCCACTGCCTGGTCAGGCTATTTCTTTACAAAGATTTTTTTTTTAAATTTTTTTTTTTTTATTTTAGAGAAAGGAGAGAGAGAGAGAGAGAGAAATGGGGGTGGGGGCTGAGTGGGAAGCATCAACTCTCTCGGCATTCTAGGCGGACGCTTTATCTACTGCACCACCACAGGTCAGGCTTTAGTCTCTTTTTTGGGAGATGATTAGTTGAATTTTTGGCTGACAGAAACTTAGCTCTGGCCAGTGAGTGGCGCAGTGGATCCAATGTGGTCCCGGAGCACAGAGGTGGCTGGCTAGGCACCGATGTCTTGGGTTCCAGCATTGATCAGGGCACGTATGAGAAGCAATCACTGGATGCACAACTAAGTGGAACAGCGAGTTAATGCCTCTCTTTCTCTCTCAAAAATCAATGAGGGAAAAAATTGACTTAATATCCAAAACTATTTGCTTCTATTGAAAATTAACAGCAGGTATGAAAGAAAGCGAACAGAAGGTGAAAGCTTCAGTATTCTGACAACAAATAAAATTAAAAGGCAAAAAAGAAAAATTAAAAGGCCATAAACGTGACTGGAGTGCTTTTAGAATAATCTGGAGGTGGGGTATATACCATTGAATATCTGTCACATTAACAGGTTGTGACTTGATTTTTTAAAAACAAACCTCAATTTCACTGAAAAAATTTTAAGCCACAGAACCCGAGAAGTAATCGGGTTTAGTCAAAAAACAAAGCAGAAACGGAGAATCGCGCCCACAACGACGTCGACGGGAACCTTAACTTGCGCCTCCGGGAGCCGGTTTCCCACGACCCCGCCCCTCGGGGTAATAGGCGGGATTGGCGTGGCCTCCCCGCCTGTCCCCGCCCACCCTCCTCCGCGGCAGCGTGGCGTCAGTAGGGGGCGCTCAGCGTGCGCCGGCGCCCTGCCGGGAGAGAGCCCTCGGTCCTTCGTGAGCTCATCGCCGTGCGTCGCAGTCGTGCAGCACTTACGTCAGAGGTGCGCCCAGGCTGTGCAACGGGGCTGTGAGGCGGTGAGTCAGTGTTCATTGCCGGTGGGGGTGGCTGTTTTCGGGGTCTTTGATAGCCAGGGAGGGAGGAGCGGGTGAGCCAGGGTGGATCCGAGGCTGCCTCCAGGCAGGCCTGCCTAGGGTTGCTCCAGGCCGTGGGCCCGAGGTGGCTCGACTCCGTTTACCTTGCTGCCTCTTGGGGTACATCCTGAGAATATTCTGTGCAGCCTCGAGACGAGGGCTGGTGTTTCTACGGGAGTGGCCTCTGTCCCCGTAAACGGCAGGGCCGTCCTAACCGAACTTTTCCAGAGAAGGGCCACCCATCAACAGACAGGTACAAGAACAGCCTGGGTTCTCTTGACGTCAAGTACCATGTGGTATCGTGGGTCATTCCTGCCTGAGCACTCTGATAGAGGCACTTGTGGTGTCTTTTGGAGATGCAGAGGAGAGAGCAGTGAATTCCGCCTGGGAAATTGTGGGGAAATTCCCGACATAGAGAAGAGGGCAAAAGAGGACTTGGGGTCCTCTTATCTCTGAAATTACTTGTTTTTAGAGACTGGTGCGGAAAGTGCTGTTGCTTGGTAGTCAGTACGTAGCTTGTATCCACCTACTGTCACACTGACTTGGGGGAAGCTTCCTTCACCTCTCTTAAGCCTCACTTAGGAAGGAAGAGGGGATAAGAACACCTACTGAATGGGAGTATTAGGGTTCAGTGAGCTAATACAAGTGTGTAGGACTTAAAACCGGGCCCAACTCAGTACATCCTCTTTGATGGAAGCACACCTTTGTCTTGAGGAGACTGGCTTCATAGACGTTGGCTTTCCTGCAAGCCCTCCTACTCTTCCTTGTTTCTTTCTCTTGCTATATGTGAGTCGGGGATTGGGAAGGGAGAGGGCTGGTGCTTAAGCAAAACTGGCTTGAGCTCTTTCCTCTCCTTCCTACCCTCAGCAGGACTGTGTCCTGTGTCACAGGTGAATTGAGCACTACCAGCTTGATTGATGTCTTCACAGGCAAGGATTATTTAGAAACTGTTTGGAGTGTTGTTGTTTTCTTCATTTGTTTGTTATTCCTGGAAAAACCTTCACAGTAGCCTCTTGGTGTTTGCAAATTTAAAGCAAGTAACCTAAATCTGGATGCCTTCACTCTGGAGTCCCTTTTGCTCATGAACAGAATTGAGGGGGCCATGAACATGGATGAGAAGAAAAATTGCATCCTTATGTTCTCTGACCTCTAGCTGAAATTTAGTATTTTCTACAATTATAAGTTTAGGTGACATGTCACAGTGCGACTTTGTCACTAGTAGAAATCACAAGTATTTTTATATCTTAGGATATTGTGTAAGTGTATCACAACTTTGAAATTATGATAGTTACTGGGCTTGCCAATAGATGTTATTATATAATGTATTACTTAGAAAAAACACGTTATATTGTCACAAGATTACTTTTTGTATTTTGATAAAATTTTATTATAGTTGATCCTTATTATTTTCAGATTCTGTATTTGCAAACTCACGTATGTGCTAAAATTTATTGTTAGCCCCAAATCAGTATTTATAGTGCTTTTATGGTCTTTTGAGGACATCTTTGAGGTGGTGAGAAATTCAGGTCATCTGATGCCCATATGATGGAGGTGAACAAGGAGACACTCTGCTTTCTGATGTCAACGCATACTGTAAACAAGTGTCCTTTTTCGGTCTATGTAGTGCCATGATTTTTGTATATTTGTGCTTTTTGTTGATGGTTTCACTGTTTAAAATAGTCCCCAAGCACAGTGCTGAAGTGCTGTCTTAGTGTTCCTAAGAGCTGAAAGGCTGTGCTGTGCTCTACAGAGAACATACATGTGTTAGGTAAGCTTCATTTAGGCATATAGAGTGCTGCTGGCCAGGAGTTGGATATTAATGAATTACCAATGTATAGTAAGGAAGATGTCTTTAAATGGAATCACATAAAATTATATATTGATTGGTTGACAAAAATGTTGTTACTAGAAGCTTGCAAATCTTAAGCGAGTATTTCCCTCTGGGAGCAATGGAAAATTAAACGGGCCTGTGGTTTTATCTCTCTGAAGAGCAGTAAGGGGCAGAGACTGGCCCTTTTCTGTAGTCAGACTTGGGGAGAAGAAAACATTGGATGGGGTAGGTGTTAGTTGAGTTTCTGGGCTCCAAGGGACTTGTGAAGGGAGTTCCTGGGACTGACCCATAGAAAAGTATCAGGGCACCTCTGGCAACGGGTTGCCTTATTTTCTTGGTCAAGGGGAAACTCCTGTAGCCCCCTCTGTCCTGATGACATCCCCTTACTGAAACCATGGTGTTGTTTCCACAGAGTTGTCTGGCCTTTAGCCCTTCATCCTTGGCTAAGGAAATGACCAACCAGGTAAGGCCATGGTGAGGCAAGGAACCCTAGTTGGTCTCTTTGGCAGGTTGTCTGGGTGTGGTCAGAAAACTAGCATCCAGTTCCGGTTCTGCTCCTGAAGCATGGGGTGAGGTTTCACCAATAAAACACACAACACTAAGAGGAGGATTATGTCGTCTGAAAATTTCACCAGTTTATAGAGGACTTGAGAAAGCTTAAAAGAATTTATACACAAACACAAAAAAGAAACAAAGATCAGAAAAGGAAAACATATCTTTGTAATAAGATTAGGGACAAAGTTAGCAGGTTATTCTGTAGGCTGTGCAGTTTTATACAACTATAAAAATTAACCTGTAAAGTAGACTCTTAGCTTCCTGGTGGCCAGAGCAGGAAAAACCTCATTTATTAGTTTTTTTGGGGGGAGTGGTGGTGGAGAAACTAGTTTCTTTAAAACTAGTTTTTTCTAGTATGACTTTGCAAATCCTGCATGAATAGGAATCCAGGAGCTTGTAGGAGATCAGGGCGACATAGCGAAAGTAGCTAACACTATGGTGACTGTCTATTGGGGCTGGGTGGTGAGGTGGTGAGGTGGATGCCAGCAGGTGTTTTAGGAAGGAGATATGATATATCTGAAATCTGACCATTGGTTTACTGTGGCTTCTTTTCTTTTTTAGTACAGTATTCTCTTCAAACAAGAGCAAGGTAAGCAGTTTGGCTATTCAAACAAATTTGCCTTTGAAAACAGTATTGTCTCTGGATTCTTTAAGATTTTTGTTATGCCGACCAGACATGCAATTCCCAAGTATGCTCATTTTGCAGAAAAATTGGCAGAGGCAGCTGAAGACAAATACATGTAAAAACAAACAACCAACCAACAATGACAGGAAAACCAAAGGAGTCAAATAATAGGCCGGAGAACTCGAGGCTGAGGAAAGCTTTCTCATCTGAGAAAGACATAACCGTGAAAAAAGGAAATGCTTTGAGCCTCAGAATCCTGTTAATGTCAGCTCATCAAGGGCGATGAACTTGAGCCTGGCCCTGAACCCAGAACTTTTGCTTCAGGGGTCTTTACTTGGCTCCTCCACTTAAGGGATGCCCACAGGGGACCTTTGACTCTTAATGACAATGGAAGATGTATCAGTGAAGTGAATTTCTGTCAAGGTCTCAGACTGTGGGGACTTCTGGGGACTGAGCAGCAGTAGCAGCGGGCTTCATACCTGAAAAGGAGCATGTGCATGGACTGTCCACATGTATTTCATTTCTTTGCCACAACCTGGACGAGTTAGGAAAAACTTAGGGGGACATGTGGAATGCCTGATAATAAAAACTGTAATACTCCAAGCGGGTAACATTTAGATGGTCTGAAGTTCAAGCTAAAGCATTCTTCCATGTTAGCTAGAATGGGCAACTAGGAGCCAACCAGGTGTCCAGTCAACTGCCTCGTATGCAGCCAGTGCCATCCAGGTGGCAGGTTAACAGACTCAGGTCGGGTGGCAATTGAAATTGAAGTTATGATGCTGTGTGTAATTCACAGTTGTTTAAGTTCAGTGCCCTTATATTCATGTCTTGGAAAGGTGTTCCTAGAGAATTGCAGCCAGGTGTGAAGAAAGCCTCTGTGCACACTTGTGACACTTCTACACCTGAGCCAGGTTAGCAGACCCAACAGTGTGGCCCACCAGAATGGCAACCTGCACAATCAGAGTTTAGGGTGGACTTTAGTTAATAGAGAGAGTGGGTTTGAATCCCAATTTTACCACATCTTAGCTTTTGAATTCAGGTGAGCTACTAGGCTTTTCTAATTCTCTGATTCCTTGTCTGTAAAAGAAGAGTGATGCTAACCATTCCTACTGCATAGGGTTGTGGTGGTGATGAATTGACGTAATATTTAGAAAAGGATTAATGTAATAACTGGCCTGTGTAACATAACACACATTTGTGGTGAAAGGCAGCTTGTGTGGAGGCCGCATCAGGTATTTGTTTCAGACCTCTGCTCCCTACAGTGAACTGCCTACTGGTTTCCAGAGATCGCTAAGAGATAACTCTTACTCAAGTTTAGGTCTCTTTTGGGTGGTAGGGGGAGGGCTTCCTGCTGGTTTCACTCATTTCTGTCAAATGGTAGTAGCCATTCCAGATGGGTTCATACTAGACAACATGTCAGGTGGAATGGACATTGGACTATTCCAGGACCACCTTCCCATCTGGTAAGCCTATGCTTTGGGCAGGTAGATTCTTCAGAACCTCCAGTTCTCATATAGAGTTCCACAGTTGTAAGAGAAAAAAAAAGCTTTCTGGGAAAGCACTTTACAAAACAGAGAAGCAGATAGGGGTGGATTTGCCTACAGATTCTTGGAGCAGCATTTAGTTTCATTTTATTTAACACATTCAATTTAGAAGTTGCATGAAGCCTTTTTAAATATGTTTTCCATTCTAGCCCATGATGATGCCATTTGGTCAGTGGCCTGGGGGACAAACAAGAAAGAAAACTCTGAGACGGTGGTCACAGGGTCCCTGGATGACCTGGTGAAAGTCTGGAAATGGTGAGCACCCTTGCCCCTAACATATAGCCTTGGAAATTGGGGTTTGATGGTTTGCTTCTGGGCTCCCCAAGTTGCAGTCAGGATAATGCCGTTTTCTAGACAAGAAAGCAATGGCAGTGTGCTGGTGTGAAAAGGCAGCTCATTTCTCCCTTGTTTTCCTGGTATTTAGTGGTAAGGCCCAATAGTTTTTCACAAAAATGCCCATGGTTATCACTTGCCTGCCTTTGGTGTTCTCTGACTCCTCATGCCTCTCTGATTCTCCATTTCACAGATAATGCATGGTCACAGACTCAGATTATCAGGTGCCAGGTATAGTAGGTTGTGTGTGAAGAGATCTATTTCTTTGTCCCCCACTGAAGGCGAGATGACAGGCTGGACCTGCAGTGGAGTCTGGAGGGACATCAGCTGGGCGTGGTGTCAGTGGACATCAGCCACACCCTGCCCATTGCTGCATCCAGTTCTCTCGATGCTCACATTCGTCTCTGGGACTTGGAAAATGGCAAACAGATAAAGTCTATAGATGCAGGACCTGGTAAGAGTTTTACTTTCGGGAAGATGACAGGTTTGTAATCAGGTTGTCTAGAACTTGAGTGCATCCCCTCAGAGGCAGTGCTCCATGATTGTTACTGTTAGAGCTTTGTGAGAAGACACATGCCCAGTCCCTGTTCAGTTCACTGAATCACAGCTGTCAGGGTGTGTGGGCTGTAGATGTATTTGGAGGAAGCTACCCAGGCATGTACTCTCTGACTCCTGGGTTATTCTCTTTGCATGTGTTTTTACCCTGCTGACATGGCTCCATAGACAACTTGGGTCCCCATCCCATCCCACAGAGTCTGTTAATACTGTGCTCTATAGTAATAAAAGCAGGCATTGCTATTGACAAGTAAAGAGCAGCTGAATTCCCCTGAAGGTAAGACTCCCAGGATAAGTCTAGGTCTAATGAATGTAGGGAAATGGCACTTAACTTATGCCTGTCCTAGAAATACCCATGGACATTGTACTCTAGTACAAAAGATGAGGAAAATCCCAGATCCTGGAGAAAACACTGAGGACGAGCTTAGCCAGGCCAGAGCTCTTCTGCAAACTCTTGTTAAAGAAGGAAGGTGGGAGCACAGAGCCTCAACATCACATGGTTTGTGGCGTGTGAGGGTAAAGAAAGGCTCCGCCTGACCGGGCAGTGATGCAGTGGATAGAGCGTCGGACTGGGATGCGGAGGACCCAGGTTCGAGACCCCGAGGTTGCCGGCTTGAGCGTGGGCTCCTGGTTTGAGCAAAACTCACCAGCTTGGACCCAAGGTCTCTGGCTCGAGCAAGGGGTTGCTCGGTCTGCTGAAGGCCCATGGTCAAGGCACATATGAGAAAGTAATCAATGAACAATTAAGGTGTCGCAACGAAAAACTGATGATTGATGCTTCTCATCTCCCTCGTTCCTGTCTGTCTGTCTGTCTGTCCCTTCTCTCTGACTCTCTCTCTGTCTCTGTTAAAAAAAAAAAAAAGGCCCTGGCCGGTTGGCTCAGTGGTAGAGCGTCGGCCTGGCGTGCGGAGGTCCCGGGTTCGATTCCCGGCCAGGTCACACAGGAGAAGCGCCCATCTGCTTCTCCACCCCTCCCCCTCTCCTTCCTCTCTGTCTCTCTCTTCCCCTCCTGCAGCCGAGGCTCCATTGGAGCAAAGATGGCCTGGGCGCTGGGGGTGGCTCCTTGGCCTCTGCCTCAGGCGCTAGAGTGGCTCTGGTCTCGGCAGAGCGAAGCCCCGGAGGGGCAGAGCATCGCCTCCTAGTGGGCAGAGCATCGCCCCCAGGTGGGCGTGCCGGGTTGATCCCAGTCGGGCGCATGCGGGAGTCTGTCTGACTGTCTCTCCCCGTTTCCAGCTTCAGAAAAATACAAAAAAAAAAAAAAAAAAAAAAAAAAAAAAAAGGCTCCTTTTGAAACCACGAGGTGGAACTTAAGGATTAAAATAAATATTTACTATGCAAATATTAAAAAAATCTTATGTGCAAGGTTTAATCGAATAAAAATTCCTTCCAATTCTGAGCATTAGGATACTTGTGCTAAAAGTCCTAAACTTCAAGGAATAAAAATCAGGCTTTCTAATAACCATTATTCTCATAAACAGCTAATTGTAGTAAGACTAAAAACACATAGTCCTGTTAGAATAAATGTTATTGTCATGTGGGAATGAAGGTAGATATTTAAAACTACTTAATTAATAGCACTTCTTTGTTAATTGAGCATTTTTTGTTAATTTGCTATTTAAAATAAGCATTTCCTAAGGTATGTGATAGCACTAAATGAGTTTCTATTTTAAATGTGTGTTAACATTTGCAAGGGATTTTTACTTTATTTTTTTATTTTTTAATTAAATTGTGTTTACATAGATTCTGGGGTCACCCCAAATGCATCCCCTCTCCCTCCATTCCCCTCAACATCTCCCTTGCCCCCCTCCCTACAGCACCCTCCCCCCTTCCCTTCAGGTTTATCCCATCCTGTCATCCCCTTTCCCTCTGTCCTCTTTTCCTCTAGTCCCTTTGATCCCTCCTCTATCTCCATTCTGTTCCTCAGTTCTCATTGTTCCTTGGAGGGGTTGTTATTTTAAAACTCACTATGGAATATGGTGCTGACTCATCTGTGCTGGGAGCCCCCATCCACCGTGAGACAAGGCCTCTCTTTCAGTGTCTGATGGGCTGAGAAGGGCATGGCATCTTAGAGCCCCAGGACTGAGGAGAGGGATTTGGGAAGGAGCCTTTCTCTTCCTTCCCTCTGACCTGACCAGCACTGTTTCTGGGCAAGAGCAGGAGGGGCAAGACTGAGGGTGCTTCCCGTTTTAGGTTGTGTAACTTAAAACTAATTGATTTGTTGTGGGGTTTTTTGGGGGGTATTTTGGGTTTTGTTTTTTTTTTGTATTTTTCTGAAGTTGGAAACAGGGAGGCAGTCAGACAGACTCCTGCATGTGCCCAACTGAGATCCACCCGGCATGCCCACCAGGGGGCGATACTCTGCCCATCTGGGGTGTTGCTCCGCTGCAACCAGAGCCATTCTAGTGCCTGAGGCAGAGGCCACAGAGCCATCCTCAGCGCCCGGGCCAACTTTGCTCCAATGGAGCCTCGGCTGCGGGAGGGGAAGAGAGAGACAGAGAGGAAGGAGAGGGGGAGGGGTGGAGAAGCAGATGGGCGCTTCTCCTGTGTGCCCTGGCCGGGAATCGAACCCGGGACTCCTGCATGCCAGGCTGACACTCTACCACTGAGCCAGCCGGCCAGGGCCTGATTTGTTTTTTAACAGTGTCTCTTCCCAGTCTTTATTCCTGTAAATGTGTGAAATATACTTTGTCCCATTGTGGTTTTATGTAAGAGTATTTCTGGTACATTTTCATTTATTTACAATTTGATTGAGGTAAAATTTTACCTCCGTGATTACACTATGAAATTAAGTATGCAGTTCAGTGAGTTTTAGTAGATTTCTGTGGTTGTGTGCAACCATCACTCCCATTCAGTTTTAGTTCCCTTATGCCCATTTATAGTCCATCGATCTCAGCCTCAGGCAGCTGCTGATCTGCTTTCTGTCTCTATAGTGTTGCCTTCTTGAAAAATTTCACATAAATGGAATTGTATTGTCTTACATGTCTTCATTCTTTCTTAAACATGATGTGTATGAGGTTCCTCTGTGTGGTAGCATGCATGATCAATGGTTCTTTTTTATTGCTTAGTGCTATTCCCCTGTGAGGATGTACCACGTTTTGTTCATCAATTCACCAGTTGATGGGCATCAGATACTTCCAGTCTTTTACTCTTATGAGTAAAGCTGCTGTGAACATTCGTGTAAAAGTCATTACGCAGACCTGTGTTTTCATTTCTCTTGGGTGGCTACCTAGGAGTGGAATTGCCTGGTATTATGGAAAGTGTTTGCTTTCACTTAAGAAAATGTCAAACTGTTTTTCTAAGTAGCTAAAAGTTTTAAAAAATTAAAGTCATATCTTTTCTCACTGTATTTTTTTTCCTTCTTGTTTTCTCTTCAGTGGATGCCTGGACTTTGGCCTTTTCTCCTGATTCCCAGTATCTGGCCACAGGAACTCATGTGGGCAAAGTGAACATTTTTGGTGTGGAAAGTGGGAAAAAGGAATATTCTTTGGACACAAGAGGAAAATTCATTCTTAGTATTGCATATGTAAGGAAACATTGATCTCTTTTCTCTCTGTCCGATTCTCTCCATTCACTGTTATAATCATTGATGCAGGTTCCACGGGGCTTGTCAGGGAGCTACTGTTCTTCTGGTGGGGTTTGCCAGCCAGCCATAGAGACTGCAGCCTGCAGCACATCTGCTTGGGTTTGGTGGGGCTAGCTTGACATGGAATCTTACACCTTTTCCACGTTTCTGTGCACAGAGTCCTGATGGGAAGTATCTGGCCAGTGGAGCCATAGATGGAATCATCAATATTTTTGATATTGCAACTGGAAAACTGCTGCATACGCTGGAAGGTATGGCTCATTTGATTTTGTGCAAACTGGGCTATCAGATCACAGAGGAAGCATTATATTCTCACTCACATGCTACTAAATGGCAAGTGAGCATTAGATTTGCAAAATATCTATCTCAGCTATCTGGAGTGCCTGCCTCCAGGTTTTGGTTTTGTCACTGTAGCTATCACCTAGACTTATTAGTTTTCATACCTGTGATAAATGCTTGTTCATTTATTTGTGTGATACAGTGTCTCAGCTATGTAAGTATCTCATTTCTATCATGTTTGGTTCTAAAGAACTTTGGGATTAGAAAGCAACTCCTTGTTGATAATTGGAAGGTAGGCGAAAGTGGTACCCACCTGCACACTGGTGGCCTCTGGGTGAGAGGACTGGTCAGGTGGAGGGAGACAGCTGTATATTTATATATATTCCCAAGTGAATACAGTGCCTCCTCAGTTTATCCTGTACCTTAAGGATTTGGTAGGAAAATATTACTCTGTTTGATCAACCTTATGGTTGAGAAGCAACGTATATTTCCATGTTGGCCGTGTCTGTGGCAGAGAAGTTTTTATTAAGTGATATGTGCTGAGGTCCAACTGGTCAGGGAAGGGAACTGAGGAGAAATAGCTCTGCGAGGAGGGCCTGGGTTATATGGATGTTTCTAGAACATGAGGAGGAAGGGTCCAGTCTGTATACTCCCCTCTGACTAAAGCAGCTCATTGTTGTTAGAAGGGACATAGTCATTGGAAGCCCATATGAGGGGTTGGAAAACAGTGATCACCAGGTTAACAAGGGCCTTTGTGAATTTCAGGCCATGCTATGCCCATTCGCTCCTTGACCTTTTCCCCGGATTCTCAGCTCCTTGTCACTGCTTCAGATGATGGCTACATCAAGATCTATGATGTGTAAGTTGCCTGTTGAGATTTGAGGCTTCTTGCTTAACAATACTGCCTGTCTTGTCTCTTATTGTTATTATTAAAGACTTATGGTCAGGTCATATAAGACATTCTTTCCCCAGTCATTCCTCTCCCCCCCCCCCCCCCCCCGATCTTTGAGTGTAGAGTGTCCTGGAGGAAGACATGCATGGGTTACCTGCTGGGATCGGATCCTTGCTATTGTTTTTGCAAGGATCGTCCTGTCTCTGGTGAGCTCACTGATTTCAAATTCTTTGGGGTCAATAAGTAGCATAGAGATGAGGAGATGGAGCCAAGGGCTGTGGCTGGCCTGGAGTGAGGGCCAAATGTTTTCTAGGGGTGGGCTGCTCCAGCTGGCACTCCTCCGTCCCAGTCACTGCAGGTCAGGATGAGGTAGCCTTTTGCTCTTGGATTTTGACTCAGGTGTAGACATGAGTCAGTCCTTCTCTTCAGTCGGCAGCTCTCCTTTGAAGCCTGTGCAGGCTCTCGTCCTGGTGTTTTCCCGTCATCCTCAGTCCCGTGCCCGTTTCCCCCCAGGTCTTGCTCTAAGGTGTTAGATGTGTGTCCTGATGCTTTGACTTAGGACTGCAATCAGCTTGCCTCTGGTTCACGGCTTTGAACCTGGTGTCTAATCCACCAGGGGCATGTACCACAGTCAGGACCATCAGTGTGCACATCCTATCATGAGTTTAAACTTGGGCGTCTGCACACTGCTCTGCCTCACTATTTTTGGTAGACCTGGAATTAGAACTGCAGCTTCTGGAGAGCTGAACAAGGATATTCAGGCCCAGTGGGGTGGATGCCTCTCAGGCAGTGTTGCTCGTGGGGGCAGAGCCCATGTGACAGCAGCAGTCCCTAAGGGCCTGGCTCTCTTTATATAGTATTTCATTGCTGAGTTCATGCATGCTCCCTCCAGCCCATGAGTTGGCGGCATAGATTAGTATTCCCACATTGCAGATGGGGGACCCAGGCTGAGGTGGGATACTGAATGAAGGCTGAGGATTTTCCACTGAGGCTGCCTCCTCGTACCCACTTGGGTCTGTCCACAGGGGTGAAACTGCTGTATGTGACTTGATTTCACTTTTTTTTAGTGAAAAACAGATAGACAGGAAGTCAGGGACAGACAGGAAGGGAGAGAGATGAGAAGCATCAACTCATAGTTGTAGCACATTATTCATTGTTTGTTTTCTCATATGTGCCTTGACCAGGTGGCTCCAGCCAAACCAGTGACCCCTTGCTCAAGCTAGCGATCCCGCGCTCAGGGTGGTGAGCCTGCGCTCAAGCCAGCAACCTTGAGATTTCGAACTTAGGTCCTCAGCATCCCAGACTAGTGCCCTATCCACTGCCCCACTGCCTGGTCAAGCTGGTTTCATTTTTTTTTTTTTTTTTGACAGAGAGTCAGAGAGAGGGACAGATAGGGACAAACAGACAGGAAGGGAGAGAGATGAGAAGCATCAATTCTTCATTGCTGTACTTTAGTTGTTCATTGATTGGTTTCTCATATGTGCCTTGACTAGGGGGCTACAGCAGAGCAAGTGACCCCTTGCTCAAGCCAGCAACCTTGGGCTCAGGCCAGTGACCTTGGGCTTCAAGCTAGCAACCTTTGGGCTCAAGCCAGTGACCATGAGGTCATGTCTATGATCCCCTGCTCAAGCCAGTGACCCCTCACTCAAGCTGGTGAGCCCGCACTCAAGCCGGTGACCTTGGGGTTTTGAACCTGGGTCCTCCGCGTCCCAGCCTAACGCTCTATCTACTGTGCCACTGTCTGGTCAGGCCAGTTTTACTTTTTTTTTTTTTTTTTTAATATTTTTCTGAAGTTGGAAACGGGGAGGCAGTCAGACAGACTCCCGCATGCGCCCGACCGGGATCCACCCGGCATGCCCACCAGGGGGCAATGCTCTGCCCATCTGGGGCGTCGCTCTGTTGTAACCAGAGCCATTCTAGTGCCTGAGGCAGAGGCCACAGAGCCATCCTCAGCGCCTGGGCCAACTTTGCTCCAGTGGAGCCTTGGCTGCGGGAGGGGAAGAGAGAGAGAGAGAGAGGAAGGAGAGGGGGAGGGGTGGAGAATCAGATGGGCACGTCTCCTGTGTGCCCTGGCCAGGAATCGAACCCGGGACTCCTGCACACCAGGCCGACGCTCTACCACTGAGCCAACTGGCCAGGGCCAGTTTCACTTTTTTAAAAAGTGAAAATGGCTGTAGGGATTAAACCTGCATTGTTCTTGATCCCGTTTAAAATGGTCTATACCCTGGCCAGTAGCTCAGTTAGAGCATTATCTCAGTGCACCAAGTTTCCTGGTTCAATCCACAGGGCACATATAAGAGTCAACCAAATAAGTGGAACAGCAAATTAATGTTTCTCTCTCTCTTCCTGCCCCCTCCTTTCTTTTCTTTTTTTTACAGGGACAGAGAGAGAGTCAGAGAGAAGGATAGATAGGGACAGAGAGAGATGAGAAGCATCAATCATCAGTTTTCCGTTGCTAGACCTTAGTTGTTCATTAATTGCTTTCTCATATGTGCCTTGACCATGGGCCTTCAGCATACCGTGTAACCCCTTGCTCGAGCTAGCGACCTTAGGTCCAAGCTGGTGAGCTTTTGCGCAAACCAGATGAGCCCTTGCTCAAGCTGGCGACCTCGGGGTCTCGAACCTCCGCATCCCAGTCCAACACTCTATCCACTGCGCCACCACCTGGTCAGGCTAGCCCCTTCCTTTCTTCTCTCTAAAAATTAGTAAATAAATTTTTTTAAATTCAATTTAAAAATGGTTTATCGAGGCCATATGAGTTGTAGAGGACATCTGGAGGGAGGCACTGGCCCGTGTGGAACCTGCTGCTGTTTTCAGAGCCGGGTGCTGAGCCTGCAGAGTGTGGCTCTGTTTTGAGCTTCTAAGCTCTCCGCTTGTCACAGATCTTATTCTTGGCTCTTGGTGACATTAACACATTTTGGGTTAATGCCACTGTGAATCTTTCTGCAGTATGTGATGCTGCTTCCTCACTAAGGAGTGAGTTTTTGATATCCTAATGCTGTCCTTACAAAGATAGCAAATTTGGTCTAATTAAACAGGCAGGTTTAATAATGCACTTTCAGTAACTTATTCCAAAGCTAACAACATCTTTTTGTTTGGCACTTTCTCATTTCAGACAACACGCCAACTTAGCTGGCACGCTGAGTGGCCACGCGTCCTGGGTTCTGAATGTGGCATTTTGTCCCGATGACACTCACTTTGTTTCCAGGTACTTAGGATGCTTAGCATTTTCTAAAATGTATGATTGCCTAAAAATTTGAAGATGGTATAACCCTTTTTATGTTCAGGTAGCTGCTGTTCTTTGCAGTGTATTTTATTTTTAAGTTGTGAAGTTAGTTGCCCTTAGCTGGAACAAACATGGATTCTCTTGAACAGATCAACTTGTAGTTTTCTCTTATACATTTAGGATTCTACGTACAGTTAGTTAAGGGATGTGAGGCTCCTCATGAGATCACTTACTGTGAACATCAGGCAGGTCACAGTTTAGGGAGATGACTGCTCTGTAAACAGAAAGCCATCCAGCATTGCCAGCACTCTGACCACCGCCTGGGTGAACACAGGCACTGAGAGAGCCTCTGAACACAGGCAGAATGTAGGTGAGCAAGAGGGAATTTTTAGTCATATTCCCTTCAATTTCAGACCAGTCTGAAAACTGTTTTCTGATACTGCTATTCCCTTTTTTAAATAGTTCATCTGACAAAAGTGTAAAAGTCTGGGACGTTGGAACGAGGACTTGTGTTCACACCTTCTTTGATCACCAGGATCAGGTATGGTATCAGTGGCATTGAAATTCTTTGTCTCTGGCTTGCTCGCATTATCTGACCACTGTGCTAAAGTCTCTCCTTTACTTGCTACTTTAGTTGTCAGGACTGGTAGACCTGACTCTGCAGCTGTTGCAAAGATGTCCATCCAGCCTGTGTTCTGGCTACAGAGGCTGGGCAAGTGTAGGCCAGAAAACAAAGAGAGGATAGAGAGAGAGAAGGGCAGAGGGAGGTGTGAGAAGCATCAACATGTAGTTTTTTCTCATCTGTGCCTTGACTGGGCAAGCCCAGGGTTTTGAAATGGAGACCTCAGCGTCCCAGATGCTCCATCCACTGCGCCACCACAGGTCAGGCAGTTGCACAACCTTTAAATGCCTTTTTTGGAAACTACTCCAGCTGGTGCCTGGAGCCCTTGTCAGGGTGCAGCCTGGCCATGGCTGGCTTAGGAAGGACCTTCCTTTCCAGAAGCTTCTGCTGTCAAAGGGCATGAGAGAGAGAGAAGGAGAGAAAAGGACAGATAGGAAGTGAGAGAGATGAGAAACATCAGTTCTTTGTTGCAGCACCTTAGTTGTTCATTGATTGCTTTCCCATATGTGCCTTGACTGGTAGGCTCCAGTAGTGCAAGTGACCCCTTGCTCAAGTCAGCGACCCTGGACTCAAGCCACGGACCTTG
The DNA here is from genome assembly GCF_036850995.1 of Saccopteryx leptura. Lineage (NCBI taxonomy): Eukaryota > Metazoa > Chordata > Mammalia > Chiroptera > Emballonuridae > Saccopteryx > Saccopteryx leptura. The sequence goes on along the minus strand of NC_089515.1, from coordinate 43,285,357 downwards.
GGCTTCAAGCCAGGGACCTTTGAGATCAAGCCAGTGACCGTGGGGTCATGTCTATGATTTCACACTCAAGCCAACGACCCTATGCTCAAGCCAGATGAACCCACACTTAAGCCAGATGAGCCTGCACTCAAGCCAGCAACCTCAGGGTTTTGAACTTAGGTCTTCAGCATCCCAGGTTGACACTCTATCCACTGTGCCACCACCTGGTCTGGCCTTTTTTTTTTTAATATACTTGAAATTCTTACATGTTTGGCTTTCATGATATAACTTTAGTTTGAGTATTTAAGTTAGGAAGAGGCTCTGTTCTCACAGGGGACTGTATTTTTACCTACGTAACTGTAATATGGTAAAGGTATTCTGCATAGAGCTTCTCAACCTTCAGTGTGCATAGGAGCACCCTAGGGACCTGGTAAAAATGCAAGTGTCATTCAGGAGGCCTGGGAGGGCCCTAAGAGCCTGCATTTCTTTTTCGTTTGTTTTAATTTTATTTATTTATTTATTTATTTATTTTCCGAAGTTAGAAGCCGGGAGGCAGTCAGACAGACTCCTGCATGCGTCCGAACTGGATCCACCTGACATGCCCACCAGGGGGTGATGCTCTGCCCATCTGGGATGTTGCTCCTTTGTAGCCAGAGCCATTCTAGCACCTGAGGCAGGGGCCATGGAGCCATCCTCAGCGCCCAGGCCAACTTTGCTCCAATTGAGCCTTGGCTGTGGGAGAGGAAGAGACAGAGAGGAAGGAGAGGGGGGGTGGAGAAGCAGATGGGTGCTTCTGTGTGCCATGGCCGGGAATCGAACCTGGGACTTTCCCACGCCAGGCTAATGTTCTACTGCTGAGTCAATTGGCCAGGGCCAGAGCCTGCATTTTTAACCAGCTCTGGGGCAGCAACTGGTGCTGCTCCCAACCACTTTTAAGTAGTGAAGGTCTTGGGGAACTAGGCAGTATAGAAAATAAGTGCCCTTGGCAGTGTAAAGTTGTTTTTAATACATCTTAAAAGGTTTTTATGGTGATCCCATAGATCCCTCTGTGGGAAGCAGTTAACCAAGTTATTTGTGCATTTTTTACATTTAACTTTAAACCCTTGCCAGTGAAGTTGAAGGGATATAATCTTGACATTCTACTCCCAGATACAAGTCCTGGATGGCTGTGTCTTGCATGTGGGGGTCAGAGTGTGGTGCTGTCTCAGGAAGATGTTTGAAGTGGAAGTGAGGCCATCACTTAGTCCTAGCCCAATCACAACAGTGAAGTCAGGGCTAGAACACCCTGCTTAGGGTTAGGATGACTTAGCTGATGAAACTCCAGCCACATCAGTTCTGTATGGGAAGGAGGGGTGAATCTGTTAATTCAGCACATTACAAATAAAATCAATGATTCATGATACCAAGCTGGCTACTGGGGACAGGCAGGCTCCATAGACCTCTGATAACAGAATGAGAAGTACTGACTGTAGGGGGGAGGCACAGGAATAAGGTGAGGAGCCCTGTGTGCAGTTGTCCCTGTAGGCAGTAGCCTCAGGGTGACAGTGGGCCCTTTGTCTTCTTGGAGACCTGAGAACCCTTGTGGGCTCCATCTTCATGGCATTAGGTCACTCCCTGAATTCTGAATCTTTTAAAGATTTGTAGATACCTTAATTCCTGTTTAGAAAAGTCATTTTATGGAGTTTGGAGGTGAGGGGAGTGATAATTAAAGATGCCTGGTTAAAAAAAAGGTCTTGGCTCTGGCCAGTTGGCTCAGCAGTAGAGTGTTGGCCCCACGTGTAGAAGTCCTGGGTTCGATTCCTGGCCAGGGCACACAGGAGACGTGCCCATCTGCTTCTCCACCCTTTCCCTTCTCCTTTCTCTTGATCTCTCTTCTCCTTCCGCAGCCAAGGCTCTACTGGAGCAAAGTTGGCCCCAGCACTGAGGATGGCTCCATGGCCTCTGCCTCAGGCACTAGAATGGCTCCAACTGCAGGGGATCAATGCCCCAGATGGGCAGAGCATCACCCCTTAGTGGCCTTGTTGGGTGGATCCCGGTCAGGCGCACACGGGAGTCTGCCTACCCCCCCCCCCCCCACTTCTCACTTTGGAAAAATACAAAAAAATAAATATATAAAATAAAGGTCTTATTGTCACTGGCTCAGAAAGCACAAGAACATCTTCATCTCAATGTTTTTCGAGATTCAATATGAGAATAGGGTAAGGATATCTATTCATGAAGAATAAAGGCATTAGCACAACCTTTTTTTCCCCTGTTTATTTACAGGTCTGGGGAGTAAAATACAACGGAAATGGCTCAAAAATTGTGTCTGTCGGAGATGATCAAGAAATTCACATCTATGACTGTCCAGTTTAAACATCAAAGTCTTCCGTGCTAATGCTGCTGAGAGAATGTACAGATTGAATAAACATTCCTTATCTTTTTAGCTTGTTTGAAAGAAATACAGCAGAAACTTAAATTTTGTAGATAACGCTATATCTTTCAATGTTTTATTGGAAATGCTGTTCATACTTTAACATAAAGTGTTCTTAATGCAAACACCTGAACTTTTGAACATGCTCCTTCTCTGTGTGCCCTGTTACTGTTACACAGTGAGAAGAGTTGGCATCGTTAAGTGAAAGCAAGTGAGCATCAGAGATGGAGATCCAGGTACCTACTGAACTTTCCAGCTTAGAAATATAGGCTCACCCTGGGGTCCCAGGGTCTTGGGTCATGCAGAAGCTGTGATAAGAAAGCTAATCTAGTCCAGAATAGGTTCCTGAAGGAAACAGGTGTTTGACTGGCTGGGGATGCTCTGCATTCTGTCCTATGTAGGCATCCATTTAATGTATTAACCCTTTGAGTAGTGAGTTTTTTGTTAACCCTTTGAGTGAGGATGTTCAGGAACGTTTGTACTACTTAAAGGGTTAATAATGGCCTGTGCCACACTCTGTGTTTTACCCTAGTAATTTCAGAGAAGTCTCTCTCACTGGTGGACTTTGCTCTATTAACAATGTTTATAGGCATCCTGGGTGGTTGGCTTAGTGGTAGGGTGTCCGCCCGGCGTGTGGAAGTCCCGGGTTTGATTCCTAGCCAGGACACACAGAAGGGCCCATCTGCTTCTCCACCCCTCCCCCCTCTCCTTTCTATCTCTCTCTTCTACTCCCACAGCCAAGGCTCCATTGAAGCAAAGTTGGCCAGGGCGCTGAAGATGGCTCCATGGCCTCTGCCTCAGGCTCTAGAATAGCTCCAGTTGCAACGGAGCATTGCCCCCTAGTAGGCTTGCCCGGTGGATCCCGGTCAGGCACATGCAGGAGTCTCTCTGCCTCCCTGTTTCTCACCTCAGAAAAATATAAAATAAACCCCAATGTTTATAGGCTCTTGCCTACACCTGCTGCTGACTGTAGCCCCACCCAATATCCCCAAATACCTATACCTGAGACTGGTCTGCACGTGAACAGGGAAATGTAAACAGCTGATACTCTGAGCTTGTTCTTATTGATCATATGCTTGTAAGCCAGGTCCTGTGCTCCTGCTTCCCTCTCCTGCCTCTTTGCCTTGCTCACCTTCCTGTGAGCACACAGGCCTTGCCATTTCCTCAGCCTAGAATGTGCCTCCCTCAGACTGCTTTCAGGGAGCTGCTCAGAGAAGAGGCTTCCCTGTGCCCTGCCATGTTTTGCCATTACTCCGTTCTTTTTATCTTTTTTATATTTATTGATTTTAGAGAGAAAGGAAGGGAGAGAGAAATACAGGAACATCAATCTGTTCCTGTATGTGCTCTAACGGGATTGAACCAGCAACCTCTAGGCTTTGGGACGACACTCTAACCAACCGGGCTATCTGGCCAGAGCCCATTACTCTTATTCTTCCTAGCAGTTGTCACTGCTGCTGTTTGCATTTATCCCCCAAATAGAGGCTCCATGAGTAGGAACTTCATTCCATCACATCAACCAGCGTGAGGCAAGCTGGCACTTAACACTGTTCATTTGAGGTCCAGAAAATAAAAAACCAAAGCCATATGTCTCATATCAGCTCAAATTTATTTTTAAAGTGACAAATGTACAGGGGGAATAAATTTTAAGCAACACCCTCTAGATTTTATTTACATGACAAGGAAGGAGCTGAATGTAATTTTGCCCCATCATCAACTAAACAGTTCTCTAGCAATAATTTATTAGGAAGTCACAGCACAGAAACAGGACACCCTGCATTCGTGGTCCATTTGTAAATTGATTTTCGCATGGGCTTAGTTGGAAGAATAGGTTCTATTCTGTCCTGACCAGTGATCAGAGTGGCACAGGTGGGCTCTTCTCTACCCATTTCGAGCAAATTATGCTCAACTTACATGAACCTCCCAGGGGAGGTCTCTGGTCTGAGTCACACTCGCAAGTGCTACAGAACCAAGCGAGGGTGGCTGTGACAAATGACCTCTGCTTTAACCCAGCAGCTTAGAAGATAGTTTTTCTTTCATGACTGTTTTGGGAAGGAGAGGAGCATTAATAGCTAATGGTTGAGGTAACCCTAAATTTAAACTGTGGTCTACTTGTCAGGAGTGAAATAACAACTGGTATCCCAACAAGCTGTCATCCACAGTGGGCATCCAGAGTGCAGCTCGGTCAGTGCAACTCGGTCAGTACAGGTCTCACAGACATCATCATGAGCAGGAAGCCCTTATTTATGGCTGTGCGGTGAGAGGTACGATCCTTTGGAAGGGAGCTGAGTCTGGGAGAATGAGGTGGAAACAGAAATGTCCTATGCCTCTCCAGACCCTCAAGTCATCCAGGAAGCAGGCTGTGCCATGGGGCCAAACCACCACATTCTCCCATGGCATCTGTGGCTGTACTGAGGCTGCTGGGGACACAAGATTTCATTTTCTTTACAAGTAAGCACTTTGGTGGGAGAGCATTGCAAAAGTTGTCAACAAAAAATCATTAAAACCACAAAGAACAAGGTGCAGGGGCACAGGCAAACAGATTAGCGTTTCATTTAAAGCACAGGTTTGTCCTCACCATGAGGCTTGGAAGGTTCAAGAAGCTTCCAAGAGAGGTGATATACTCATACTCCATTCCATTCACTCACAGAACACTAGGAACCAACTGGCCCTGCAGCCCAGTCAGTGTGAACCAGGTGCTGCAACCAAGTCTAGTCCACAGATGTGCTTTTATTCTCAAGGAGGATCAGCTAGAATCTAGACTCAAATTTGTCACATTAGCAACCCTGAGGTCATGCCCTCAGGACCTTTACCATGGGAAGGAGAGGAGAGAAACCCAGACCAGAGATGGGCCAGGTGCTCACATGGTGTCTAGAGGTCAGCTAGGGGCAGAGGGCTGCTACCTGGGTTGTGCTTTATTGGTGGGACTGAATTATGGCAAAACCACTACAAGTACAACGTGTCAGTGCGGTCACTGGCATCTATGATGGATCCTGAACATGTAAATAAATAGGTTCCATGTGCAGCCTAGAGGTGATTTACACTTAAAACATTTAAATATAAATTAAGGTTTAACTTGGGTTACAACCAAAAGAAAACCCAAAAAGACACTCAGCAATTGAGAATGCTGAACACATACACAGGACACCCCAAACAGGCTATTAGAGCGATACCATTTTCATTGTGCCAACTCGACATTCATCGTGTGTTGGCGCTGCGGGGCCAGGTCATGCCGTCTGGCACTGCACCCCGGCCCGGGGCCCATCATCATCCTCCTCGTAGGCCTCCCTGTGCTGGCGCCAGTTCTGATCGTTGGGGTTGAACTCTTTCAGCTCCACTTGATCCATGTCATCTGTGATCCTCACTTTCTGCCGAGGAGGGAGTAAAGCTTCTAGTTGAGGAAGCTTGTCTTCAGGAAGCCAGTGTTGTTCAGGAAAGATTACCTGTAAAGGGTGAGGCGGGAAAGAGAGGTAGCTGTTTCCTCCCTTCCCAATTAAGCATTTAATATGTCCCATGAGAACAAAACACATGAACTTACTAGAAACTGAATGATCAGATTGCCTTTGTCCAGGGGTGCTTTGTAGATGGGCATCCCTTCAGTGTGCACACATTTCAGGTCCCCGTGCTTTATCACCTCACCTGCCTCAGAAAAGGTTCAGTTAGGACACAGGTGGAGGGAGGGAGGCCTGAAGGGGTCGGTCTCCTGCCTATCTATTCTTTTTTTTTTTTTTTACAGAGACAGAGAGTCAGAGAGAGGGATAGATAGGGACAGACAGGAATGGAGAGAGATGAGAAGCATCAATCATTAGTTTTTCGTTGCGACACCTTAGTTCATTGATTGCTTTCTCATATGTGCCTTGACCGTGGGGCTACAGCAGAGCTAGTGACCCCTTGCTCAAGCCAGCAACCTTATGTCCAAGCTGGTGAGCTTTGCTCAAACCAGATGAGCCCGTGCTCAAGCTGGAGACCTCGGAGTCTCGAACCTGGGTCCTCTGCATATCCCAGTCCGATGCTCTATCCACTGCACCACCGTCCGGTCAGGCTGGCCCATCTAGTCTTACCTGTGGCCAGTCAGGGTCCAGTGCAATACTGTTTACAGCCAGTTAAGAGGTCAAGGTGCCTGGGTAGCTTCACCACCACACCTCTCCATTCTTTGACATGGACAATGACCTTAAGTGCTATTCTGAGGCAGCTTCAAGTCAAGGTCCTAGCCTGGCCTTTCTTCCTTCTTCAGTTTGCCTGCTGTCCTCTCAGCCCCTTCTAGGCAGGTGCTCTGGTGCCCACCTGGATTCTCACTCTCCTGGGAATGGGGAGCCTGGTATCTATACGAGCTGGTAGGCTGAGCGCTCGGGCCCTTAAGAACCCTTTTGGTTCAAGGAGTTCCCTCTAGCTTCTGTGAGTGTGTGCATAGTTCTGTGGATGCCTGCAAGGATAAGCTGACAGGTCTTTTATCAGGAAAATTCTATTTTAAAATGTCTCTCATGTGTATTTGATATCACAGAGGCTAGAGAAACGTAGATGAATCAGCACAGATAATCTCTTGATAGCAAAGCTCCTATAATTGGCTGTGTTTTCTTATTATAAAAAAAAAAACACTTGGCCTGACCTGTGGTGGTGCAGTGGATAAAGCGTCGACCTGGAAATGCTGAGGTCACCAGTTTGAAACCCTGGGCTTGCCTGGTCAAGGCACATATGGGAGTTGATGCTTCCAGCTCCTCCCCCCTTCTCTCTCTCTGTCTCTCCTCTTCTCTCTCTCTCTCTCTCTCTCTCTCTCCCTCTCTCCCTCTCCTCTCTAAAATGAAAAAAAAAAACTTTAAAATTTAAGTTAAATTGGCTGTTTCTAGTTAGAATTTTAGGCCCTAAGATTCCTGTTTGGGGCTCTTCCCCACACCCGCACTCTGAATTTTTTTCTAGGAGATTATTTTAAGATTTATTTATTGATTTTGGAGATAGAGAAAGGGAGAGAGAGAGAAACATCTATTTGTCATTCCACTCAATTATGCATTCATTGATTGTTCTAGTTTATGCCCTGACCAGGGATCAAGCCTGCTACCTTGGCATATCGGATAATGCTCTAGAGCTACCGGCCAGGGCTCTAGCAGAAGACTTAAAAATACATAAATTTTTTAGTCATTAATGATGACTTCAAACTTACAGAAAATCAAGTCATTAACAATAATAGAAGACAGGCTTAAATGTGAAACCAGGCTAAGTAAACAGTAGTGTTTTTTGTTTGTTTTGTTTTTTGTGACAGAGACAGAGAGAGGGACAGACAGGAAGGGAGAGAGATAAGCATCAATTCTTCATTATGGTTCCTTAGTTGTTCATTGATTGCTCTCTCATATGTGCCTTAACCGCGGGGCTACAGCAGAGAGAGTGACCTCTTGCTCAAGCCAGTAACCTTAGGTTCAAGCTGGTGAGCCTTGTTCAGACTAGATGAGTCCACACTTAAGCCAGTGACCTCGGGGCTTCGAAACTGGGTCCTCTATGTCCCAGTCCGATGCTCTATCCACTGCGCCACTGCCTGGTCAGGCAGTAACCAGTAGTTTTAAGCCAAACACACAGAACAACAACAAAAACACATTGGAAACATTACCTGATTTGGATGTAATAACAAGGATTCGATCATCCAGTGTTTTTATTGTCTTCTTGAAGCCACAGAGGGCTTCAGAAAGCTGAATTTTCATTTTCATGATCAAGTCATGGCCTCGTCTCTGAAAGACACTATGATCCTTCTGATCGAGTACAATTATGACATCACCAGGCTCCAGCTCAGGCTCCTGATCGCCTTCTCCGTGAAATAGTATCTTTTGCCCATCTTTCATACCTAGGGAACATCATCCCTTCCTGATTAGCCATTTCTCTTAGGACCCATACTTTCTACAAAGCTTTAGAGAAAGGTACAGAGCACCAGGGAGCACTTCCAGCCCACGCGGAGTGCTACTTCTATGCAGTCTCACCTTTTTCAACGTGCACCTCGATAATCTTCTTCTCCCGGATCACCTTGGCGCCACTGCAGTTTTCGCAGCGGTCCTTGGGGTTGATGCGCTCGCCCTGGCCCTTGCACTCAATGCACACAGTCTGGATCTGCTGCACCATGCCCGGCCCAATCTGCTGGATGTGGATCTGCATCCCGCGGCCCTTGCACACTGGGCACTTCTCCACAGAGCCCTTCTTCCCACCAACACCTGTGGGTGGGGGTGGGGGAACAGATGAGAGCTGTGCTCTTCCCTGAGAAGCACTGCACCACAGCAGGAGAGTAACGAACCACTACTTGGACACTGGGGTTTGAATTCTCTACCAATGTGACAAGCAATGTGGAAGTAATGGGTAGTTCCAGCCAAGCAGATAATAGCCAAATGTTAACAGGGGATCTCAAAAAAATTTGTGTTTTTGGCTGTGCCAAGCCAAATTTATTACTAAAGTTCCATCAACTGTGTTCCACCCCTCAGAACGGAAAAAATACATCTGTCTCCATGTGACCGAGTAGGGGGTCTATGGAGAAGTAGAGGACCCAGTCCTGTCCATAGAGGTGGCTACTCAGCTCAGCCAGTCTCTGTGGATCTATTCCTGAAAAATCAGATTTTAAAAAGTTACATTAATTACATTTACATTTAAGTCAGGGGTCAATAAACTATGGCCAGATGCCTGGTTTTGTAAATAAAGCTTCATTAGAACACAAGCACATTTGTTCGTTTATACATATATTGTCTATGGCTATTTTTGCCCTAAAAATTGAATAGTTAATGATAGGAACCACATGACCCACAAAGACTAAAATATTTACTATCTGTCCCATTATTGGAAAAGTTTGCTAACCCCTAAGTTGGGTGAACTGTTTTGATTTTAAAATTTTTAAAATAATTGTCAACATACTAAATAAATGTGTGGTTGAAATAAAAAATTTACAAGGCCAAAATGAAACAAATTTATTCCTCAGGTTACCTGTTTGCAATCTCTGTTTGGCCCTCACATTTGAAAAGATATATTGTTTCTCTATGACTTATAATACAGATCCCCTGTTTTCTAGATCTAAAGGATCAGAACTTTGAAAAGTCATTCAAAAATTGATTTTTTGCCCTGGCCAGTTGGCTCAGTGGTAGAGCGTCGGCCTGGTGTGCAGAAGTCCCAGGTTCGATTCCTGGCCAGGGCACACAGGAGAAGCGCCCATCTGCTTCTCCACCCCTCCCCCTCTCCTTCCTCTCTGTCTCTCTCTTCCCCTCCTGCAGCTGAGGCTCCATTGGAGCAAAGATGGCCCGGGCACTGGGGATGGCTCCTTGGCCTCTGCCCAGGCGCTAGAGTGGCTCTGGTCGCGGCAGAGCAACGCCCGGGAGGGGCAGAGCATCGCCCCCTGGTGGGCAGAGCGTCGCCCCGGTGGGCATGCCGGGTGGATCCTGGTCAGGCGCATGCGGAAGTCTATCTGACTGTCTCTCCCCGTTTCCAGGTTCAGAGAAATAAAAATAAATAAATAAATAATTGATTTTTTTACCTTCACATTTCTCACAAATTATATTTTTCTGGAGTGCCAATTTCTTTGTGACTCCATTATATAAATCTTCAAGAGTTACAGACAACTGATGAACAACATTCTTGCCTTACCAAGGGGAAAAAGAAAACAATTAGTAATACTGTAGTAAATATACCACTATTAAATACCACCCAGGAGACACTCGTATGAAGTCCCTCCAGAGACTCGAAGCTGTGCCTGTGTCACTGTTCCCTTCCCTGTAGGGAGCAACGCTGCTATTATACCTGACTCATTCCTTTGGCTCTCTGCCAATGATGAGAACTAATACCCCTTCCAGCTATGAGCTAATTAATCATTTATAGATGTCAACATAAAGACTTTCCATCTTTACTTCCAAAATAAATCTGAAGACAGATCACCAAGAGAACATAAAGCAATGTTACAATGAAATTGATTAACTAGGTTCTCTCCATGAAAGGAGCCCTTTCCTCACAGATGAATGCATGACAACCCTTCTCTGGACCTTCAATTGAAACTGTTCCTTGAGCCTAATGCACTTTACTCTTTGAGACCTTCTGTAATTTGTGACCAAGTGGGAACTCTTTCATCTGCCAAAACCTTGTCTGTGCATTCAGGACAGTGGGCCTTTTGTCTTCAGGGTGGATCTGTCTGCTCTGGCGCTATGCCAGCCTGGCAGGACCCAGAGCATCAGGACCCTCACTGTTACTTGCAGTCACTGAGACAAGCTGTCCTTGTTTACTGGCTGTCAGTTTTGAGAGATGACTTAATTAAGGGCAAGATGTTATTCACCTGAAGAGAGTGAGAGGGCTGGGCAAGAGATACCCAAGGCTTTAACCCTTTGAATAGTGAGTCTTTTTCATGCTCGCTGACCCCTGGAAGTGAGTTTTATTTTCAAAAAAACAAAATTAGTTCCAGTTCCAGTTTTATTAATTTAAAATCATGTTTGTTTGATAACCAATTATGGAAACAAAAAGAACATATATTTGCCTTTTTTAAATGTTGCCTTATATATTTTTTAAATAAATTTTTTTAATCTCATGCAATTCTTGCGTACCTCCAGCTCAAAGTTTAAAGCCGTACATGTACGGTCATACTCTGGATGGTCAGGAGGCACAAGGACATACATGAATGTTCGTACTACTCAAAGGATTTTAATCACATCCACATTGTCAATTATACAAGCAGGCAATGTACCCAGAAAACAGCACAAGGATTTTCCCCAGTAAGCAACTGTGATTTTCAGCATACTGTTCACAGAATAGAGAGTCAAGCTTTTTAAAGCTCACAGTCAATTATAATGTGGGACCAAGTACAGTCTTATTTAGGGGCCTCTTGTTGATCCACACCACCCTTCATAAACCCCAATGCAGAGCTTTTTCTGCTTTTATCCAGGATTGTAAAATTGATTATCTATCTGGTTTCAAGGTCCAAAGCAGTTTATCAACAGTAAACTGAACAGGAGAATGGGGGCTATTAGAGATTACTAGTCACAGTCAGAGGTGACAGCTCATAGAATGGCAGGAGTTAGGAGGTAGAAAAGCAAACCCCATTACTCAAGAACAGCAGCCTAGAGCCATTCAGCTCAGGACTAAATCCCTCATTCACTTCCTGGGGATTAAAATATTCTGATGAGGGAGATGGGTAAATTCTTTTACAAAGATGGTTAAACATAAAGGGGTAAATTTTGCTACCTAGAAAATTTCCTGAGCAGGCTAAGAAAATGAGGCCACCCGCACACAGCAGAGCACTGGCCAGATAGAGCCTGGGTGCAGGTCAGGAGGTATGGGAAGGAGGGCATGCGGGAAGGAGGGCATATGGGAAGAAAGAAAAAGTTTTAGCAGAGGCATCACTAATGACCAGAGGAGGTGCCACTATGTCTCTTTGGACACTCAGGAACTTGACCCCAACAACAGAGAAAAAGGAGAAGATGAATTTGATCTTCCTCCTTTCTACTCATCACTCCATCTGTTCCTTTATACATGGTGCTTGGAGGATGGCAGGTTATTGCTCAGTGTGCTAAGAGATTCCCAGTAGCCTGGATACTAGACAGGGATGAAGTAGTTAAAGCTAATGGTCCCAAACCATGATATCTCTACCCTTTTAAGGCACAATCCACCCTGATTCCAATAACGAACAATTTGGAAACTATAAAACTTGCATAAGGTCTTTAAAATCATTTACCTCTTCTCTCTCTAGCCATCCGCCCTCCGCCACCGAAGAACATGTCGAAGATGTCCATGGGGGAAGAGAAGCTGGGGCTGCCCAAGCCTCCCTCCTTGATTGCTTGTTCGCCGCCCTGGTCATAAATATCCCTTTTCTTTGGATCTGAAAGCACTTCATATGCCTGGGATATGAGCTTAAACTTTAGAAGAAAAAGAGAGCAATTAAAAAGAGATAGGGTTCGCCTGAACAGGCAGTGGCGCAGTGGATTGAGCGTCGGACTGGGATGTGGAGGACCCAGGTTCGAGACCCCGAGGTCGCCAGCTTCAGCGCGGCCTCATCTGGTTTCAGAAGGCTCACCAGCTTGGACCCAAGGTTGCTGGCTTGAGCAAGGGGTGACTCGGTCTGCTGTAGCCCCTGGTCAAGGCACATATGAGAAAGCAGTCAATGAACAACTAAGATGTCGCAACGAAAAACTAATGATTGATTTCTCATCTCTCTCCGTTCCTGTCTGTCTGTCCCTATCTATCCCTCTCTCTGCCTCTGTAAAATAAATAAATAAATAAATGCAAAAAGTTAATAATTAAAAAAAAAAAGAGATCAGTTTGCCTGAGCTCTGGTGGCGCAGTGGTTAAGATATCATCCTGGAATGCTGAGGTCACCAGCTCTGGTCAAAGCACATACAAGAAGCAACTATGAACTGATGCTTCCTGCTTCTCCCCACCACACCCCTGTCTCTCTCTCTCAAATCAATAAATAAAATCTTTAAAATAGAGAGAGAGCCTGACCTGTGATGGCACAGTGGATAAAGTATTGACCTGGAATGCTGAGGTCAGCAGTTCGAAACCCTGGTCTTGCTTAGTCAAGGCACATACAGGAGTTGATACTTCCTGCTCCTCCCCGCCTTCTCTCTCACTCTCTCTCTCTCTATCTTTCTCTCTCTCTGTTCTGTAAAATGAATAAATAATTTTTTTTAAAAAAGAGAGAGATAGGTTTTCCCTGGCCAGATAGCTTAGTTGGTTAGAGCACCATCCTGATACACCAAGGTTGTAGGTTTGATCCCAGTCAGGGCACATACAAGAATCAACCAGTGAATGCATAAATAAGTGGAACAACAAACTGATGTTTCTTTCTCTCTCCCTTCCTCCCTCTTTTTCTCCCCCTTCCTCTCTCTTTAAAATCAATAAATAAATTTAAAAAGAGATACATTCTGAGTTTTGTTATTAAGCAAATCTACTATATAAATTAAATGTCAGCCTGGCCGGTGGTGGCTCAGAGAATAAAGCTTTGACATGGAATGCCGAGATCGCCAGTTCAAAACTAGACTTATCCAGTCAAGGTACATGTGGGAAGCAACTACTATGAGCTAATCTCCCCCCCCCCCCCCGTTCTTTCTCTCCCTCTCTAAAAATTTATTAAATATTAAATGCAATGTCAGAGAAATTCTGCACCCAACCCCCAAACTAGCTGGTTTGTCAGTGATCTGGAACCTGATTTTTCCATTTACTCCCCTTATCAGGTGGAAAACACTAAGAAAACATTATTAAGGGATCAGTGGCATGACTACTACAGAGAATAAGAGAACGAAAGCAGTGAGAAAAGAAAGTTTCTCCCTATCTGGCTGTATGGGACAGGAAAAGTCTTATGGAACTAGGAGGTAGTTAGCCCAGGCCAGAACTTAACCTATAACTGAAGAAAGCCCAGGACTCCTGGGTGCTGCTGCTAGCTTCCCAGCTCATGAGGATTGCTTTACAGGTTTACTAGCATGAAATTCAACTACAGACATCTTGTAAGCACCTATCCACTGCAGGTTGCAGACACTGTGTGCAAACCTATACTTTCCCCTAAAGGTCCTGCCCCTCCCACTGTTTGTCCCACATCTCAGTTATTGGCAAGGCCAAAATCTCATTTACTCTCTCTCTTCCATCTCATCGCTCAAATCCTTTTGGGGCTATCTTCAAATATGTATCTCCAGTACCCTAAGACAGACAAAATATCCCATGTGTCGCATTCCCACCAAAAATGTTATCACTGGAATTCACTGGAATCTGACTGTAGAGAAAGAATCAGAAAACCCAAACTGAAGGACATTCTGCAAAATAAGAGAAAGTTAAACTAAATGCAGTAGGTGATCCTGAATTGGATCTTGCACTGGGGAAAAATGGCTCTGGAGTCTAATTCAGCTTCCTGCTGGCACCCCGTCTTCCAGTGCTCTGTTCGGTGCTCTGGTCAGTTCACCTCTCAGAATGCGACAATTTGAAATTACTATGCTGCTGGGGAAAAATGGCTTAGAGACTATTTAGCAACTTGGAAACGTTTGTGACAAAATATTAAGTGGCAAGAAAAAAAAGTATGCTCCACAATGACCACATATGATCATCCTGGAAAAAGCCTGGGAAGAAGCATAGTGATCGCAGTTAGGGTGACGTGTAGTTGGCAGCTTTTCCTCTACATTCTTAAATTTTTCCGCACTATTATGATCTTTAAACTTTCACGAAAATCTATTCAAACTAAAAGTTACGGTGAAATTGGCCAAAACACCAAACTCATCTCAAAAGCCAGTGAGGGTAATAGCCAAGAATACACCCCTATCATTGCTTCTGAAAAGGACAAGCTTACTGACCCACTGCCCAAGTGTCTCATAGAAACCAGCCACAGATGAGATAAGTACAGACTCCATACAGAGTGTCTGACAGCAAACACACGCTGCCCAGTGCTTAGCAACACAGGACAACGGCACAAAACAAAGACCAACATACCAACAGCCGTCTCAGTTATCCTGGAGCAAGCAGAGAAAGGACTGCCTTAATCTATTTTTGAAGAGACATTAATAATACAGTTACAGACTTAGGAGGGAAAAAATAAGAAGGTTCTACCTATGACAGATAAAGTGGATAAGAACTACACAGACTTGCACAAAAAAGAAAAGGTCTACACTCTACACAGTGTGCCCTACATACAGCAGTACCAGAGAGGAGGTACCTGGTAATGAGTAAATGAAAGAATGAGTTCTCTTCAGAGAACTTCACAGCAGCGTTTCTACCATCCCCTTTGATTTCCAACCCAATTTCCACTCATCTCCCAGTTCCCCCTTCAATGCAACAATTTGCCTTCCAAACTGTCTTTATAGGGCTCTTTCCTCTTCCTACACAGAATTCTTTAAATTGTGTTTCTTCTCCTGACATACCCATTCATTCAGTCAGTCAACAAACACTTTATTTTTAATATTTTTTAATTTATTCATTTTAGAGAGGAGAGAGAGAGAGGAGGGGGGAGGAGCAGGAAGCATCAACTCCCACATGTGCCTTGACCAGGCAAGCCCAGGGATTAAAACCAGCAACCTCTGTGTTTCCAGGTCGACGCTCTATTCACCGCGCCACCACAGGTCAGGCCTCAACAAACACTTTAGCACCTACATTGCACAACTAGACACAAGCCCCATAAGTGAGCATGGGGACCATAGTCCTTGCTCTGCTTACTTGGCAGTGGGGAATGGAGGTATTGAACATGGAATCATAATTAAAGTGGGATAAGGATTGAGTCAGTAGTTCTGTTTATGGGTCAGAGTCAGACACCTGGGAGAAGTTGTAGCTGAGAAGGAAATCAAAGGATTTTATCCCTTTTGTGGGAGGTGAGCAGGGGAACGTATTCCTGCCAGTAGGGACATCACAAGCTGAGAGGGACCTGCCAGACTTCACCACCAAGAGCCTCACTTATGTGGCACTAATTCAGTGCCTGGCTATAAATAAATATTAGGTTAACAAATCAAACAACTTGGTCAGACTGGTGTGTACACAGTGATACCTACAGAAATGTAGTACAGGTCAAGTCCAATTTTAAAAAGCTGCTGTCCCACATGCTGCCTTTAGCCAGCCTTCTGAAACGTGAAATTAGAAGCCCGGCTGTGCTCTCCTCCAAGGAGATTCTCAGAAACAGGTTACATATGAATGTAGGGAGCACATTTTTGAGTCACGGACACCACAGAGAAAGCCAGTGACTTTAAAAGCTACAGTGAGCCACCTAAATATACATAAGAAAGAATGCCTGAAAGTGACAGACGCATGGCCTTACAAGAAAGCATTTTAACTTGGCACAACCATATTCGGTACATGCGGCTAAATATAAATATTCTATCACTGTTGCCACTCAGCCAACCTTCCTTAAGCAGCTGTTTTCAACTTAGAATAGCTAAAGCAGACAGGTATTTTAATATTAGCGTCGGTCTACCAGTCTAACTGATGGAGGATCATCTATGACTTCAAAAGTGGCCATGTATCAGCTCCTAAAAAAGCCTCATCTCCCCCAAACCATCTGGGACATCCAAATTTTATTTAAAAAATGCCAAGACGTGAAAGGAGTGGCAAGGCTAGCTAACCAGCTTCACCAGGGACAGTGCCTGATTTTGTTACTCATGTGGGTGAGGACCCTCCTTGGGGATAAAAAGCAGGTTGTGAACAGGGTGAAATGGTGAATAGAAGTCTCAATTATACAGAGCATTTTTCCAGTATTACTGGTCCTTAGAATGAGCGGTGGGTCATTTGTCACAAAAAGCCTGTTATATTCGTATAAAATGATGGGCGAAGTTAAAGATCTCCGTGTCCCTGTTTAATAAAGAAAATGTAATCGCTCGGTGCCTGACCAGGTTTATCCAGCGCGAGATGAGCACATAACCACATCCGGTCAGTCTTCTCATGAGGGACCCTCGTCCTGGCTCAGGCATCACTAGGGACACGGATGTGGCGTGTCCACAAAGCACTTGTGGCCGCTGTGCCTCAGTTTCCCACAGGAACGCCTGGGACCCTCTGAAGACCACGGTCCCCCGTGTGCCCTCCTCCCGCCCGCGGGCTTCACGCCCCTCACGCCCCTCACGCCCCCGGCCCGCCCCCCAGGCCCCCTGACGTCCCCGACGTCCCCCACGTCCCGGTCCGCGGCGCCCCCCGCCCCCGCCCCCGCCCCGCCCGCCCGCCCGGCCGGGCCCGCGGCCGCACCTTCTCGCCCTCGTCTGGGTTCTTGTCCGGGTGGTACTTGAGCGCCAGCTTTCGGTAGGCCTTCTTAATCTCTTCGGGCTGCGCGTTGGGCTTCACCCCCAGGATGTCGTAGTACTCCGTCTCCTTCACCATCTTGTCCCCGCGGCGCCGGCGGGCGACGCCGCTCAGGAGCCCGCTCAGCGCCCCGCCGCCCGCCCGCCCGGCCCGGTCACCTCACGTTCCGTCCCCGTCCCGTCAGTTCTGGCCCGGGCGCGTCACGGTCACGTCACGGCGCGCCGCGTCACGTCACAATCCCGTCACAGCCCCAGTCTCGTCAGTCGCGGTCCCGCCTGCGCTTCGGCCCCCGCGCCTTCGCAACGGCTTTTATTAGGCGCGGGCGGCAGTTTCCGCGGGGACGGGGACGCCAGAAACGCCCAGAACCTTCTGGAGGCTCGGCGGCCGTCTCCACGGACCTCCCGCAAGAGCGCGGGCGGGCCGTGCGGGGTTGGCGGGGGCCGTGCGGGGTTGGCCCCGGGACCTCTGAGCGGTCACGGGCGTGGGCGCCGGGCTGCCCGTGAGCAGAGGCGGATTTAACGGCGGGCGCACCGCGCGCGCGCGCGCCCCTGCGCCCCGACTTCTGAAGGGCCCCGCAAACCCCCAACTTGACATTTTTTTCTAGTGTAAGGGGCCCAGTATTTTCTTCTGCGCCCGGGGCCTCAACCAACCTTAATCCGCCTCTGCCCGTGAGGCCCGCGCCTTGCGGCCCCTCCTCAGGAGACCGAGCTGCAGCATCCCTGCAGTAGCGCCCGGCCGACCCTAGGCCGGCCCCGGGCATCGGAAACCTCGGGAGCAGGGCCCAGCGTGGGGCGGGGGCCACTCCCGGGCGCTCCGGGACCGGCCCACCGAGACCCCGGCCCCATAGTGCCCCACCCACTGAGATTCCAACCCACCGAGACCCCAGCTTACCCGGCCCCGGCCCACCGGGACCTCAGCCCACCGAGATCCAGCCCCCGGGATCCTGCCCCGCTGAGACCCCAGGCTCATGAGACCCGGGTCCATCTAGACCCTGACCTCCTGAGCGTCACAGGACCTGGATCCTGGCGTAGCTGTGCTGGTTCAAAGGGTTCGTTCGGCCTCCTTTCTCCAGGGGAGAGGCACTGCCACCCTTGAGACACACCTGATGAAATGATAGGTCATGTTTATTTTCTTAGTTTGCTTTTCTATGTATTTCGGTGTGTGTTTGCAAGAACATATATGCCTATATGTCTGTGTGTATATGCATATGAGAAACAAATCTTTAAGCAGGTTTGGATTCTCTGAGAAGGTCAGGGTTGGAGAAACACTAGTCTCCACAGAGAAGGCCAAGAAATTCAGAATCTGTTAGCAAAAACGGTGGCCCGAAGCCCTGTCTTCTTGGAGCTACCGTGCCCCACCTCAGTAGTTTCTCCAGCTGTCCCCTTGGGTGTCAAGATCCTCCTTCATTTCCCAGGACTCCTCCCCAGAGTCCTGTTTGTCAACAGCTCCTCCCAAAATGAGGCCCAGATCTGATTCAGTACAGATGTTCGGCCTCCTGGCACCTGTTCACAAGTCCACAAGGCACTGAGGGGGGGGTCACACTGAGTGAAGACAGGGTCCCCCTAGGACACTGATCCCTCCCCAAGCCCCAAGCATCTTGGGCAGGGTGAGGCCTGAGTCCCTCTGGTAAAGGGAGGCCTCACCCTGTGTGTGGTCTCAGCACAACCTATAATGAGGTTGTGCTGAGACCTGAGTCTCAGGTGAGGCCTGAGTCCCTCTGTGTGGTCTCAGCACAACCTATAATGGAGGGCTCTGCTCTTTGTTTAGTTTGGATCACCAAATTTTTCTAATGACCAGACATCCTCTTTGGCCTGGTCCCAACAGGAGACCTACCTAACTTACGCACCCCACTGAGCATAGGAAAAGCAGCGGTGCTTGACAATGGCTGGGCACCGTTCACATAGGCTTCACACCTGCCCAGCAGAGTGAGCATGTCATCCTCATTTTACCAGTGAGGAAACTGAGGCTTAAAGAGGTGAAGTAGCTTGCCCAAGTTCACGTGCTACTAAGATGAGGACCTTGCCAGAACTATAACCTGGACTAAATGCTCCCAAAGCTCACGTGTTCTTCCCAGTCTACCACACCTGCCTCTGCACCAAGGTCAGATAGCTGGGCCACTGGCAATGGAGCCACGTCCTTGCCCAGGAAGCATCCAGTTCCAATAAAGTCTTGGTTTTTTTTTATATATGAGGAGTCAGGTTACTTCAAGCATTTTGTAGAGTTTCTGCAAAAATTATGTAATCCGCAACATATAAACCCAACTCGGGGATGAAGAAACTGACACCCAGAAAGGCTTACAAGCTTGTCCCGAGTCACACAGCATCTCAGTTCAGGCATGTTAAGGCTACAGCTTTGACTCCACATCACCACCAAAATACCAGTCAGTATAATATGCCCATTAATACTTTTAAAATAAACTTTTCATTGCAATATAATGTATACATAGAAAATACACAAATCACAAGTGTACAGCACAGTGAACTGTCACAAAGTGATGAACATTCTTGTTACCCCTGTCCAGGATTAGAACATTACTAGCAGTCCAGAAGCCCCCTGTGCCAACTCCCAACCACTGTGCACCATCCCCAGGGAACCCCTATTCTGACTTCTAAAACAGATTTGTTTGTTGTGCCCTTTTGTGAGCATTATATTAATGGAATCGTGTAATAGGTTTTTTTTTTCTTTTTGAGAGAGAGGGTCAGACTGGGACAGAAAGACAAGAAGAGAGAGAGAGATGAGCCTGACCAGGCGGTGGCGCAGTGGATGGAGCGTGGGACTGGGATGCAGAGGGCCCGGGTTCAAGACCCTGGGGTCGCCGGCTTGAGCGTGGGCTCGTCTGGTTTGAGGAAAGGCCCGCCAGCTTGAACCCAGGGTCGCTGGCTCCAGCAGGGGGTTGCTCAGTCTGCTGAAGGCCCACGGTCAGGGCGCATATGGGAGAGCAATCAATGGGAAACTAGGGTGTTGCAGCGCGCAATGAAGGACTGATGATTGGTGCTTCACGTCTCTCTCCGTTCCTGTCTGTCTGTCCCTGTCTATCTCACTCTCTGTCTCTGAAAGGAAAAAAAAAAAGAAGGAGAGAGAGAGATGAGAAGCATCAGTTCTTCGTTGCAGCTCCTTAGTTGTTCATTGATTGCTTTCTCATATGTATGTGCCTTGACCTGGGGGGGTGGGGAGTGGGGGGTGGGGGGTGGAGGGCTACAGCCAAGCCAGTGATCCCTTACTCAAGCCAGCGACTTAAACCAGCGACCTTGGACTTCAATCCAGAGACCTTTGGGAGACCTTTGGGTTCAAGCCAGTGACCATGGGGTCATGTCCCTGATCCCACGCTCAAGTTGGCAACCTCAGGTTTCAAACCTGGGTCCTCAGCATCCCAGGCTGATGCTCTATCCACTGCGCCACCGCCTGGTCAGGATAGGTATTCTTCTGTGTTTGGCTTTTTTTTTTTTGGAAGGAAGATTTAACTAGACTTCAGTGTAACAAGTGATGGATAGTCCTACTGAGTAGGGCCTAATAAACCAAAATATGTGGTCACAGAATGTCACAATGGAGGAATCTAGAGATTATGATTGCAAAGAGGTTACTGTAACTGAAGGACATGATCCAGGGAAAGCTGGCCAGGAATGCAGCAGACAGGCAGGGGATGGTCAGGTCAAGGGTGAGGGAAAGGACAGCCCCATTCACTCCTGCTTCTTGTAGCTCTCCAGGTGAGGTAAGACCCAGCTGAAGGCAGGAGGATACACAAGAAACAGGAGGTGAACCCAGTGGCGATATCCATGGTCCTGAGTGGCTCTAGTAGAGGCTTGGAATGGGTCTGAGCATGTGGTACCAGGAGTTTTTGGGCCAGACCAGTTAGGCCCCGTAGCGGTTGTGGCGTCAGCAGAGACATGACCACATAGGACGGACTATAGACAGCTACCCTGAGTTTGGCTTATTTTGCTCAATGTTAAGTTGGTAAGAATGATCAATGTTGCTGGCTTTAATAAGTTCATTGTCATTGTTGGTTTGTGCTGTTGTGTGACTGTAACACGTTTTAGCTTCCATTTTACTGTTGGTGGGTATTTGAGTTGTTTCTAGAGGTGATTGTTGTGAGCATTCTAGTGTGTCTTGGTGCGTGAATGTTCATACTTCTGTTGGATATACTTCCTGGAGTGGAATTTCTGGGTTCACAGGGGGTGAATTGGTCCTCTTGCTTTCCCCTATCCCACTTTTCTCCACCATAGAAGGGGGCACAAGGGGGTTTTATAGGCTTTCTCCACCTACTTGGTGCTTTGAGAAGCCTATAAAACCCCCTTGTGCCCATCAGACCTTCAGGATGCACTTCAGAGAAAGGGCAGTGGGCACAAACCTCCTACAACCAATTGGCTGCCCACTGGCTCTGGCACATCTGCTGAGAAGCGCCATCCTCAGAGCTGTTCAGATAACTCCCTTTTCAGTTAAGCAAACGGCCTGCAACTGCCAATTGGGAACTGGCCCTGTTCAGGCTGCTGGTTAGAGATAATCAGCTCATCTTGCACCAGCCTCTGGCCCAGTGTGGGGTAGAGTGACCTCCAATGACACTGTAGCTCTATCCAGGGCAGAAGCTACATCTGTCTTTTGCCACTTTCTCTCCATGGCCCAGCTCAGTGCTTAGTACTCTGTAAATATGTGTGGGATTGAATCCAGCTTTCTAAAATGTCAGTGAGGCCCTGGCCAGTTGGCTCAGTAGTAGACCATCGGCCTGGCGTGTGGAAGTCCCTGGGTTCAATTTCCAGTCAGGGCACATCTGCTTTTCTCTCCCTCCCTCTCTCTCTCCCTCTCCCACAGTCATGGCTTGATTGGTTCAAGGGCATTGGCCCTAGGCACTGAGGATGGCTCCATGGAGCTTCCACGTCAGACACTAAAAATAGCTCAGTTGCGAGCATGGCCTCAGATGGGCAGAGCATCTGCCCCAGACAGGGATTTCCAAGTAGATCAGGGTTGGGGTACATGTGGGAGTCTGTGTCTCTACCTGTCCTCCTCTCACTTGGAAAAAAAATGTCAGTGAGATGAGGCTGCTGAAAACTCCAGTGCCCCACACTGTGCTCGCCCAGAGCCCTATATTCGTTTCCTGTGGCTGTTATAACAAAATGCCACAAACTTTGTGGCCTAAAATAATACATGTTTATTCCTTTCCAGTTCTGGAGGTTAGAATTCCAAAATGGGTTCCAATGGGGTAAAATTAAGGTGTTAACAGGGCTTCATACCTCCTGGAGGCTGGAGGAGAAGAATCCATTTCTAGCTTTTTTCCAGCATTACATAGCTCATGGCCCTTCCTCCATCTTCAAAGACAGCAAAGTAACATCTTCAAGTCACTGCCACTTGGACTTTGCATTCATAGTCAACCTCTCTTTTACTCATTCTGATCCTCCTGCCTCCCTGTTATAATGATCCCTGTGATTACATTGGGCCCAACCGGATGATCCAGGATAATTTTCACATCTCAAAACCCTTAACGTGTAATCACACCTGCGGAGTCCCCTTTGACATGTAAGTTAACATTTAAAGGTTTGTGCTAGTAAGCCATGAACATCTTTGGGGACCATAATTCTACCAATCACAAGCCCCATACCTTTAGCTGGCAGTCAGGGTCCCAAACCTATGAGCTTGCATTTCCTTCCAATCAGTCCTCCTCCTCTGGCCCCATGTGCTCTCCTCAGTCACACTCCATGCCTGGCACTTCTCTATCTCCCACATCTTTGTTTCTGGAAGTGTTATCGCCCAAAACTCAGTGCGTCCAATCCACTCCCTCCTTCACTGAAAAGTCACCCTCACCAGAAAGCTGGCTCTGATCCCCCGAGGAGAGAGGCCTTCTCTCCTGAGTCATACACATGATGATGGCTCTGACAGGTGGCACTTCTCAGGCCTAAAGCCTGGCTCTGTCATTTGCTCTTTTTGTGTCTTAGTGTCCTCATCTGTGAAATAATGATGATAATAGTAGTAATCGTAGTGTTGGTTACATAAGATTGTATGAGAGAATGTGCATAAACACCTTAGCACAAACCCTGTTTATACAGCAAAAGCTTGATTTCAAAATAGTCCTGTTTTCACTGTCATGATGTCTGAGGCTCCCTTCCCAGCTGGGCTGTAACTCCTTAGAATATACCCATGTTAGTTCCCTCTTTCCCCCAGTGTCCGCCTGGCACAGTCACAGGTGCTCATTGGTCTGCATTGGAGGGATGCAGAGATGAATGTGTGGCCACGTTCTGCCTCATCTGCCTGAGTGTTTGATCAGCCCTCAGATCTCGCAGGAAAAGCAGGCTTCCGTGGCACCAGGCTAGCAGAAGTGGCAGTTTAGTTGACAGTGGTAAGGAGGAAGTCTCCCTGGAACGTACCAGAGAAAGATGGATAATGTAGGGGTATCTGGCAAGGCTTCCTAGAGGGGATGAGTGAGGAAAACCTGGAGTGAGGGGAAGCAGTGGATGTCCAACCTCATTACCCTCTTTACCTGGGCCCTCCTCAACCTTCAGCCCCTTTTTATCACCTCCCAGGCTACAGTGTGAATGTTCTCTACAAACTGCGGCAAAGCCCTAAGAGAAGCAGTCGCAGATGCTAGGAAGGTTCTCAGGTGACTCAGGTCCTCACAAAGGACTGGTCAAGGCTGACCCACCTGCTCCCAATCAGCCACAGTTGGAACTCTTTCTTATGGGGCTCACTCTGCCTTCTTGGGGGGTAGGGAGGTCATGGTCTGTCTGGGTTGTGCCTCAGGGAGACCCCTGTAAAGAATGAGTCACCAGCCAAGAATGGTCTATGGAGGTGATCAAATTCCTGTTTGGGAAAGAAAGAAATGGTTTTCTAGACTGTTGGACAGACAACATTAGAGAAAGGGATGCCAATTCATTCAGCTGTGACTGCCCAGCACTGTGCGCTCCACTGAGTTCTTGAGAATCAGGAAACAGTCCATTTCCTGGTCATAGCATCCTCACCCCCACTATCCCCCATCCTCCAATGGCTGCAGGGGCCACCTCTGAGTGCTCACCTGTAGCTTGGTAGCCCTGGGCTCTTGTCACATCAGTATGGGCTAGTCCCATCTGTGGAACTGGGCATGTCCCAGACTCCTCAGCTCCTGTCACAATGTATGACAGGGCTACAATGGTGAGGCACATGGATGTGGATGGCTCTGGGCACAGGTGGCACCAGGATAACTTCCCTCCTCATCCTTGTTTCAAAGGTCAGGCTCCCAGCACCATTAGGCCAGGAAGCATCCCCTCACACCTGAATGTGAACTTACCAGGCACCTGTTTCTGTCCAGCTAGTGCCCTCTGACATGAAGGAGCAGGGACTGGGAGAGGAAAGGCTCAGCTGGAACCCGAGAGGCCCCAGCCTGGCTCAGCTAAAGATGCTCCGTCTTTACCACCCCCGTTCCGCCGCTACCTGGCTTTGCAGGTTTGTCATTAAGTAGGACACGGGGTTTGAGCAGAGTGGATTTGCCACGTTTAAACTGACCTGCCCCAGCCTGCCTCAGCTCTGGCTCCTCTGCCTTGGGCCACTTGCCAGGACTCTGAGGTCTTGGCTGGTTGTCCATGGTCCCCATTCCCAGCCAGACCCTGGGGGAGGTCACAGATGCAACCTGCCCAGGCAGAAGTTGGAGAGGTCCCAGACTCAGAGTAGACCTATTGCCTGGAGCTCCTTGGTATTGGGCTTCACCAGACAAAGGTATCCCCAGGCCAGAGCCTAGGCTCAGATAGGAGGACTTGTGTACCCCCTCCCCCAGGACACTCTTCCGTTCCTGTCCAGTGCCACAAGCTTTGGATGCAGAGGGCTGGAGGCAGTGATCTCCAGGTTCTTTAGATCTGACGTTCATAGACCTTACCTGGGGTGAGTGCTTCCTGGGTTTCTAGTCAGGCAGGCTCTTTGGGCTCCCTTGATCCCTGCCCAGGTGATGCCCCTGAGAGATAGGTGTCCATGTGAATGTAGTCACTGCACAGATGAGGAAACCAAGGCTCTTGACACATGAAGCCTGCATCCAGGGTCATGCTATCAGTCCAGTGCTCTGTCCCCAGCCACAGCCCACTCCCCAGCTTCAGGGACAGCAACAGCACCCTCAGCCCCCAGGAGAGTCCTGGAGAGTCATCAAATCTCCATTTTCTTCATGATGATTCGCCTCTGTCCCAATTTAGAGCTTTCTAGGGTTCCAGTAATAAAAATAACAAATATTAGCTCTTTTTTTTTTTAATTTATTTCAGAGACAGAGCAAGAGTCAGAGAGAGGGATAGATAGGGACAGACAGACAGGAACGGAAAGAGATGAGAAGCATCAATCATCAGTTTTTCATTGCAACACCTTAGTTGTTCATTGATTGCTTTCTCATTATGTGCCTTGACCGCGGGCCTTCAGCAGACCCAGTAACCCCTTGCTCGAGTCAGTGACCTTGGGTCCAAGCTAGGGAGCTGTTTGCTCACACCAGATGAGCCTGCACTCAAGCTGGCGACCTCGGGGTCTTAAACCTGGGTCCTTCCGCATCCCAGTCTAACGCTCTATCCACTGTGCCACCGCCTGGTCAGGCCAAACACTAGCTCTTATAAGAAGTGTCCACACTGTTCTTTCTGTGTTTTTAACTTACTGCAACCCTGTGAGGTAGGAGTTATTATAACTCCATTTTACAGATGAGACAGTGGAAGCACAGAGAGGTTAAATAATGTAGCCAAGGTCACACAGCTTTTAAACAGCTATCTTGTCCCAGGTTTCCCTAAAAAAGAACCCACAACAAAGCTTATGCCCTTTGTTGGGAATGGATCCCAGGGCACAAAAGCAAGGAGGAAAAAGAAATGAGGGGGAAAAGGAAGTGGGGAAAGGGAGGAAAGCAAATACAAGGTAATGAGAGCATTTCTGAGCTGCCCATTTTTTCACAAGAAAACATAGGTCTTTGCTATGTCACCATAGGGCATCTAGATAGGCCGATGCTCTGCACTCTGGACCATTCTTTTGAGGGTGATAGGGAGGGAACTGACTGCTTTCTCCTTCCCATCTCTGTGTCTCCACAGAAGGGAGCCAGTGTAGAGTGAGGACAAGAAGGTGGAGAGGTGTAAACCTTTCTGGGTGGCAGACCCAGATCTGTCCCAGTCTGTACAACTCACCCTCCCATATTTAATTGTTAACCTTGTCTTGGGTTGGACAAGTTATTTTGTTGTCCATTTTGTTAAGCTTCCCCTTGCAACCAAGACTCCTCATTTTACAGATGAGGAAACAGACTCAGAGAAGTAAGGTGACTTAACCTTGATCACATAGCTAATCCAAGAACCAGTGTGCTCAAACTCTGTCCTGTACCATCCAGATCCACACAGGTCACGTGGTCCTCGATCCAGGTCTCCCCATGTGAGGGAAGAAGGTGCCTCCTCTGCAGAGAGCACTGCCTTCCTTCTCTTATGCCCAGTTTTCTGTCCCAAAGGGCCTGGTCCTAGGTTGGCACATCACCCACTCCCACTCTGTCTCCACTCGTTAGAATCCTCTATGTGCCCACTTTCTTCTGCCCCTGCTTGCAGGAGAGCTGTCCTGGTGGCCTAAATCTCTGAGAATCTGAGTCTCAGGGAGAAGGATTTGAATCTCAAAAATCCCTGGGTTCTATGTGGAGCTGGAGGAAACAGTTCTTTCTGATCCTGGACTCCAAACCTTACCAGTTCAGTTCAGAAAGGGACCCCAGAGGACAGGGAGGTAGTCCAGGCCCCAGGACCCATCAGGTACACAGGAGTCTCACAGCTGGGCCTTGCGACCAGATGTCTGGGGCAAATAAGAGTTGCCAGAAGATGTCCTGGGGGAAGGTGGATGGAGGAAAGTGGTGGCTGCAAGAGAATTTTCCTTGAGAACTTGGACAAGTGGGAGGTTCTTGGCCACCAGGGGCCAGCAGAGGTTCATAGTTCTCCTTCCTTAGCTCTGGGCCTGCACCATGAAGCCTTCAGCCAGAGTCTCAGGCTGCAGCATTTCAAAATTTTTAAAAAAATAAATAAATGAAAATTATATCTTAGTAATACACACATGATTACAAAAAAGTAGTCCAGAAGTGCTTATGTTGAAAATATACTGTAGTACTCCACCACCCAAATCCCCAAGGCACCTATTTTCTTTTTTTAACTTTCTGTTCTGAATACTTTTCTTAGAGGGTTTCATAGTTTAAAGACATAAGCTTATCTCCAGATCTTGATTGATCAGCCATAAACAATACTAGTGCACAGTGATTTAGCTCATCACCCTTAGCTCCGCTCCCCAATCTAACTTGGTTCTGTTATTTGCTCTTGTATTTGAACAGAATGATCACATAGCTCTCCTCTCTCGTCCACTTTCACAGTATCTCACAGCCCTCAGCGCAAGGTGAGGATGTGAGGACCCATTTACCTCCTGTCTTCTGTCAGCCATTTCTTAACTTCCACGTTGTTAATGTTAATAACATTTATCTTCTTTAATGAAAACAAAATTAAAAGTTCTCAGCTTTGCCTGACCAAGCAGTGGTGCAGTGGATAGGATGTTGAACTGGGATGCAGAGGACCCCGATTTGAAACCCCGATGTCACCATCTTGAGTGCGGGCTCATCTGGTTTGAGCAAGGCTCACCAATTTGAGCCCAAGGTCGCTGGCTTGAGCAAGGGGTCACTCGATCTGCGGTAGTCCCCCCCCCCCCCCCCCCCCCGCTCAAAGCACATATGAGAAAGCAATCAATGAACAACTAAGGTGCCGCAATGAAGAATTGATGCTTCTCATCTCTCTTCCTTCCTGTCTTGTCCTTATCTGTCCCTTTCTCTGTCTCTCTATGTCTCTCACACAAAAAAAGAAAAAAATAAAGTTCTCAGCTTTGGCCTGACTAGATAGCTCAGTCGATTAGAGCATTGGCCCGAAGCGTGGGGGTTGCTGGTTCAATCCTCAATCAGGGCACGTAGAGGAACAGATAGATGTTTCTGTCTCACTCTTTCTTTCCCCTTTTCTCTTCTCTTACTAAAATCAAATAAAAAAATTTTTTTCATTCTCAGCTTTTTCTATAGCAGATTCTGAAAGTGTCCTATGACCACATACATACATATATTAGAGGTAATACATGGGCGTTTTAAAGAATAGTTTCATATTAATTTTAATATGCATTGGGAAGAACCTACATATATATATATGTATAATATATATCATGAGCCCTTCAATTGGTGGTTTCACAAATCTTATTGTTTAGGTTGAAGCTAGAGTCAGTTTTTAAATTTTAAATGTGAGTTGAGGTGAAGAAAAGGATTAAATGATGTACAGTCCTAGAGGCAGATATGGTGAAAGTCATGTAGGAGGGTCAGAGATTGATCAAAAATGGTCTAGATTGTCAGAGTTGAAAGCCAGTGAGTGAACAAGGACTTTGTTGAGATGATTGAGCCAAGCGACTGTGGCGCTTTCCTTCCCTGTGGGCTGAGGGCACAGAGACAACATGCTTAGCACTGAGGACAGGGAGACTGTATTTTCTTCCAATTAATTGTTGACAATCATGCCACATTCTTACTTGTGCCATGATTTATTTTTGCAAGTTTTTCTCTTGGTGTTCCTAATCACTCTTTTTTGATTATTAACCAACCAGCATATCTTCAGGTTGAATAATTGTCTGGGTCATACCACCTGTTACATGGAGCCCACTTTTTGCCTGGAGACATCCAGGAACCATTTCCAAAAAGAGCTGTTTATTATGTCTCTGTGGTCAGAGTCCACAGCTGAGGCACAGTTAAACACTTTTTGGTACAGGTCATTCCTCTGACAAATATTTATTAAGGATCTATTCTGTACCAGGCACTGTGATCAGAGAAGGAGCTAAAGAAACAGACAGAAACCCCTGCCTTCTGGGACCCTGCATTCTAAGTGACAGGTGATAAAACACACAGTGCGCTAGAGTTAGATGAGGGTGAGGGCATGAACAAAATAAACAGAAAGGGGGGAGTGCTGGGTGGGGCATGGTTTTAGATGGGTGGTCAGGGATGGCCTCACTGATACGGTGACATCCAGGTGGAGACAGGGAAGTAAAGGAGAGGCAGCCAATACATGGGGATCCAGGCTGAGGGGCAATCCATACAAAGGCCCAAGTCAGACAACTGGAAGATAATGGGAAGGCAGAGAAGCATAAGTCATATGCTTCAACAAGATAAATCCTCTGAAAAAGTCTTGGATGAATGGGAAGTAATCAAATTACCAGATGCAGAGTATAAATAATGATTGTTAGGATGTTTAAGGATCTCAAAGCTACAATGGATGGACTTAATGAACACCTCAATAAAGAAATTATAAGCATCAAAAAGGACACAGAAATAATAAAGAAGAACCAGACAGAAATGACAAACACAATATCAGAAATGAAGACTACACTAGAAAGAATTAAAAGCAGGCTGGATGAAGCAGAGGATCAAATCAGTAACTTAGAGGACAAGATAAGCGAAAGCACAGAAGCAGAAAAGCAAAAAGAAAAAGAGGATTAAAAAGTCTGAGGAAACTCTAAGAGAGCTCTGTGACAACATGAAGAGAAATAACATCTGCATCATAGGGGTTCCTGAAGGAGAAGAGAAAGAACAAGAACGAGAGCAGCTCTTTGAAGAAATTATAGCTGAAAAATTCCCTAAATTGATGCAGGAAAGAGTCACACAAGTTCAGGAAGCAGAGAGAACTCCATTAAAAAAGAAACCAAAGAGACCCACACCAAGACATATCATAATCAAAATACCAAAGCTAAGAGATAAAGAAAGAAAATGTTGTAAGAGAAAAATAGTCAATCACCTACAAAGGAACACCCATAAAGATGACATCTGACTTCTCAACAGAAACACTTGAGGCCAGAAGGGATTGGCAAGAAATAAAGTAATGCAGAACGAGAACCTACAACCAGCCCTGGCCGGTTGGCTCAGCGGTTGAGCGTCGGCCTAGCGTGCAGAGGACCCGGGTTCGATTCCCGGCCAGGGCACATAGGAGAAGCGCCCATTTGCTTCTCCACCCCTCCGCCGCACTTTCCTCTCTGTCTCTCTCTTCCCCTCCTGCAGCCAAGGCTCCATTGGAGCAAAGATGGCCCAGGCGCTGGGGATGGCTCTGTGGCCTCTGCCCCAGGCGCTAGAGTGGCTCTGGTCACAATATGGCGACGCCCAGGATGGTCGCAACATGGCGACGCCCAGGATGGGCAGAGCATCGCCCCCTGGTGGGAAGAGCATCGCCCCATGGTGGGCGTGCCGGGTGGATCCCGGTCGGGCGCATGCGGGAGTCTGTCTGACTGTCTCTCCCTGTTTCCAGCTTCAGAAAAGAAAAATTAAAAAAAAAAAAAAAAAAAAAAAAAAGAACCTACAACCAAGACTTCTTTATCCAGCAAGACTATCATTTAAAATTGAAGGAGAAATAAAAAACTTTCCAGACAAAAAAAACTCAAGGAATTCATCACAACCAAACCAATGCTGCAAGAAATGTTGATGGGCCTGCTGTAGACAGAACAAAGCAGAAATATATATATATCTTAAAAGAGGAATATAGATTTAAAGAAAAAAATTGAAATAAACAACTACAAATCAATAATAATCTTAAATGTAAATGGATTAAATGCTCCAATCAAAAGACATAAGGTAGCTGAATGGATAAGAAAACAGGACCTATACATCATATGCTGTTTACAAGAGACCCACCTCAAAACAAAAGATATACATAGACTGAAAGTAAAAGGATGGAAAAAATATTTCATGCAAATGGAAATGAAAAAAAAGTTGGGGTAGCAATACTTACATCTGACAAAATAGACTTTAAAACAAAGACTATAGTAAGGGATAAAGAAGGTCACTACATAATGATAAAGGGAGCAATCCAACAGGAAGAGATAACCATTATAAATATCTATGCACCTAATATAGGAGCACCTAAATATATAAAGCAGACTTTGATGGACATAAAGGGAGAAATCAACAGCAATACTATAATAGTAGGGGATTTCAATATCCCACTAACATCTATGGATAGATCCTCAAGAAAGAAAATTAACAAAGGAACAGCAGAATTAAGGGACACACTAGATCAACTGGATTTAATAGATATCTTCAGAACCTTTCACCCTAAAGCAGCAGAATATACATTCTTTTCAAGTGCGCATGGTACATTCTCTAGGATAGACCACATATTAGGACATAAAACATGTCTCAACAAATTTAAGAAGATTGAAACCATATCAAGCATCTTCTCTGACCACAATGGCATGAAACTAGAAACAATAGGAAAACTGAAAAACATTTAAACACTTGGAAACTAAACAGCATGTTATTAAACAACAAATGGGTCAACAATGAGATCAAGGAAGAAATAAAAAAATTTTCTTGAAATGAATGAAAATGAGCATACAACAACTCAAAATCTGTGGGACACAGCAAAAGTAGTCCTGAGAGGGAAGTTTATAGCATTACAGGCATACCTTAAGAAGCTAGGAAAAGCTCAAATAAACAACTTAATCCTGCAACTAAAAGAACTAGAAAAAGAATGGCAAGTAAAGCCTAGAGGAAGTAAAAGGAAGGGAATAATAAAGATCAGAGTGGAAATAAATGACATAGAGACTAAAAAAAAACAATACAGAGGATCGATGAAACCAAGAGCTGGTTCTTTGAAAAAGTTAACAAAATCGATGAACCCTTAGCCAGACTCACCAAGAAAAAAAGAGAAAGGACTCAAATAAATAAAATTAAAAACGAGAGTGGAGAAGTAACAATGGAAACAGCAGAAATACAAAGGATTGTAATAAAATACTATGAAGAACTGTATGTCAAAAAATTAGACAACCTAGGTGAAATGGACAAATTCCTTGAAACATATAATCTTTCAAAAATCAATCTGGAAGAATCAGAAAACCTAAATAGACTGATTACAACAAGTGAGATCGAAACAGTTATCAAAAAACTCCCAACAAACAAAAGCCCTGGGCCAGATGGCTTCACAGGCGAATTCTACCAAACATTCAAAGAAGAACTAACTTCTATTCTTCTTAAGCTATTTCAAAAAATTCAAGAAGAGGGAAAACTTCTAATCTCCTTTTACGAGGCAAGCATAATTCTGATTCCAAAACCAGGCAAAGACAACACAAAGAAAGAAAACTATAGGCCAATATCGCTGATGAATTTAGATGCTAAAATTCTCAACAAAATATTAGCCAACCAGATCCAGCAATACATGAAAAAAATCATACATTATGATCAAGTGGGATTTATTCTGGGGGGGCAAGGCTGGTACAATATTTGCAAATCAATCAATGTGATTCATCACAAAAACAAAAGGAAGGTAAAAAACCACATGATATATCAATAGATGTAGAAAAAGCATTCGGTAAAATCCAGCACCCATTTATGATCAAAGCGCTCAGCAAAGTGAATACAGGAAACATACCTCAACATGATAAAGGTCATCTATGATAGGCCCACAGCCAACATCATACTCAATGGGCAAAAGTTAAAAGCAATCCCCTTAACATCAGGAACAAGGCAGGGGTGCCCCCTTTCACCACTCTTTTTCAACATAGTTCTGGAAGTCCTAGCCACAGCAATCAGACAAGAAGAAGAAATAAAATGTATCCAAATTGGAAAAGAAATAAAACTATCATTATTTGCTGATGATATGATACTGTACATAGAAAACCCTAAAGTCACAGTCAAAAAACTACTGGACTTGATAAATGAATTCAGCAAGGTGACAGGATATAAAATTAATACTCAGAAATCAGAGGCATTTTTATATACCAACAATGATATGTTTGAAAGAGAAATTAAGGAAACAATCCCCTTCACTATTGCAACAAAAAAAATAATAAAATACCTAGGAGTAAATTTAACCAAGGAGGTTAAAGACTTGTACACGGAAAATTATAAAACATTGATAAAAGAAACCAAGGAAGATACAAACAAGTGGAAGCATATACCGTGTTCATGGATAGGAAGAATAAACATCATTAAAATGTTCATATTACCCAAAGAAATTTATAAATTTAATGCAATTCCTATTAAAATACCAAGGGCATATTTCAAAGATATAGAACAAATATTCCAAAAATTCATATGGAACCAAAAAAGAACACGAATAGCCTCAGCAATCTTGAAAAGGAAGAATAAAGTGGGTGGTATCACACTTCCGGACATCAAGTTATACTACAAAGCCATTGTACTCAAAACAGCTTGGTAACTGGCATAGGAACAGGCATATAGATCAATGGAACAGAATAGAGAACCCAGAAATAAACCCGCACCTTTATGAACAACTGATATTTGACAAGGGTGGTAAAAGCATACAATGGAGTAAAGACAGTCTCTTTAACAAATGGTGTTGGGAACATTGAACAGCTACCTGCAAAAAAATGAAACTAGACCACCAACTTACACCATTCACAAAAATAAACTCAAAATGGATAAAAGACTTAAATGTAAGTCATGAAACCATAAGCATCCTAGAGGAAAACATAGGCAATAAGCTCTCCGACATCACTCGCAGCAATATATTTGCTGACTTATCTCCACTCGCAAGGGAAATAAAGGACAGGATAAACAAATGGGACTATATCAAACTAAAAAGCTTTGGCCCTGGCCGGTTGGCTCAGTGGTAGAGTGTCGGCCTGGCGTGCAGGAGTCCTGGGTTCGATTCCCGGCCAGGGCACACAGGAGAGGCGCCCATTTGCTTCTTCACCCCTCCCCCTCTCCTTCCTCTCTGTCTCCCTCTCTTCCCCTCCTGCAGCCGAAGCTCCATTGGAGCAAAAGATGGCCCGGGTGCTGGGGATGGCTCCTTGGCTTCTGCCCCAGGCGCTAGAGTGGCTCTTGTCGCGACAGAGCGACGCCCCAGATGGGCAGAGCATCGCCCCCTGGTGGGCGTGCCGGGTGGATCCCGGTCAGGCGCTTGCGGGAATCTGTCTGACTGCCTCCCCGTTTCCAGCTTCAGAAAAGTACCAAAAAAAAAAAAAAGGTAAAAAGCTTTTGCACAGCTAAAGACAATGTGAACAAAATAAAAAGGCAAACCACACAATGGGAGAACATATTCGACAATACGTCTTATAAGGGATTAATAACCAAAATTTATAAAGAACCTGTAAAACTCAATACCAGGAAGATAAACAGTCCAATCAAAAAATGGGCAAAAGAAATGAATAGACACTTCTCCAAAGAGGATTTATACAGATGGCCAATAGGCATATGAAAAAATGCGCAACATCACTAATCATTAGAGAAATGCAAATTAAAACCACAATGAGATATCACCTCACACCAGTCAGAATGGTGCTCATCATCAACAAAACAACACATAATAAGTGCTGGAGAGAGTGTGGAGAAAAGGGAACCCTCCTGCACTGTTGGTGGGAATGCAGACTGGTCCAGCCACTGTGGAAAACAATATGGAGATTCTTCTAAAAATTAAAAATCGAACTTCCTTTTGACCCAGCCATCCCACTTTTAGGAATATATCCCAAGAACACTACATCAACGAGTCAAAAGGAGAAATGCACCCCCATGTTTATGGCAGCATTGTTTACAATTGCCAAGATCTGGAAACAGCCCAAGTGTCCGTCAGTGGACGATTGGATTAAAAAGCTATGGTACATATACACAATGAAATACTATGGGGCCATGAAAAAGAAGGAAATATTATTTTTGCGACAACATTTATGGACCTGGAAACTATTATGATAAGTGAAATAAGCCAGGCAGAGAAAGAAACATATCATATGACCTCACTCATCTGAGGAATCCGATGAACAATATGAACTGAGGAGCAGAATAGAGTCAGAGGCGGGATCAAAGGATCCAGAAAGAAAGCGGACAGAGGGAAAGGGGATGATAGGATGATAGGATGGGATGAGAGCAGAAAAGCAAATCCTCGAGGAAAGGGGGGAGGGTGTTATAGGGAGAGGCACAAGGGGGATGTATTGGGGAACACGGGAGAGGGGAGAATGTATTCGGGGGGGACACTAGAAAAAGAAGAAAATAAATAAAAACAAAACAAAGGCTCAAGGCAGAAAAACAGAGGCAGGCCGGTGTGGCTAGGTGAAGGGGCAGGAGTTATGGGAGATGAGGTCCAAGAGATGGTGCGGCCAGATTAGAAGGCCTTGTGTCTCCATGTAAGGGGAAGAAATGCCTTTGGATGATTTGGCAAAGGAGCAAGATGCTCTCAGACTTCAGTTTTACTGGGATCTTCTTGGCCTTTTTTCTATGCAAGGGGTCCAAGACCCCACTCTGCTCAAGGCAGTCCCTGGAGTCCACAGCTAATGGAAGGCAGGGATCCACCCTCAGCACAGGCTGTTTTCTGAGTCCCTTCCAGCTTCCTCCCCTCCCGTTTCAAGGACTCCTCACCCTTCCCCACCCCACATGCCCTCATTCTCCCTTTCACTTCTCACCTACCCTTGATCTCCTTCCAAGCCACCCTGTCATCTCTAGGAGAGGAAAAACTGTCTCTTTATGTACCCTACATCTTCTTGTCCCATGTCAGTGGCTTCTGGGAATCTTTTTGTTTTTTCTAGATTTTATTTATTGGTTTGAGAAAGAGAGAGAGAGAAAGGCAGAGGGAGGGAGGAGCAGGAAGGATCAACTTGCAGTTGCTTCTTGTATGTGCCTTGACCAGACAAGCCTGGGGTCCTGAACCGTAGACCTCAGCATCCCAGCCTTATCCTCTGTACTGCCACAGTCAGGCCTTCTGGGAATCTTTGTTTCTGCCTTGTGTGGACCAGCAGAGGGAACACGGTCGTCCCCCCACAACCCTGCCCCAGTGAAGGGAAGGAGGCAGACAAATATGCAAAAACCAGGGTACTACCTCAACATATAGCAATGCCCTGAGGAAGCCTTGCCTGCCTGGCTCTGTGCTGGGTGTCTCCCAGTCTTCTTAGTTCACCTACACCTCCAAGAAGCAGTGATCACTACCCCATCATCACATGACAAAGCTCAGGCACCCATGGTGGAGTGCCTTGCCCAAGGTCACTCAGCAAAACAGAAGAGGCAGGAATTGAACCAGGTCTGTATAACTCGAGAGTTTCAGGGTTTCCATCTCCTGTCGTTCTTCACTGTCACATGCAGACCACCAGGATCTGCAAAGGGCTAGGAGCCCTCCCCTAGAAAATACAGACATGTATAGACATATACACATACATGTACAGATACCACATATACATACATACATACACATACATGTAGATACTACACACACATATAGGCATGCATGCACAGAGCCACACACATAGACATACATAGACACATAGAAACACAACATGGATCTGCACATACATGCACACCCCACACAGAGACACATATAAACACACACACATACACGCACACATATCACACACAGATTACCTGTGACTTCATGGGTACTTGGTCTCCTGGTAAGAATTCCTGTACCATCCATGGCTGTCTCTGGAGAGAGTACCATGGGCTAGGCCCCACTTTGTACACTATACTGGTTCCCAGAGCACATCCGGTTCCTGCCAGCAACACTTGTCCCTAAGCAGCCCACTGGACTCACTGATTCCTTTTGGAGACCTAGGATTCTTCACCAGAGTGCCTCCTGTATACAGTTGTACTGGGTTGAATTGTGTCCTCCAAAAAACTCATGTCCACCTAGAGCCTTGGAATGTAACCTTCTTTGGAAATTTGGTCTTTACAGATGTCATTAGTTCACATGTGACAGAAGGAATACAGCCTTGGGAAGATGGCAACAGAGATTGGAGTGACATGTTTGCAAGCCAAAGAACATCGGGATTGCTTACAACCACCAGAAGCTGGGGAAGGCAAAGAAAGATTCTTCATTGAGCCTTTGGAGGGAGCCTTTGGTGACACCTTGCTTTTGGACTTCTGGTCTCCATCACTATGAGAAAATAAGTTTCTGAGTTTTAAGCCCCCCAATCTGCAGTACTTTTTTCCCTCTGCCCCAGGGACTGACACCTAGTGTTAGAGGGGAGACTTCTGATGCTCAGAGGAAGCCATCTGTTCTCCCTGCCCCTCATCAGTGTATGGATACCAGCACACCCACCATTAACACTGCTCTTTCCTTTAGCTGAAGGGCAGACCTTGCTTACATCTAGGTGCCCCTAGACAGTCACCTTTATAGGTCCCCTGTATCATGTCTTCTTCGGTGCCATGCTCTGTCACCTATCTAATAGTCCTTAGAGGGCAGTACCCAGTGGTCTTCCTCGGGCTTCCAGCCTCTAGTTGGAGTGGATGAAATCCATTCCTGGGGCCTCATCCAGTGACAGTGAGGCAAAGCTGCAGAGTATGGGCAGTTAGGGGAGCAGCCACCTTGACTGGGGTGCAGCTTGGTGCTGAGGAGGTTTTCTGGGGGCCCAGAAGCCCTGAGCTCATTGGCCAGGCTTCCTGGGAGAACAGAGCAGATTTGCATCAAAAAGAACACTGGCTTCATTGAAATTCTCCTCATCTTGACTAGAACAAAACCACCAAGAAAAGGAAAGTTTTAATCCTGAGCAAGTTCACCACTATGGAGCGTTGTACGCTTCTAAAAATAGAGAGGAAATGGCCTCTTTGGGCCACTCCAGGGGCCGCCTCCCCCGCCCCATGCCCTCCCCCACTGCCCACTCAAGGCAACCTCATGCAGTGTAAGACTGAGCTCTTTTCAGCAGATGCCCGAGGAAGATGCCACGCGGTTCTGGAGCTGGACACAGCTGCCCCCCCAAGGACCCCATCATGCCGGACAGCAGAGAGGTCCCACAGGACAGCCAGCTGGAAACGAGCTTGGGGACCACCCAAGAACACTTGGGGACCAAGTAAGTCAGCAGTCAGGTCTCTGTCCACTGAGCCTGGGGTCAGGGTCTGGACTCTGTGAATTGGCAAGCTGCTTTGTTCTCTGAGCCTCAATTTCTCCATCTGGGCATGAAGGAAGGATCTGGATGGAATTAGTATGGGGCTGGGATGTGTGTTGTGTGGAGTTGCTACTCAGGGTCCACTCCTCTGTGTGACCGAGGGGATTCAGCCAAACAATGACTCACAACGTGCAGGGGTGTGAGTCAGGGACTATGCTGGATAGAGGAAGAATTTCTAGCCACTAAGAATGCCCCATCTCATTGGGCATGTACAGTCAATGACAGACAAGGACAGGGAGAGCCAAAGGTATGGCTCCAGTTTGCTGTGTGACCTTGGCAGATCTCTGCCCCTCTCTGGGCTTTAGCCTCCCTGTCTGCCTGAGTGTAGTGGCTGAAGGTTCCTCACAACCTTTCTGCTGTATATATCCTGTTAACCTGTGATCCAGAGGAAGTGGGCCCAGGCCCTGTTGGCCCAAGGTATGGGGAACCCTGAGAAGCTAGGACCCAGCCCCAGCCCTAGAACTCTACAACCAGGAGCAGGGAGAAGGCAGACACTTGGAATCCCAGAGCCCAGGAGGGGCACTTGACACAGGTCTTGGATGGTCACAGGAGCTAACAGTGGGAGAGGGGAGAGAGGAAGGGTCTGTGGGCAGAAGGAACAGTGTTGTAATGGTGAGAGGACACAAAGGAAGACAGAAAATTCAGGGATGGATGAGGTCTGAGTGGTGAAATGCAGAATGGGGGAAGGACCAGGATAGATGCAGGGTCTGAACCCTCTGCAGGGATGTGGAGAAGTTGCCAATGCGAGAGCTACAGCATGTATGGTTGTTGTTCTGGCCTGGGGGTGGGGGTTGTGGCATTTAGAAGAAGGAAGGATCTCTCCATACAAAATGGAGTTAGTATGAATGTGCCTCACACACACACATGAATGTCCCCTTCCATAGCCAGGCAGAGAACCCAGAGTGAATTCCTCTCCTTACAGAAGCAGGGGCTCCTCACCTACTCACCTGCAAGGTCTTTAAGAGCATGAGGCCCAGCCCCCCCCTGGAGTGGGCCCCTCGAGTTAAGCTGGCCAGTATCCCTCATCCAAGGGTAGGCTCTGGATTTGCTCTGGGAATCAATTGTCTTGCCACCTCGCCTCCTCCCTGGGGACCAAGGCCCCCTGTCCCCACAAGGTGCTCATAGACACACCTCCTAAGTTCGGCCCTCGACAATAAACAAGGTCTGCTGATTTTCAGGGTTCCCTGCCCTCCATGAAGGAGGGGCGGAAGTGGGGTCGGGAGCACAGTGTTTTTGAGGTCCATGCCTCAGGCCCGTGGTGACAAGGTGTGACTGAGGGCCTGGCCACCCTGGAGGAGGCTGGGCTCCTGGGCTCAGAGACCTGGGCCTGCTTTGCAGACCTCACAAAAGGCAGAGCCCCGCCTCATACAGGGAAGGGGAAGCAGATGAGGGCCTGTGGGGAAGAGAAGGATGAAAACCCCCCAGAGCTGGAGGGCCGGCCCTCTGCTTTCTAGCTCAGTGACTCTCTGAGTCTCAGCGTCACCCTCTGTGCAGATGAAGACAAAAGGCCTGACCCCTGTTGGCACTAGCAGGAAAGTTGGACAGACTGTCAGCTGGTGTGCAGTAAATACTTCCAAAAGCTCAAGGGATGCCCTGCCTGCTACACCAGGAACTCTCTCAGCAGTAGGCTGGACGCTCTGCTCTGGACCTACTGTGAGCCTGGGCAGGACACCCTCTCAAACCTCAGTTTCCCCATATGTCCAAGGGCATGATAATGCCTGCTTTGCCAGCCTTGGAGGGTAGCTGTGAGGAAAGAACTCAGAGTCCTTGTTTCTGTTCTAAAGTCAGAGACACTGGCAGCTGCTGTAGGGCCCCATCTGCTGCTCTGCCCCTCCTGGCTCGCTTTGCATCCAGGGTGCCGCCTCAGGCTGACTATCTGTTCTGGCCTCGTGGCTGTGGTAGTGCTGCTGAGCAGGGTGGGCCTGCATTTCTCCAAGAGCCTGAGAGGGGCCTCATCTTTCCCCTCCCTTTCCCGCTGTTTCAGGAGAGAATGAAGTTGAGGAGAGACTGAGAATGAGGACAGTGACGCACTGAATTACCTTCCGTGCCATACCCGTGCAAGGCTGGAACCAGGGGGTATGGGCAGTGTCTGGAGAGAAGGGTCCAGGCCGGGAGAGGTGGAACCAGCTGGGCCAGAACCAGTACCAGTCTGTGCCCTTTGAGGCTGCAGCTGTAGAGTGTGCCATCTATCAGGAGTGTGTCCAGTAGAGACATCTGTCCCTCTGAGCCTGAAGAAACCCAGGCTGGAGGAAGGGCTTCAAAGGAACTAGAGAAGGGAGCAGCTCATCCTGGGTTTGGTGGCAGGCAGGGGCGCCATGTGGACTGAGGGTGTGGTTATGGAGGAGTACTTGTGCCCGTACGGCAGGTCAGCTTAGGGCCAGGCTAACTCCTATGTCTGGATAGGCCCGTGTAGCCAGATGACGGGTAGCCAGGCTTGAGGACAGCCAGGACCAGAGGAAGAGCAGAGAGGACCCGGGACATGTGGAGGCAGCAGAAGCCTGGGGAGAGCCTGCTTTTAGGGAGGTGAACCTGGCAGTGGTCTTGGAGTGGAGCTGTGCTAGAGGCAAGAGGCCAGGAGATGGGAGCCTGCAGGATCGATTCTGGCCCAGGGAAGGACGGTGAGCTCTGAACTGACCACACTTCCTGATTCCCAGCTACCTCCCCTAGCACTGCCTGACCAAGGACTGGGTGCAGAGAGAAGCCCCTCAGGGCCAGGATGCATTTCTCAGAATGTATCTCCGTCTCATGAAGTGACGCATGACTGTAATGATGACGCACACAAATAACTGCTGTCTGGTGTTTGGGGCCATCACAGAGAGGGCAGCATGAAGCTTGGAGCTGACGTAGCTCTAACCTAGGTAGCCTCCCACACACCTGGGCTGTATGGTACAGCCTACTGCTCCTGGGCTACCAGCCTGTAGTGTCCAAAACAACACCAGATAAAATCAAGCAGAGGAGAAAATGATGTGATCGAGAGACAATAAACACGAGATGGATGAGGCTGCCGCTGGCATAACATAGCTACTGTTTTACAGCAGACTTTTTTTTTTCATAACTAGAAAGAATACACTCTAAAATAATAACCATACTACAGTAAACACAAACCTATAATGTAGTTGTTTATTATCATTATCAAGTATCCGTATTATACACAATTATATCTGCTATACTTTTATGCATCTGGCAGCATAGTAGGTTTGTTTGCACCCGCACCATCATGCACAGGTAAGCAATGCCTTGTGCTATGTGTTAGGATGGCTGCAACACCACTGGGTGACAGGAATTTTTCAGCTCCGTCATAGCCCTGTGGGAACACCATCTTATATGAGGTCTGTCCACCAAAACGTCGTTGTATGGTGCCTGACTGTGCGAGAAAGTGGCTTCGTGGTGACTTATTACATGTACCTTTTATGCACAAAATTTCTCAGAACAGAGTTGGAGAGGGGGGTACCAAGAGGGTCTGCTGACAAATGATAAAGAGTAGGGGTGCAGAGGACCATGGGACCCCTTTTGTACCTCCTCACTTTTTGCCCCCCACCCCACCACTCCACAGCCCTGAGACCATAGGGTGCTGCCT
Source organism: Saccopteryx leptura (assembly GCF_036850995.1). Lineage (NCBI taxonomy): Eukaryota > Metazoa > Chordata > Mammalia > Chiroptera > Emballonuridae > Saccopteryx > Saccopteryx leptura. The sequence continues at coordinate 43,243,892 of NC_089515.1, read as the reverse complement.
AGTGGTTAAGAGCATAAACTGGCACCCATTTGCCTGAATTTGTATGTTGACTCTGCTAACCAGAAGACCTTGTGAGAGTTACATAATCTCTCTGTACCTCAGTTTCCTCGACTTTAAAGTGGGGTAGTGGCAATAACTACGTCACTGGGCTGGTGTTAGGAATGAACGTGCCAGGTGTACAACACATTGCCGGGCACACAGTGAGTGCCGGGGTTACTTGCTGTTACTGTTTTTTGTTCCTGCCTTGTTATTGTTTCTCCCTGTCCCACAGGCCTCAGAGCCCGGTAACACTCCTGTTGAAGCCTTGTCCCTGCCCAGGACAAGGACTGCCAGCCCAAGCACCCATCGCAGTCACAGAGAAATCAGAAAGCCCTCTCTCTGTAACATAGCTAAGGAAACTGTGTTCCAGGTGGGACCAGGGACTTGCCCAAGGTCACCCATCTGGGCTAGAACCCAGGTGTCCCAGTGCCCAGAGAACTTTATCATGGGCACAACCAGATTGCCTGCCAACTCCTTCCGGACTTTCGGGACAACTTGATGACTGACAGTTGGGCTGTGTGGCTTAATAGGGCTGGATACTGTGCGTGCTGCCAACTAGCTTAGAAGTGAGCTGGCTGGTTACACTGTCCCCACCCACCGTGGCAGGAGCCAAGGGTGGAGCCTTTGGGGCTGAGGCCTCCATTCCTGTTGGGGCCTTGGACTTGGGGCTCAGTAAAGGCTAAGTGCCCTGGGTGCCTGCTCCAAATATGCTCCTTCTGGTGGATCTGGGAGGATACGCCCCTTTCCAGGAGACCATGGGTTCCCAGATGATCTCTGCCGTGGCCAAGCCTCCTTATGAGCTGGGAACCAAGGCTGGGGGAGGTTCACGGCCTGGGTCTGTCACCCATGCTCCTCTGCACAGTCTTTCTCACTGCCTATTGTGTGGGACACTTAACGTCTGTGTCACATGAAATAATCACTTTCACCCCTTGCCAACTTTCTGCCTTCAATTTGATTTTTTCCCCCTGCCTCAGTCTGGGTCAAGTGACCTTGAACACATCTTTGTTTATTGACCATCATTCCCATCATTTCTGAGCCTTCAAGGCAGGTACCAGGGTTCCTTTGTTCACCTCTGTCCCCTGCCCCCTGAAATATCTGCATAGAGGATGTGCTGAATCAAAGATAATAGTTGTGAAGCAGAGAGAAATAATTTTTCAGTCAGAAATATTGGCTTAAGATTTTTATTGTATGGTAGACAAGTATGTTTAAAAAGGCAGCACCCTGCCTCAAAATACTTAGTACTCTGAAAGGGCCTTCACCAGGGCAACTCTAGGAAGAAGTATGAGGTCCTGATGCCCCTCTCAGAGGGCTTCCTGGAGGAGGAGGGGTCTGCAGAACAGGAGGAAGCTTCTGCCAGGGCAGGTGAGCTTGTGGGTTTTGCAAGGGAAGGGAAAGGGAAGAATACACAACTCACAAGCCCTCTTGATTCTAGAATAGCCCATTTGCCTGGCCTCATCAGTCCGGCAACTCTGCATCCAACAAGGTCATCAAACTGCCAGGAGGGGCTGAGAGATCTGGGGGTTCCTGCCAGCCCCCAGGTGAGGACATTTCTACCGCCACTCCTCAATACATCTCCCCAGGGCCAACTCCTGTCAGCATCTCTGCTTAGCTCTCACCAGGGCAGGAACCATCATGTCCTCTTTAAGAAAGAGGACAATTGGCAATTGCTTTATGGGGTTTGCTGGGAGGGGAGTGTTAATACAGCTCGGGCTTCCAAACCCCTGGAACCCACGACAGCAAGAGCATCTGGGCACACTGTTGGGGGTGAAGGGTCTCCTGGCAGGTTCTCCAAGGGACTCATAACCCATGGGAGGCTCAGGTCAGCACCCCAAACCCGAATTGTCAGGGTGTCCTGAGGTGGCTGTGGGCAAGGATTGCTGGGAAAAGAAGCCTTTAAGGAACTGGGATCTGGCAAAGAGCAGAATTTTCTGGAAGTTGGTGCACTGGCATTGACCTTAGTGTGGCAGTCTGGGGGTCATCTGCCACCTGACTGAGTGGAGGACCTTGGAACAACCCCATCCCCATCACTACCACTGCATCCTGAGCCTTGGCCTTCAAATGAGGCCTTATTCCCCCCACCCCGAGACTCCATGGGGCTGCCTCCACTTTTTCACCTCATCCAACTCCACTCACGCCAGAGGGAGTGGGGATTTTGGGGTCTAGGTGGTGATCTCTGGTGGCTAAGAGGGGTGTTTCCAAAGAAGCAGGGTCCCTGGTTTTAGAAGATGCTGGGTTTTATTTATTTATAGTTCAGCAAGGAAAGAAGTCAGAGACAAGAACTCAAATTTAAAAGAAAGTTTATTTAAAAAGGTACAAAGCTAGTAGAACTAAGCCAGCTCTGGGTTGCTTGGGCTTAAGAAACAAGTTACAGAAGTCTCTGAAGCTTGGAGCTTCAGAGAAAATAAAAGGTAAAGAACGCGCCTGGGGGGGGAGAAGAGGGGGGAAAGGCACAGACTTGCTCCCAAGAGGAAAAGCGCACCAGATGCAGACGTGATGCGGTAAACCTATGATCAAGAAGGAAGTGGAGGGGGCATTAAAGAGGCAAAGGGCAAGGCGCAGGAACATTTGTTACCATGGAGTAGGGCTCTCCAGGGGCACGGATGAGACAGTTGGCTGAGTTTTATGATGCATTTAATGGATAAATCTAGTATACGCAGAGTCCTGATCTCAGAGCTAGTCCTGGAGACCTGGGTCTCATATGCCAGATTCTGCCTCTGTCTGGGCATGTGACACTGAAAAGTTTAAAGCTCTCTGGGCCTCTGTCACCTCATCTGGAAAATGGGATCATTACTAAAACCACATTAAAGGGCTGTTGAGAGGATACGGGCAGCCAACACTGGTGAAGCACTTGGCACAGTACGTGTATGGAGAAAGGACAAGTGAAAAAAAGATGAGCTTCCTGTTCAGCTCCTGGTGCCCAGAGGTGGCTCCAGGTGGAGGGCCCAGTGGCGGCAGCAGTAGGATGACAGCCAACAACATGCCTCTCCCACCCACACTGGCAGGTCCCTCCTAGGTAAGTCCCACAGGTGGGCAGTGGGGCTGTGCCAGGTGGGTCAGAGGTATCTGGGGCCACACCTCACAGGCAGCCCCAGGCAGGCTGGGGTGGGTCCTCATTCATGCCCAGCCCCACTGTCTCATCACCTGGAACCTGAGCACTGGCGGTGCAGCTCCCACACTCAATGCCCTAGCTGAGCGAGTGAAGGGGAGGCTGAGCCCCGAGCCTGCCGGCCACAAGGAGGAGGAAGGTGAGCACCAGGGGGCAGCCAGACCCTCCTGGCACACCCTCATGAGTCCTTTGTGGGGTTTTCAGATTGGTGGGGCAGATCTTTGAGGTGACACAGGCATGCAGACTAAGAGAGGTGAGGGGTGTGGGGTCATGTGCAGAGGACTGGAGATGCTAGTGTGGAAGCAGCTTGCAGACTCGGTGGTTGCTGCTCAGAGCTGTGGCCTGTGTGTAGGGAGTGTTCTCTCTGCTCAGGACTTGGGGAGTGTTTGGGCAACACCCTCAACTGGTAACATTCTCCATTGTTCTAGAAGACAGGTTTCCCTCTGCCTCCTAAACAGAGAGAGACAGGACCTGGAACCAATAGCAGGGAGGGCAGCCAGTGGTGGTCAGGAGTCCTTGTGGGTGATGGGCTCTGGGGAACAGAGAGATGGGAACCCAAAGGCAGCCACCTTCTGCAAGGCTGTGTGGGCTCAAGAGGGAGTAAATTATAGTTAGGTGCCCAGCCCAGTGAGTCACGGCCAGGAAGGAGGGCAACTGCCCCCTCACCCAGCCAGGCCATGACTCACACTGTATCTCTGTTGCAGGGCAGTTTGGTGGCAGTGGGCCTCTCTGGGGCTGATGCAGCTCCCCCAGGGGACACTGGGACACGTTCTCTGAAGCTTTGTCCTGGGGGAGCTCACGGGTGTGCCACCCCTCGGGGACCATGCCAGAGGTGCTCCTGCTCAGGTCTGCCAGCTCCATCCTGAGGACCATGTAAGGAACTAGGGTCTCCTGTCTCCTGGTCCACTCACTGCCTTTCAGGGAGTGTACCTGGGCCTGGTGTGGCACCTGAACCTTCAGGCTTGGGTTTGGGGTTTTTCAGCCCACTCAGTCACCCTCCTAATCCCACCAAAGAACTTTTTTCTACTTATTCCCCAAAAGATCCATGAGAGTCCACCAGTAAAAATGGTGAGAGATGACTATCTCCCAAGCATTTTTCATGTATCATGTTATCCTCACAATGGCCACAGTATTTAGGCAGAAAACTGAGGCCCATAGAGATATAGAGACTTGCCCAGGCATACAGCTAGTAAAGTCCGTTGAACCCAGGCAGGCCAACTGGTGAACCTCAATGCTATGTTGTTTTAAGGAAGCATTTATTGATCACCTACTGCATACAGAGCAGTGGCTTGGTTGCTGAGGGCTGAATGGGCAGAAAGGGCAACAGAAATAAATAGGAGATAGATCCCCGTCTGTGAGGGGTTCACATGGAAAAAGAGGACTCTCCTCCACTGACGTGTCACACACAGAGTGAGAACCTGAGAAGAATTGGATCCAACCAGTGTTGACTGAGTTCCACGGTGCACCTCAGCAACTACTCCAGGCCAGAGGGCAGTAGAATCAAGCATGAGTCTGCTCTCAAGGAGCTGCCCAAACCACATGTGGCCTTCAAAGACCAGACCTTAGTGTACAAGGCCACGAGGGTGAGAGGGTGTTGGGGATAATCTAGGAGGGCTTCCTGAAGGAGGTTTGGCAGGCTCTGTGTTTAAATGGTTCCCATCAGCACCTCTGACAAGATAGTTGCAGAAAAGAGAGGCCCATCGACTAGTGGTGGTAAAGAGAAAGAGTACAGGCTATTCCGGACTCCTCTGCCTCCCACACCACTCACAGCATATTTGCTCAAATATGCCCTTTGAGTGTTTTCTTGCTCCTTGTGCTCTTGGGCAGGTGCATCAAGAAGTATTTGTTTGTGTGAATGGAGAATAAGATGAAGTGCTTCTAGAGAGTGTGTGAGGTAGAGATGAGTGCAGAGCCTGTCCTCAGCAAGGTGATCCCTTTGGACTTTCTTCCTGTGAATGGGAAAGCAGAAAAGAGAGAAGGCAGCATCCTCTGACTGTTTCTCCATTACTGTCATTCTGTGACATTGGGAACTTCCGCCCCAGGGCTGCAGCCAGCCTCCAGGGTCCTGCACTCTGGGAGGAGTCTAATTGTCCAGAATGACAGTAATCCTGTGTTCATCACTGCTGACGGGCTTATGTGATCACTATGGCAGTAGTGACAGCTCACCTGTTGTGGTGATTTACTATCCATGTATGCCTTCCAGGATAGCAGCAAGGTTCAAAAAGCCCCCAAGTTCTCTTGGGGAGTCAAAACAGTAGGGACTGCTCCCCCAGCCTCAGGTGCTTCTCTTTGAGGAAAACGTTATAAATTCCACTGTGGAGGCTATGTCCTCTGTATTAACCCAACATGCTTGGTTGTCCAGCTTGGTTATCTCATTTCCTGGTTGACTACAAACAGAATGTGCAAAGTAGGAGGCAGATGAGTTGCTGGAGGCTAGCACCCTTGACAGTGGGAAGAGATGACCACTAGTAGTAAAGTCAGTTGAGGATTTATAAACTAGAAAACCAGCAGCAGCATGACCAGATCTAACACATGGGGCAGTGGCCACGTTGGGAAGGGGCACTCGTGTTACAAGCCAGGACAGTAAGGTCTGTGATAGGTTGTGACCCTGAGTGAGAAGGAAATGTCACAGGGAGGTTTGGTGAATTCTGTTTCAAATGATGAGCAAGGGTGATACCTCATTTACAGGGACTCAGTTGAGAAATTAGGTTTTGGCCTTCTCGTAATCAGGCAGCCAGTGTTCTTCAGGCACGGGGCAAAGAGGGATAGATAAGACCCTTTATGGGCTGTCTGCAAGGGTAAGTGAGATGTTCCTGTCGCACTAAGTACAAGCAGGGGGCCAGGGTTCATCCTGTCATTGAGGGAGGGAAAGACAAGCAGGGGAGTGGACAATAGCAGTGTCTAACCCAGGAGAGTGGTGCCAGATGCCCCAGGAAAAGCCCCCACAGGGAGAAGGTGCTTCCAGCAGCCCCTCCCTCCATAAATAGAAGGTGCTCATTATGATGAGGACGCTTGGCCTCAGCGTCCTTAGGTGGCCATCTTTTCATTTAGTCTTTGTTTAGTTAATTTTAAAACTAGAACCAGTTTACACAGATTTTACTGGGTAGAAAAAAATGCTGCCTGTCCCTTTTAATGATGAGGATTTAAGAACAAACTTGTTTGTGAGGAAGCAGGAAAGGAGACAGGTGATTACAGCCAGGGATGACCGCAGCTAATTTGGGGGTGGCTGCTCAGCTGCTGATTTCAAAGGCCAGTCAGCTTTAAGCCCTGGGGTTGCCCTGTGGCCACCATCATCTCCTGAGCACTGGGTCAGGACAGACATGAACATTACACCCAGTGTTCACAGTGGGCACATCAGCCAGCTGTGCATGTGTCCCCTCATTCTCTGGGAGTTTTTGGTAAGATCACAGTCTTCTTTGTCCCAAAGTGGAGACAGCTTCTACTTGACAATTCAAGAGAGGAACAGCGGTATCAATGTTCTGAAGTCAGCAGGACAAGTGCCACGGTGTTCAGAACCTTCAGTTTCTCCTGCGTGATACAGGAGTCCTCACCCCAGAAGCATACTTTGTCATCTTTCCAGTCCTTCAGGCAGCATCCACTCAGCTGGTCACCATAGCAACAGAAGGGCAGCTCTAGCCCATCAGCCAGGCCTTGCTCACAGAGTTCCCAAGAAGGAACAGCTTGACCCCCAGCTCATCCCCCTTCTCTCTGCCCCTCTTCCTTCATAACCTCCTGATGTCTTTTGCTTTAAACCTATCTCAGGTTCTTAAGCAGACTGCCACCAGGTGGGCCCAGATGCATTTGCAAACTTAGTTTGAACGTGTGGTTCCTGCAAGGAGTAAAACCGAATGTGAGAATCAGGTAACTGGCCCAGCTGCCTGGGAATTGGGTCCCACCCTGGCAGACAGACAGGTCTCCCGGAGCCAGGGCCTGCCCTCAGGGCTGCCATGACTAGTGCACAGGTTGCACACTGCAGAACTCCAGCAGGCTCTATTTACATAACTGATGACTGAAAAGTGTCCCTGAAATTGTGTGATGCTGCAGCCTGCTCAGTCTTGAGGTATGTGCTGAACTCCCATCTGCTCATCCACCCAGGAGGTTGGGGTCTTCCCAGTTGTGCCAAGGAGCAGGGAGGCTGGGTTGATAATGGAGGCCCAGTAACCACCGGGGCTGTATAGGCCAGAAGAAGTGTCCAGGGTCAGTAAGGCTGGGAGGCAAGGGGAGTCAGGGCTAAGCATGAGGGCACATGGCATGAGCCCCAGGCCTCCTGGGTCCCCTGCTGTTCTTTGCATGAGTGAATAGGCATAGGGCCTACCCACAGGCACTACCAAGGAGGAGAGGTCCTCGGCCTGCTCAGGACCCGTGAGAGTCTAGGAACATCCCTGCTTCACTCTGACTTTCTGAGCATGACTGTTCTCAATAACTTTGGGGAGCGAGGGGTGGGGATTCCTCTCAACTCTGGAAATGTGCACTCCACTGGGGTGGTGCCCAGAATCCTCCAATGCTAGACCATTAGTTTTCTTTCCAGATGGGGACACTGAGGCCAGAGGGAACAGGCGCTTGCCCAGAGTCACAGCAAAGCAGAGCAGAGCTGAGCCAGGCTTGGTTTCTCTTTCTGCTGAGCTCTTAGAACCTGCAGGGAGAAGCTGGTTGGGGTGGGTTCAGGCTTGCAACTACAGAGTTCTGGTCTCCTAACTCCTGCTGGGGGCACAGACCAGGGCTGGCCCCAGGCTGAAATGCGTGTTCACCTGTTCTAACAAGTGTTTCCCCTCCACCAGCTCCCTGACTGATGGGCACACACTCTCCAAAGAGTCCCTAAGCCATGCTCTCAACTTCTCGTCCCCAGAGAAGACAAAGGATGCTCAGCTGAATTCTCCAGGTGAGCCAGAGGGGAGCCTGGGCAGAGCAGGGTGGGCCTGCTGCAGCGGAGAACTGAGTGGTGCTGGGTGTGCGGGGACACTGAGGGCACACCTCGAGTACAGGCAGAAGCAAGTGGGAGGCACAGGACAGAGCTTGGGAAATGGGGCAGGTAGAATCCTCACCACACTTCTTCCATCAGGACTGCTATCAGGGCCCACCCAGTGTGACGGAAGGTAGTGGGGAAAGATTTCTTCTAGAAGTTCAAGAAGGAGAGAGGCAGAGATAGGAGGCAGCTGAGGCCTCATAGGAGCCAGGATCTTAGCTGGGGTGGGGCTGCTGAGGACTGAGGAGGGAGGAGGTGCAGATCAGCATTGCCTTGGCACTGCCATCTGGAGCACTGGGGTGGGCGGCAGGCCGGCAAGCAGAGGCTGGCAGAGTTTACTTTGGAGGCTTGCACAGTCACATGCTCTCTTCATGACCTTTACCATCAGATAATTGCACCTTATTCATTCTTATCGACTGTACAATATTGTAGCAACGACAGTTTAGAAAGATGAAAACGGTGCCAGTACAGAGGGTCCCTGCCTCCACTCGCCATACTGTCCTTGGGACAGAATGTTGTTGCCGTCCGGTCACCAGCCTGTGTCACCCATCAGGGATGAAGAGCTTCCCCCAGGTGCCGGTTTGCCTGGCTGTGAGTTTTCCCAGCTTCAGGGTCCTCAGGGCAGCCGGGCTGTGACCTGCAGCTGCCCTCACTCCCTTGGGTGTTGGTGGGAACTGGTCAGCGAATGGGAGCTATCAGTGGCAGTGTTTAAACTGGTTATGTATTTTGTAGAATGTTCTACAGTTTGGGTACACCTGGCATCTCCCTTGTTGTTAGAGGTTTGGGTTTTGGGAGACATGGGTGGTGGCATTTGAAATGGGACTAGCTTGGAGGCCAATGCCAAGGGTCTCTGAATGGGGCAGAGATGAGGCCAGAACCAGGGCAGGAGGAAGGGGCACTGGCCTGGGTTCTTGTTCTGAGACCTCTTCTCTCAGAGCTCAGAGAACAGGGCTGGTGTGAGGACAAGGCCAGAGTCAGGACCTCTGTCACAAGCATGGTCAGAGCTGGATGGTGGCACTAGGACACAGGTCACCCTTCCCATTGTCAGTGAGAAACCTAGGCATGAAGAGGCAAAAGAGGGTGACACCAGGCCACCTGCTCCCTAGAGGCCAAATGCCATCTCCTCACCCTGGAGGTCTTGGCAGGGATCTGGGCGGAGTAGGTGCTGCCTGTTGTGCCCATCCCCAGAGATACAGAAGGACTGGGCCAAGGAGAGCACTGACTGGTTTCTGTGGGGAGGGGTTGGAAAGGGGCCCCACGTCCTCCTCCCAGAGCCAGGGCTCCTCCTGACAGGCTGGGTCACCTCTGGCGGCACCGTCAGCGTGCTCAGGCTGGGAGGTTCCTTCTCTGCAGCACTCAGAGCAGCTGTCAGCGTCATGGCCTTGTGCACGTCAAAGCCCTGGTGCTCAGAGTCCTGGCTGTAGTGGCGGCACCTCAAGTGTCAGGGAAGGAGCCAATGTGTGGAAAGCTTGGTGTCTCCTGGAGTCCCAGAAAAGCATGCAGTACCCCAGGGAGGAACAAGTTATCCCAGCCCTATGGCCTCGGTAGCTCAACCTGAATGCTGTCACCTGGAGTCCCTGCAGCAGTGGGGTGCTTGAAACATGTAGATAGGGAACCAGCCTCGCAGTAGGTCCCGTCAGAAGGGCTGGAACAGGGCACTGGACTTAATGGAGGGGGGAACAGGGAGGCATCTGCAGAAGGCAGATGGTTTATCAGGACTTTGGGAAGCTGGCAGGACAGCCCGCCTGGGTGTGCGCCTGGACCCTCCATCCTGTGTGCGGAGCCAGGCTGCTGGGATACGGAGGTAGACAAGCTTCTCTTCTGCCCTCCACGAACTCCCAGTCTGAGCGCAGGCAGGCTCTGGGCGCAGGGCACACACAGGCTGGGGAGGAAAGCCTGCTACCTGGGAACTGGGATGGGCTCTTTGGAAGAGCAGGATCCCCAGCTAGCCTCAGACCCTTCAGCCTCTTCTGGGCTGGGTCTGAGCTGAGTCGTCTGCCCCCTGGGAGTCACAGTATCTAGGGCGGGTGATAAGGAGGAAGGGACAGTCTGGGAGGGGTGAGGGGCTTCTTGGCACCATTCTGGACACCCAGGACAGATGCCCCAAGGGATCCCAGGCACTGTCCAGGACAATGCCAAGCAGCCTCATTGGCTCCCGTAGGCCTGGCATTTGGATTGAGCCTCTTATGTGTCTGGGGGTGGATGGGAAGGCTGTTGGTGCAGCTGAGGTGAGACTCGGAGTCAACCCATACTGAGTGTGCCAGCTTGATGCTGGGGCTCAGATCCTTTATCTCCACAACTCCCAGTGGCCTCAGGAGCCTGGCTCCAGACTTTGTGTGGGGGCAGAGACTGGAGCAGCCAGGGCGAGGGAGGCGTCTTGTGGCTGCCTCTTCACAGAGCACTTTCCCCAAGAGTGAGAAAAGGCAACTATGCATCCATAGCAGAGACTATTGGGAGGGGGACTTGGGGGTTAGGAGAAGAGTTAAGTTCTCCTTCCCCTCATAGCTGCTGCCTTCATAACACGAACACATACCATGTGCCAGGCTCCAGAACTGCCTTGTGTTCTTTCATTTTATCTTCATAGCAGCAGTGGGGTAGGCATTTAATCATTCACATTTGACTGGGGAAACCAAGCTTCGAGAGGCTCATTGATTTTCTGAGGCACACACCTAGTAAGAGGTGGATCTCTTAACTGGCTGCACGCGTCTTTGGGCCCTAGATAGCATGGAGCACAGTGGGGTCCCCTCCAGACCCCGTCTCCTCACTGCTGCCCTCAGCCTCTCTGGGGGCCCTGGGAGCTTTGCCTTAAGGAGCTGAATTCCCCTCAGTCTCCTTGAGTTCCCAAGAATATTGAGGGTCCATGAGCTCTGGCCCCAAGATGGCCACACTCCCAGGGGGCAGCCCCACTGAGTCAGGCCACAGAGCTGCTGGAATCTGGTTTCCACACAAAGGCAGCCTTGTGCTGGCCCTGAAGGCACATTTCTTTCTAGACCTTTCCAGGCTGAGCATGAACCCCAGCTGGAACAGGGGAGGGAGGAGATCCAGGCGGAGCAGCTACTGGGAATGGGGTGGTGGAGGACTGGCAGGGCCTTTCCCTGCCCCCACTTTTCTAGGTAACCCCTACACCCACTGGGAGCTTTGAGCTGGAGGGAGGAGGCTGGGAGTCCAGCCCAGCTTGGTCCTCAGCCCAGTGAGGATAAGGGCTGCACTGGGCCAGCCTCCGTCTCTCCCAAGTTCTTCAAGGGCATGGTTGTGTTGGGCTGGAAGGAAACAGATACATCTTTTGTCCTGAGGCTGGGGAGCAGGGAAAGACCTCGGGGATGGTGGGAGGCAGAGGACCCACTGTCACTTCAGCCTGTGGGAGGAGTGAGGATGGAGGAAGGTAGGAAAGGCTTCCCCGACATCAGAGGAAATTTATGTAGGTGTCTCCTCTTCTGAGAAATGGAAACAAGTGGTCATTCTGGCCCCACCAGCCAAAAAAAGTAGGACCTCTAGGATCCTGTACAAAACTTTTCCTCATCAAAATGTCCAGTTTTGTCAAGTCACAAATGGGTATCAGGGGCTTTGTCCAGGCCCAGAGTTAGCCATGCTGTCCTCAAGGTGCTAAGCAGGTCTGTATACAAGGGAGGAGTCAGGAGGCTGGTCTCGTGCCCAAAATGACATGGGTATAGCCTCCAACAGCTGGGGTGCAGCCCCAAGGACCCCTGAGGTGGTACAGGCAACAGGCGGCAGAGCTCAGCAAGGTTCTTGGGTTTACTGGAGGAAGGGCACCCCCATCAAAGTCGGTGATGACTGCAGGTGTTGCTGGGTCTCAGGAGGGGTCATGGGGACCAAGGCACTCATAGTCCCTGCCTCGATGTTCTTCAGACACTGCTTGGGTGTCCGTCCCTACTTGGCTGTTTCCTCCCAGGGTGTGCCCTGCCTGTATGTGGTGGTTCTGGGGCACCCCTGCACTTGGGCCCCTGGCTGGGATGCCCACTTCCCTCTCCCAGACCTCTGTCCTCCCCAGGGGGTAGAGCCCCAGCTCAGAGCTCCACAGGAACAGGAAAAGCCCAGCTCAGCTGCCCCACCCCAGTTGTCCAGTTCTGGACAAGAGTAGTCCTGGGGGTTAGGACAAAAGAACCAGAAGAATGGCCTTCATGGAGACCATTCCAGTTCAATTCAAACGAGAAACAGGCTGGGGTGGGGAGGGGTCTTGTGGCCAGAACTCAGGCTTTCTGACCCTCGGATGAGAAGGCTGGGGAAGGCCAGCAGCTAGAGGAGTCTCTCCCCTGGACTGCCAGGAGGCGCCAGGGCACAGGAGCTGGAATTGTAGCCTATTAGCTTGGAGTACTTGGTATCACTTTGCCAAGGTCTGGACAAACTATTCTGGCCCAGGCCAGCCTTGTTCTTGTCTTTTCTGTGCTGAGGCCACCATGGACTCTTCCTTTCACATCCCGGAAGAGCCTAGCCTGGGACTGAGGTGGTTCCAGGGGTCTTCTCCATATAGGGACCCTCTTGGCACTAGTTCCAGACTGGCCTTTGCAGCAAGGGTTCAGTGCCCTGAAGGAGCGTTCTCAGAGACTCTTTGGTCCGAAGTCTGAGAGCCACCTTTGCCCAGGATCAGTGTCCTCTGCTTCTGCGTAATAAGCCGGGCCAAGGCCTTTCCCACAGGATATAGCACCATCCGGGCTCCTCTCTGCTCCTTCCCAGGTCATTGAGAGTGACTTCCTCTGTTGCTTAGCCGCCTTTATTCCAGAGCCCCAGGGAACACAGCTGCCTGCCTGCCTGCCAGGGCACTCCAGCACAATGGGTGATTGATAAGACACAGGCCAGGGTCAGGCCAAGACTGGTGGCAACATGAGAGAGAAGGAAGAGAGAGGGAGGGGCAGAAAGTGCACGCTGGGCCTTGGGAAAGCCCTCCACCCTACTTTCCTTCTTGTAGCTCCCATGTATGGGAGTGGGCTCGGCCCCTGGCACCAGAGGCTGAGGACCCTGAGCACTGAGCTGTAGTGGACTCAGGTCAGAAGGACATTGATCAGGGCAGGGCCTCACCAGGCCCTGTCACAGGCTCTCAGACATGCAGGGTGGGGGTTCAGCCTGGCCTGGCTTACTTGGGCAGCAACGTGGGGAGGTGAAGGCCTGGGTTGCTGGACACATGGGTTATTTGGTCCATTCCTCCTGGGTTTGGGATGGAACAGAGGCTAACCAATATTTCCCCGAAAGAACCCCCTGACCTCTGCTCTAGGCTAGGCTCTGAACTCAGGACCCAGGGAACTGTCAGCCCTACCTTCAAGGGCCTGCTATCTGGAAGGAGTTAGTTAATAGGACAGAAGAAATTAGATGAAGGAACTCTGTCCAAAATGTCCATCAAAATTATAAATGGCTGTTTTTCTTTTTTTTCTGATTCAGTAAACCCACTTGTAGAAATCTATCTTTTTGGGTGGCCTGGGACATGGGTTGAAAGCTGGAATCATCTGAGTATCATTGGGGAAGTGGTTGAATAAAGTGTGATATGGTCAAATAACGGAGTTATTGACACCCCCCCACACACACACACACACACAGAGAGTGAGAGAGACATTCATGTCACAGAAATTAAAGGTAGATGATTTAGCTCATGGATGTGTTTGATTTGTTCCACATATATTTTTAAGGTATGAGCCAACATTTAAAAATCAGGCGATTACACATAAACCCCCAGATTGCAGGTAACTCTTGTTTTCTTTCCGACTGGGCACCAGATCCTAGTGCAGCGGCTGCCCCCTTTGACAAGGCGTGTGCTGCCTGCCTCCAGTGCTAAACATGCCCTGCTGCCTCCCTGGCACAGGCTGGGGGTGGCGCAGTTACCACCGGCAGGTGTGTTGCTTTCCTTAGTGAGAGCCTGCACCATTTTGCGTCTTTATCAGAAGCAAAGAAACAAAAGGAGTGTATCCAGGAACATGAGAGTGAGCCTGAGGCTTATGCTGCTGCTTCACATGCACATCCTGGGACACTACACTCATGCATTATTGATTATTATACATTATTTATTAGGATGCGGATACATTACCCACCTGACCCTTAAGGGCATTTTGGGTTTGCTACCCTCAATTTATATAGTACTAACGTGATCCTCTTTCCCCGTGTTGGATAAAAAAAAAAAGAAGGAGCAACAGAATAAATCTTAACTCCTTGTACATATATTTCATCAGCTTGACACACTCCATTGTCAATGTGGTGACCTGAAGGGGTGTGATTCAGGAGGGCCTATCCCTTTTTTTTTTTTAATTTTTGTATTTTGCTTAAGTTGGAAATGGGGAGGCAGTCAGACAGACTCCCGCATGCGCCCGACCGGGGTCCACCCGGCATGCCCACCAGGGGGTAATGCTCTGCCCATCTGGGACGTTGCTCTGCCGCAATCAGAGCCATTCTAGCGCCTGAGGCAGAGGCCACAGAGTCATCCTCAGCGCCCGGGCCATCTTTGCTCCAATGGAGCCTTGGCTGCGGGAGGAGAAGAGAGAGACAGAGAGGAAGGAGAGGGGGAGGGGTGGAGAAGCAGATGGGCGCTTCTCCTGTGTGCCCTGGCTGGAAATCGAACCCAGGACTCCCACACGCCAGGCCGACGCTCTACCACTGAACCAACTGGCCAGGGCCTCCCTTTTTATATTATATACGTCTAAATAGATTTGGGTTTCTTATAACAAGTATGTACTGTTTTGTGATTTTTTTTTTTTTTAGTTCAAATAATGACTTTATTTTTTTTTTTTTAATAATTTTATTTTTAATGGGCGACATCAATAAATCAGGATACATATATTCAAAGATAACAAGTCCAGGTTATCTTGTCGTTCACTTATGTTGCATACCCATCACCCAAAGTCAGATTGTCCTCTGTCACCTTCTATCTAGTTTTCTTTGTGCCCCTCCCCCTCCCCCTTTCCCTCTCCTTCTCCCCCCTCCCCCCGTAACCACCACACTCATCAATGTCTCTTAGTTTCACTTTTATGTCCCACCTACGTATGGAATAATGCAGTTCCTGTTTTTTTCTGATTTACTTATTTCACTTTGTATAATATCAAGATCCCACCATTTTGCTGTAAATGATCCGATGTCATCATTTCTTATGGGTGAGTAGTATTCCATAGTGTATATGTGCCACATCTTCTTTATCCAGTCATCTATTGACGGGCTTTTTGGTTGTTTCCATGTCCTGGCCACTGTGAACAGTGCTGCAATGAACACGGGGCTACATGTGTCTTTACGTATCAATGTTTCTGAGTTTTTGGGGTATATACCCAGTAGAGGGATTGCTGGGTCATAAGGTAATTCTATTTTCAGTTTTTTGAGGAACCACCATACTTTCTTCCATAATGGTTGTACTACTTTACATTCCCACCAACAGTGTATGAGAGTTCCTTTTTCTCCACAGCCTCTCCAACATTTGCTATTACCCGTCTTGTTGATAATAGCTAATCTTACAGGTGTGAGGTGCTTTCTCATTGCAGTTTTGGTTTGCATTTCTCTAATAACTAAAGAAGATGAGCATCTTTTCATGTATCTGTTGGCCATTTGTATTTCTTCCTGGGAGAAGTGTCTGTTCATGTCCTCTTCCCATTTTTTTATTGGATTGTTTGTTTGTTTGTTGTTGAGTTTTGTGAGTTCTTTGTATATTTTGGATATTAGGCCCTTATCTGAGCTGTTGTTTGAAAATATCATTTCCCATTTAGTTGGCTTTCTGTTTATTTTGTTATCAGTTTCTCTTGCTGAGCAAAAACTTCTTAGTCTGATGTAGTCCCTTTTATTAATTTTTGCCTTCACTTCTCTTGCCTTTGGAATTCATAAAATGCTCTTTAAAACCCAGGTCCATGAGTTTAGTACCTAAAAATATGGAACACTTCACGAATTTGCGTGTCATCCTTGCGCAGGGGCCATGCTAATCTTCTCTGTATCGTTCCAATTTTTTAGTATATGTGCTACCGAAGCAAGTACTGTTTTGTGATTTAAAAAAAAAGATAGTCACCATTAAAATTTAAAACTTTTGGCTGAGAAAAGGTTTAGTAACAGATTATAGAGCTTACTTCTGATCTTGGCAGCTGGTGAACAGGTAAAGGTTTCACCTCCCTTCAGCTGTTCCCTCTCTTCCTTGTCTATCCTTCAAGGCTGTCAGACTTCTTCCTCCAGGCAGCCTCCCACCAATGTCAGCCCCTAGCTTGTCTGCCAGCCCTCACGGTCAGTGCCCAAGGCATTGTTGGGACCAAAGGGCAGACAGCTTCACCCAGGGGAGGACCAGGGGTGGCTAGAGACAGCCCTGGGCCAGCATGACCCCAGCTGTGGTCTCCCCACCCTGCAGAGGAGGCACTGTGGACGACTCGGGCCGACGGGCGGGTCCACCTGCGCATAGACTCCAGCTGCCCACAGCAGCTCCCCTACACCGTGCATCGGATGTTCTGTGAGGCCCTGGACAAGTATGGGAATCTCCATGCTCTGGGTTTCAAGCGCCAGGGCTCGTGGGAGCACATCACCTACTCCCAGTACTATCTGCTGGCCCGCAAGGCCGCCAAGGGCTTTCTGAAGGTGAGGGGCCCTTGAGGCCGGCCCTCCCCTCCCCAGGCCCTTCTGTCCCCTGGCCTACTTGCCATTACTGGCCCCTCACAGGCCTCCTCCACACTTACCTAATACCACTGGGCCCTCACTGAGGGTTTCCCATTTAGTGAGCCCTCAACAGGTGCCGAGCACCTGATAGGAGCTTTGCATTTGTGATCCTATTCAAATCAAGGTGGGCTGGGAAGCCGGGTGCTGGACTGAGGGGCCATCTCCTGGGAAGGCCCTGGGAGGGGCAGCAAGGCCTGCTGGGTGGCAGACCCCCAGGGCCTTCTTGGGCTAGGTGGATGCTGGGAGGGGGCTCTGTGGTCTGGAAGGGTGGCCTGATGGGAATGGGAGGCTCCCTTCCCTGTTTGCTGACCTGGTCTGTCTGTCCTGGCTGGAGCTTGGCCTGGAGCGGGCGCACAGCGTGGCCATCCTTGGCTTCAACTCCCCAGAGTGGTTCTTCTCGGCAGTGGGCACAGTTTTTGCAGGGTGAGTAGCTGGGGTAGGGGCAGAGTCCCTGGAGGTAGAGGTGGGTAGGGAGAGGAGAGACAGTCATTATTTCTTTTTAGAGACCCTCACCCCTCCCCAATATCCCATCTCTTCTCTGGGTTTCCCTCTGCCTGGGACAGCTGTGCTGAGCTGCTGTGGGAGCCCTGCTGCCTGTCTGGGCATGGGAGCTCTCTGGGGCAGGGGCCTGGGCAGAGGGGGTGGCTGCCTGTGCCTGCCTGACATGAAGGATCTGGTCCCCTACAGAGGCATCGTCACTGGCATTTACACAACCAGCTCCCCTGAGGCCTGCCAGTACATCGCCTGTGACTGCCGTGCCAACATTATCGTGGTCGACACACAGAAGCAGCTAGAGAAGATCCTGAAGGTTTGGGGGAAAGGGCTGTGGAGTTCGGGAGTTAAAGCTGGGTGTCCTTGGGGACTTCCAGCAGTTAGAGGACTTTCTACCCCACTTGCAGAGCCCCCTTCATCCTCAACAACGCCCATGCATTAAGACTCATTCGCCAGTTCAGAACACTGAGGCCCAGAAAGTCCAAGTGACATGCCCCACATCACTCAAGAAGTGGGTGACAGGGCCTGGGCTAGAACTGTCAGCAAGCCAGCTGCTTCCTATGACTTTTTCAGGTCAGGGTCGCACTGTGAGGCTGGGGTCCTATGACAAGGGAAGGGTCGTGTGCGCTGTGGATGGCTCAGGACCCTGACACCCTGAACACTCCAGTCTGATTCTCAGCAGGATGGGATGGGAGGACGGGATGAGGGGCCACAGGTTGGGCTGTGTTAGGACTTCTACTGAGGACACAGCAGGAGCTCAGAGTGCCTCTATTTTTCTTTTAGAGAGGGAGAGAGAGAGGGACAGGGACAGATAGCAAGGGAACAAGATGAGAAGCATCGACTTGTTGCTGCACTTTAGTTGTTCATTGATTGCTTTCTCTTATATGCTTTGGACCAGTGGGGCATTGGGGGTGGCACTAGCTGAGCCAGTGACCTTGGGCTTCAAGCCAATGACCTTTGGGCTCAAGCCAGAAACCATAGAGTCATGTTTATGATCCCACGCTCAAGTCAGCGACCCTGCACTCAAGCTGGTGAGCCCACGTTCAAGCTGGATAAGCCCGTGCTTAAGCCTGAGACCTCGGGGTTCTGAACTTGGGTCCTCAGCATTCCAGGTCAAAACTCTATTCATTGTGTCACTGCCTGGTCAGACTCAGAGTGCCTCTTGAGCCAGCTGTGTCTTCCTGGAGGGTTGATGCCTCCTCATTCATGTAAGGCCCGTTTCTGATTGGCTCTGTCCCCACATGCACTCTGCTGGCGTGTGGTGTACTGGGGATACCTCTGCAAGGTCCACTGCAGCACAATTAGTCTTCCTCCCAGGTACACAGCCTCAGGTTGGCTCTGACGCATGTGCATGTGCCTTCTTTTATGTCACTTTACTGTTAGTCTGAAAATCCTCTTTCCACAGGCACTGTGGACCTGCTTTTCTTTACTGTTAAGGACTTATCAGATGGGCTCACTATAGCAGTAAGGGGGACTGTCTTCCTGCTTGGGGGTCCTGGTCCATCTCTGCCCCTTCCTAGCCTTATGTTTTCAGGATCTCCCATTCTGAGCATCTCCATCTGTCTGACTTGGATAAATGCTTGAGATTGGGAGAGGACATATGGGAATGGATGATTCGGCCCACAGTGAACTGCTCTGGAGGCCCCCGTCTCACTCTCTCCACCCCAAGCATTAGGTCCTTCACCAAACAGATAAGGGACAAATATTCAAAGGATAGTGGCAAGTTACTGGCCTGCCAGGCACCCTAGAGCTCAGCAGGGTTCTGATTTCCTCGGGAGTGGTGGCTTGAGAGGCCCCAAAGGCCCCAGCCAAGAGCTAACCCATTTTTCACATGGTGTTCTCATCAGGTACCAGGTGGGGAAGACTGTAGAGCTTCAGGAGCCACCAGTAGGTTTTGTCCTGTTCCTTAGCGAGACGGTCACCTCCTCATAGATGTAAATCTAATCCACATGCCCTCTCCTCAGCCCCATTGGCAGCTGAAGACACTGAGGCCCAAAATTAGGAAATGTCCACTCTAGGACAGTTACTCAAATTAAATTTGTTATGAAAATTTCTAAAACTCAGAGAGAAGCATACAGTGGACCCCAATATGTCAATCATTGAGATTTAACAATCATCAGTGACATTTCATCACACTCATTTCACTGTTGCACCTTTTGTGCTGACTTTTTTTTTTTTTTTTTTTGTGACAGGGACAGAGTCAGAGAGAGGGACAGACAGGGACAGCCAGACAGGAAGGGAGAAAGATGAGAAGTGTCAAATTCTCATAGCGGTGCTTTAGTTGTTCATTGATTGCTTTCTCATATGTGCCTTGATGGGGGGGCTACAGCAGACTGAGTGACCCCTTGCTCAAGCCAGTGACCTTGGGTCCAAGCTGGTGAGACTTGCTCAAACCAGATGAACCCATGCTCAAGCCGGCAACCTCAGGGTCTCGAACCTGGGTCCTCTGTGCCCCAGTCTGACACTCTATCCACTGCACTACCACCTGGTCAGGCTGTGCTGAAATATTTTAAGGCACATCTCTGACATTGTAATTTCTGTCCCTGAAAATTTCAATATACATCTTTATAAAAGGGACACCTTTCATAAATAATTATGGTAACTTTATCATAGCTAACACAGTAAACAGTTCTTCCATATTTAATATCCATAATGTCTTTTTACAGTCGGTTCGTAAACCCTACCACAGATGCTGTATGTGGCAGTGTCTCTTAAGTGTCTGATTTCACATCAAAGCCCTATCTTTTGCTATTCTAGCCACAGACCCACGTGGTCCCAATCAGCAGCATCAATATCACTAGGAAGCTGGTTAGAAATACAGATCCTCAGGCCCCACACCAGACCCACTTGCCTCAGAAACTCAGGGGTGGGCTCACACGTATGCTACGTTTAACATACCCCCAATGATGCTGACACAGACACATGTGTGAGAGCCTCCAGAATCTGGGTCAGCCTTCCTGAACAGCCTCCCACACCTAGATTTGTCTGCCAGCCTATTCCTCCAAACTCTGCTCTTCCTGTTAGATCACCCTGGTTTCATGCATTTCAGAGTAAACATTGTGAAGCAAGAACACCCTGTAGGTGGCGCTGTTGACTTCATAATGCACCACCTCACCAGGCGGTTGATGTCAGGTGGGACCACCTGTAGCGATGCTGAAATTTATCCATGGGTTTAGTGGCCACATGATCCTAGAAAGGTGATGTCGCCATCAACCTTCTTCCATTCATATTTTTGCCTGAATTAATTATTTCATGAGTGACAGCAAAATGTTAGTTTTCTAGTCATCAGCTAGGATTCTTCTCGAAGGAAGAACTTTCTCTCATCACCTGGGGCTCTTTGCTATTTAAAGCACCCCTTGGTACAGAGAAGGTGGATGTGGCAGTCAGAATAATGGTGTACAGGAAGAGCTCATTTTATTGTGCCTCACCAAGTTGCGTTTTTTACAAATTGAAGACAAGACCCTCCACCAGCAAAAAGATTGACTCCCTTGGTTGCTGTGGTCTAGAACCAAACCCACATGTCTCTGAGTTGTGCCTATATCTTGGTGAATGTTACATGCATATTTGAAAGCATGTGCATTCTGCTGTTGTGGGCTGGAATGTTATATAAATGTTAATAATGTCAAGAAGGTTGATAGCTTTATAATATTAAATAATCTATATCTTTATTGATTTTTTTTTTTTTTTGAAGCTGGAAACGGGGAGAGACAGACAGACTCCCGCATGCGCCCGACCGGGATCCACCTGGCACGCCCACCAGGGGCGATGCTCTTCCCACCAGGGGGCAATGCTCTGCCCCTCCAGGGCGTTGCTCTGCCGTGACCAGAGCCACTCTAGCGCCTGGGGCAGAGGCCAAGGAGCCATCCCCAGCGCCCGGGCCATCTTTGCTCCAATGGAGCCTTGGCTGCGGGAGGGGAAGAGAGAGACAGAGAGGAAGGGGGGGGTGGAGAAGCAAATGGGCGCTTCTCCTATGTGCCCTGGCCGGGAATCGAACTCGGGTCCCCCGCACTCCAGGCCGACGCTCTACTGCTGAGCCAACCGGCCAGGGCCTCTTTATTGATTTTTTAACTTTTTTTTTCTTTTTTTTTTCAGAGAGAGAGAGAGAGATAGACAGGGACAGACAGACAGGAACAGAGAGATGAGAAGCATCAAGTTTTAGTTTTTCGTTGCGCATTGCAACACCTTAATTGTTCATTGATTGCTTTCTCATACGTGCCTTGACCGCGGGCCTTCAGCAGACATAGTAACCCCTTGCTGGAGCCAGCGACCTTGGGCTCAAGCTGGTGAGCTTTTGCTCAAACCAGATGAGCTCGTGCTCAAGCTGGCGACCTCGGGGTCTTGAACCTGGGTCTTCCACATCGCAGTCCGACGCTCTATCCACTGCACCACCACCCGGTCAGGCACTTTTTTTTTTCTTAAGTGAGAAGCAGGGGGGCAGAGAGACAGACTCCTACATGCATCCTGACCAGGATCCACCAGAAAACTCTCTACCGGGAGATGCTCTGCCAACCTGAGGCTGTTGCTCAGCCACTGAGCTACTTTAGTGCCTGAGGCAAGGCCATGGAGCCATCCTCAGTGCCCAGGGCCAACTTGCTCCAACTGAGCCAAGGCTGTGGGAGGAAAAGAGAGAAAAGGGAGAGGGAGAAGGATGGAGAAGCAGATGGTTGCTTCCCCTGTGTGTCTTGACTGGGAATCAAACCCAGAACTTCTACATGCCAGGGCCAATGCTCTACCACTAAGCCAACCAGCCAGGGACTCCCTATTGATTTTTTGTGTACTTCAGCTTTCCTGAACTTGGATCTCCGTCATTTCAAGTCAGTGAGACAACTGAGTTCTGATTTCTTCTCCTTCTCTCTCCTCTTCTCCATTGTGGGCTGGATCGGTTTGTGAACCAGGCCCAAGGCTGGTTGTCCTCTAATAGAATCCTCCCCACCCCACCCCAACCCACCCCACTTCACTAAAGTTTTGATGGGAAATGTATGGCTAAAGGCCAGTGTCCTGCTGGGTCAAGGTCAGAGCTGGGGAAATCAGTGACCTTTTCCACAAAGTGTCTACCAGGCAGACTGACACCTAAAGATGGGGCTCTTCTCAGGAGGTAGCTTTTTTTTTTTTTTTTAATGAAACTTCATTTAGTTTTTCTGTCAACACAGATCTGGAAAAACCTGCCCCATCTGAAGGCAGTAGTAATATATCAAGAACCTCCTGTAGAGAAGATGGCCAGCGTGTACACGGTATGGGCAGAGGGCCTGGGTGCCCAGTGGGACCTCCCTGGGCCTGCCTGCTAACCTGGACAACCCACTCTCTCCTCCTGGCCACAGATGGAGGAAGTCATGGAGCTGGGGGACCAGGTGCCTGAGAATGACTTGGATACCATCATCAGTACCCAGCAGCCCAACCAGTGCTGTGCCCTGGTTTACACGTCTGGCACCACAGGCAACCCCAAGGGTGTGATGCTGAGTCAGGACAATGTAGGACTGGTGTCCCATTGTGGGTGGGGTGGGCTGCAGATGGATCTGGGCAGTTGCCCCAGCAGCCGCTGGAGAGGCTTCTCTGGCCCTCAAGTCAGAGAGTGGGGAAATGTGGGGCAGCCCCTCAATCTGTGGTCCAGACTGAACCCAGCAAAGGGAGGGGGGCTGTCCCTGGGGGTTTCCTGCAGAGATGCCCAGGAAGGCAAACACCCCAGAGGTCCCCCAAAGAAATAGCCCAAGCCCCAGGTACCCACATATGTGAGCAGTTCCAGGGCTGGCACGTAGACCCTGCCAGACCCATCCACCTCTCCTCCAGATCACATGGACAGCACGGTACGGCAGCCAGGCAGGCAGCATCCACCCAGCTGAGGTCCAGCAGGAAGTGGTGGTCAGCTACTTGCCCCTGAGCCATATTGCTGCCCAGATCTACGACCTGTGGACGGGCATCCAGTGGGGGGCTCAGGTCTGCTTTGCCGAACCTGATGCCCTAAAGGTCAGTTTGCGTGGATCACCGGCTAGCGTGGATGTCTGAGTATATGTGCCAGGGCCACCCACATGTTTGCTTGAGGGTCCTAGCTGTGCATTCGGGACCTCCCTGGCTCCCCATGTATGTATCAGTCACAATTCTTTCAGCTGCAACCAGTACAACCTTCAATGACTGAACAAGAAGGAAAACTGATGGCATTAACTAAAGGAAAGTTGAGTCAGAGTAGTTCTGTGGGGCTGCAGCACCATCAAGGACAGGCCATCCTCAGAGACAGGTAGCAGATAGTCACAGATGGCCATCGCCCAACCCTGTGCCTCATCAACTGTACCTGTTCTTTGGGTCCTTTTTTTTTAACCATGAGGACTTTCCCAGAAGCCCCCACCCCTCACTGACTTCATTCCACCTGGCATCTCATTGACCCAAGTAGGGTCACATGTCCACCCTTACACTAGTCACTGCTTAGGGGGACAGGATATCACCTTGGAGTTAGAATAAGGAGTAGTCACCACCCAGGACTCAGGACCAAGGTTCTTCAGAAACATCTGAACGACATCAGGGTTCTATTGGCAAAAAGGAGCAGTGAGCAGATGGCTGTTGAATTGTGGCTGACAGCACGTGCCCTGAGGCGTATGCACAGGTGTATGCATACCTGTGGAGGATGCCTGTGGTATGTGCATACTGACCCTAGTGACAGGGCCTCCTGCCCCCACTGGCCCTGAACCAGCAGGCCTATCTCTCTCTGGTGGCAAGCAGGGGAGCCTGGTGAACACGCTGCGGGAAGTGGAGCCCACGTCCCACATGGGCGTGCCTCGGGTGTGGGAGAAGATCATGGAGCGCATCCAGGAGGTGGCAGCTCAGTCTGGCTTCATCCGGCGCAAGATGCTACTATGGGCCATGTCAGTGATGTTGGAGCAGAACCTCACCTGCCCGGGCAGGTATGGAAGTCTGGGTCACAACCCCAGTATGCAACTGAGGATCTGCCGGGGCAGACCTATCTGAGACCCACCGGCCTGTCGGCTCTGTCTGGACCCTTGTGCAGAGGCCCTGACAATGGCTGGCTTGAGTCCCTATCCTCTTCCCAGGCCCCACAGAGTCATCTTGTCCTTGGGTTCTGACTGTGAGGACTAACTTGCTCCCTCCAGGTGCATTCCCCTCCCGGGAGTGATTTCTGACCTCTGCAGTGACCAAAGAAGGGGCCACAGTGGTGGCGCTTATCCAACCTTTTCAGCCTCCTAAGTGACCACTGGGATCTCTCCTCTGGCCTTTCGTTTGCCTTTTACATTCCTGCACAGTGCTGCGGGAGGGTCAGTGTCATAAATCTGGCCTACACTAATTTACAAATATTTTCCATGATTACTGTCTGTGAAACAGTATCATGTTTCATGAGGCTTGTGTGCATGTGTCTGCACGTGAGCTTCATTTGCACAGATGTGAAGTAAATGTGCAGGATGACGCAATCATAGGCCTCAGATGGGCTCACACACATCCATCCAGGCGTGTCCATACATGAGTGCTTCCAGTCTCTCTACGTTGTGTGTGTGCTGGTAGACAGCTGAATATGTTTGTCTGACTTCCTGGCTTAAACATATTTGCAGCCCTGGTTGGTTGGCTCAGTGGTAGAGCATTGGCCCGGCATGTGGATATCCTGGGTTTGATTCCCAGTCAGAGCACACAGGAGAAGTGACCATCTGCTTTTCCACTCCTCCCCCTCCCCCTTCTCTCTCTGTTACTCTCTCTCTTCTCCCACAGCCATGGCTTGACTGGTTCAAGTGCATTGGCCATGGGTGCTGAGGATGGCTCTGTGGAGCCTCCCTCAGGCACTAAAAATAGCTTGGTTGCAAGCATGGCCCCAGATGGGCAGAGCATCAGCCCCAGACAGAGGTTACTGGGTAGATCCCATTTGGGGTACATGCAGGAGTCTGTGTCTTTGTCTTCCCTCCTCTCACTTGGAAAAGAAGAAAAAATAATATATCTGCACACAAGTACAGGCACACATACGTACGTGTGCCAGTATGTTCATAGGCAGGGCCAATATTTAAGATATTCAGTAATGGATTCAGCATTAATGCTAACCAGTCAAAGCAGAAAACTGGCCAGGTCATTGTGTACCCACTAAATACCCACCCTTTTAATGCTAGTACATGTGTGTATGTGTGTGTATTTTCCTCTGTGACCTATTCTTCCTCTCCCAACAGTGACCTGAAGCCCTTCACAACCAGACTGGCAGATTATCTAGTGCTGGCCAAGATCCGCCAGGCACTGGGCTTTGCCAAGTGTCAGAAGAGCTTCTATGGAGCAGCCCCCATGACTGCAGAGGCACAACACTTCTTCCTGGGCCTCAACATCCGTTTGTACTCGGGCTATGGCCTCAGTGAGACTTCGGGCCCCCACTTCATGTCCAGCCCCTGCAACTACCGGCTGTACAGGTGCACCTGGGGCAGTGCCCGCTGGCCCACACACCCTTGCTCACACCCCTCAGTGCCTACCTGCTGACTGGGTCCCAGAGCCTGAGCTCCTGGACCATGGGGTAGGTCTCCAGTGCCGTGTTCCCTGGCTAGGCCTCTGTCCCATGGAGGTGGTCTCTGCCAGTGCCACACAGGTCTGTTGCCGAAAGCCAAACAGCCTCGGACCCCTAAGCAGGGTTCTGATAGAGGAATTCCCCTTTGTACCTTTGTTAGTTGTCTCAGCATTGCTGATAACCCACGTACCACTTGGGGTAGGAGTTGAGGCAAGCCCTCTGGTGAGCAGAGAGGACAGTCACTTCTGGGGAATGAGTCAAAGGATCATTTGTTGAGCTTAAATACCTCCTGTTTTTGCTCACCTGTCCAGAGCCTCAATTATTTATTGAGGGACATTCATTTATTAATGCACCTGAAATAATTTGATTGGCCCTACTTCTCAGCTCTAGGTCCCCTGTTAAAATACAAAAAGCCTGGGAGGGGACACCTGGCCATTGGTGAAGACTGAGAGGTTGGAGAATCCCAGGGCTCTCTGGGGCTGATCTGAGGCTTAGAGGAACTGGCTCCCTCTTACCAGGCCTCTGCGCCCCCCACCCCCAGCTCCGGCAAGGTGGTGCCTGGCTGTCGGGCGAAGCTGGTGAACCAGGATGCAGAGGGCACTGGAGAAATCTGCATGTGGGGCCGCAATGTCTTCATGGGCTACCTGAACATGGAGGACAAGACACGGGAGGCCATCGATGCCGACGGCTGGCTGCACTCCGGTGACATCGGCCGCCTGGACGCAGATGGCTTCCTCTACATTACAGGGCGTCTCAAAGGTACGAGGATGCGGGGAGTAAGGGGTCAGGGTAATTACACGGCCACCATCATTTATACCTGCTACTATGGGTAGTGAGTCCTAAAGTGTCACCACTTTGATGGATGTCATTTTACTTAACTTAAAAAAAATTTTTTTCAACTTGTTTGTTCCACATAGTTGTTTGATTTAGTTGTATACTTATTGATTGCTTCTTGTATGTGCCCTGACCAGAGATTGAACCTGCAACCTTGGTGCACCTAGATGATGCTTTATTCACTTAACTACCTGGCCAGTGCCCATTTTACTTACTCTTGTCTCCTGTAGGGCAGATACTATTAAACCTTAACTTACTAATGATAACTTGTCCAAGGACACTGAGCTAGTAAATGGTGAGGTTGGGATCCAAACTCCCTAGAGAAACAAGGCAAGTCTTGCCAGAAAACTTGAAGAAATAAATATTTTGTATTTTATATGAAAATATGGATATGATGTTGAATAGAACACAAATTGGATATAAAATGTAATATAAAATATAAGACTTCAAAGAAACTTCCCGCCTGACCAGGCAGTGGCGCAGTGGATAAGAGCATCAGACTGGGATGCAGAGGACCCAGGTTCGAGACCCCGGGGTCGCCAGCTTGAGCGTGGGCTCATCTGGTTTGGGTAAAGCTCACCAGTTTGAACCCAAGGTCACTGACTTGAGCAAGGTGTTACTCAGTCTGCTGTAGCCCCACGGTCAAGGCACATACGAGAAAGCAATCAATGAACAACTAAGGTGTCACAATGAAAAACTAATGATTGATGCTTCTCATCTCTCTCTGTTCCTGTCTGTCTGTCCCTGTCTATCCCTCTCTCTGACTCTCTCTCTGTCTCTGTAAAAAAAAAAAAAAGAAACTTTCCGTAAAGAACATGGCTCTCCCAGGGAATAAGTTGGGGACTCCTCTGTGGAAAAGGGGCTTTGCTGACTTTGCCTGCATGATGTAACATCCACCTGAACCAGGTGTCTCCTTCTGCTCTGTGCCTGATGTCAATACAGCACCTGTACACAGAATGGGACCAACTCATCTTTGTTGAATTACAGAGAATCAGGGTACAGGAGTACAATTTAGCTAAATCAGTCAAGGTGGTTTTATCAAATGCCTGTGCATCACCATCTAGCCTGGAAGTAAGCCATCACTCAGAACACAGCAGTGCCTTGAAGGCCCAGCACCTGGCTTTGCACACAGAGGCACCCAGCGCACATTCAAATGGAAAAACGAACCATGGATAAGTAGACTCACATCAAGAAAAGCTCAGAGTAGGCAGAGTTAGCGAGGACAAGAAGTCAGACAAGGCTTCTTGAAAGAGGCAGCTGAGCCGGTCCTTGCAAAATAGGCAGCCTGTTGGACAGGTGGGGAGAGAAGGCATCTCAGAGGACAGGTATAAGCAAGGTGAGAGGCCCCATGACAGGGTGGGGAGTAAACAGGCTCTGGGACAGCACTGTACTTAAATCAGCTCTGCTCTGTGGCCCTGGACAAGCGAACTTAAGCTGTCTGTGCCTCAGTTTTCTCATCTGTGAAATGGAAAGAATTCTTTCTTTTTTTTAATAGGCACGTGGTAGGGGTTAAATGAATTACTTATAGCACTTAGCACAGTGCCTGCACGTGGTGAGTACTGTGTAAGTGGTGAGTGGTCATCACTTAGCAAAGGCAGGGAGGGGTGACATGGGGACTCAGGGTGAGGTAGGAGGGTCTGGTAAATGTCTGAGTAAGCAGTTTTAGTTGATGAGTGGAGTGGGAGCACTGGGTAAGCATTTGTCCTCTAGAAACTGCCACCACCCCCAGCAGGTGTGAGGGGATTCTAGGGAGTGCTGCTTCTCCTCTGCTAAAGAGGGACACCTCTGGTCTCCCCACGTGCCCAACAGTGCTGCTCGCTGCTCTGGCCTCGGTTGAGGCTTGAGTCATGGTTCAGCCGAGGCCTGGCCTTGCCTCCCCAGAACTGATCATCACAGCCGGTGGGGAGAATGTGGCCCCAGTGCCCATCGAGGAGGCTGTGAAGACAGAGCTGCCAATCATCAGCAGTGCCATGCTGATCGGGGACCAGAGGAAGTTCCTGTCCATGCTGCTCACCCTGAAGGTGTGTCTGTGAGTCAGGCCCAAGCTGAAACCATGTTTAGAAAGGACATGTCTAGGTGGGTATTAGGACTTTATTCTGGAATAGGCAGTTAGTTCTGCACTGAGGGGCAGCCATCCCATGGGGAAATTCCTGCTTCCCTGGAGGTACCATTAGCAACATGTTTCTGTGACTGTCCTTCATGTCTTCCAGCATAGTCTACTGAGCAGGTCGTTAGCCTCCACATGTTGGACGTGGCAGGGCTTATGTTTCCTGCTCTCAATATGGTTTTATTGCTTGAGGTCTCTAAGCTCTAAGTCTCAGACCTCTCCTCCTCCCACCACAATCAGGGCAGCTGCACCCTAGAACCATAGCTCACAGGATCCACCTCCTGGACACCAGCAGTAACATTGCTCCGAGACTGGGCTGCGGGCTGTGGACTGAGGCATGGTGCTGATTCGTCTCTGGTTTGCAGTGCGTTCTGGACCCGGACACCTCTGACCCTACTGATAATCTGACCGAGCAAGCTGTGGAGTTCTGCCAGCAGGTGGGCAGCAAAGCCACCACGGTGTCGGAGATCGTGGGGAAGGATGAGGCCGTGTACCAGGCCATTGAAGAGGGCATCCGGAGGGTGAACAGGAAGGCGGCCGCCCAACCCTACCACATCCAGAAGTGGGCTATTCTTGAGAGGGACTTCTCCATTTCAGGTGGAGAGTTGGGTAGGTTTGTTTTTATTCTATTTCCCACTGTTTCAGGCACTATGTGGGAGGGCAGAGGTCCCTGACGGTACTTTGGGTTACTGACAGACATTATTCACGTGAGAGGACACTGCTCAGTGCATGAGCTGTGGTTGAGAGCCTGTTGCATGTACAAGGTATGTGCTGGAACATGTTAATTTTAACATACAACAGTTTTTGTTGTTGTTGTTGTTTTTTCAAGTGAGAGGAAGGGAGAGAGACTCCTGCATGCACCCCGACCAAGATCCACCCAGGAACCCCCATCTAGGGCTGATGCTCAAATTAACCAAGCTACTATCCTCAGCACTTGAGGCCAGCGCTTGGACCAACCAAACTATCCTTGGTGCCTGGGGCTGATGCTCAAACCAGTTGTGCCTCTGGCTGCAAGAGAGTAAGAGAAAGGGGAGGAGGGGAAGAGAAGCAGATGGTCATGTGTGCCCTGACTGGGGATCGACCCCAGGATGTCCGCATGCTAGGCTGATGCTTTATTCACTGAGCCAGCTGGCCAGGGCCAAACAGATATTTGACTTTGCTTTGACTATAGGCCACTGTCCCCTCAGATCACCATGTGGCCATGTGGCAGACACCAAGACCCTGTTAGTGTTTGGGCTGGAGTACCTAACTCTAGAGCAGACGTCCCCAAACTATGGCCCGCAGGTCGCATGCGGCCTCCTGAGGCCATTTATCTGGCCCCTGCCACACTTCTGGAAGGGGCACCTCTTTCATTGGTGCCCATTGAGAGGAGCACTGTATGTGGCAGCCCCTCCAATGGTCTGAGGGACAGTGAACTGGCCCTGTGTAAAAAGTTTGGGGACCCCTGCTCTAGAGGGTGAGACCATCATAATCTGTCAAGTCAGCTCACATGGCAGGTACAGTGGTGAAGCCCTTCTGGACTATGGTCCACAGAACTAGGACTCTGCTAGGTCCTTCCAGTTCTGTGGAAGGTGTGGCCTCAGCAAAGTGGATGAAGTCATTCTTAAAGCATCTTGGGGTGTCTTCATGGCACAGGGGAGTTGGCAATGGCTTCTTCAGTAGGGTGCCCTCAGACCCATCAAAGTTGAACTCAGACACACTGCCACAGTAATGTTAATCTGCAGTCAGGCCTGGAGCATGTCTGACTGGTCTGATATTGAGTGCACAGTCAGCCAGACAGATGTCCTCTCCAAGCAGTTTATAGAAATGACTCTGATTTTGGAGTCTCCAGTTACATAGCCAAGAATGAGTTAGCACAAAATGAACTTTCAGCTGCCCAGGACCTTGACTCTGAGCCATTTTGCCCTTGCTTTTGAGGGAGAACCAAGTCCAAGATGAATGATTTAGAGGCCTGTCAGCCAGGCCACCCCCTCCTCCATCACAGGTAGTCAAAACACAATGTCCAACAGTGTCTGAACTTTCACCAAAATGTGGACGACTTGCACATTAGTTATTGTTGTGTAACAAACTACCTACTAATCTAGCAGCTTAAAACAGTAAAAGCTTACCTTACTTTCTGTAGGTCATAAATCCAGGTACCTAGCTGAGTGGTTCTGACTTGGGGTCTCTCATGAGGTTGCAGCAAGTGTTGGCTGGGCAGCAGCCATCTGGAGCTGGCGGGGACCACTCGGTGGCTGTTGGCCAGAGCAGTGGCCTCTCCACAGGCTGCCTCACAACACAGCAGTGGGCTTGCCCCAGAAACAGTGATCCTCAGAGCCCAGGGCAGAACTTGTAGTCTTATCATTTTGGTTGATTGAATAATTTATTCATTCAGGGGACAGCATAGAAAATACATCGAGGTCAGAAACAGGTTCAAGTCTCAAGGGTAAGGTGGACATGGCTCACACTACTACGTACATGAAAGAAACTGGTCTCTCAAGTGACAGACCATCACTTCTGTGTTCTGTTGGCCCTTTCAACCAATGCTGGTGCAACATGGGTACCAAGGGTCACTTAGGGCCATCTCAGAGTCTGGCTACTGTTTTCTCTGGTGGCTTAATTCCAGTTACAGGACTCAGTCTGGATCTTGACCACGTATTGCCTCAGATTTCTCAGAGCCTCACACTCACTTTTTCCAATTTCTCTTTTAGGTCCCACAATGAAACTGAGACGGCTCACCGTCCTGGAGAAGTACAGAGACACCATCGATTCCTTTTACCAAGAGAAAAAAAAGTAAGCAGGGCTTCCTTCCTCCTCCTGACGCCGACAAGCCTCCTGGAGAGTTCTGATCCACGTCCTCTTCAGTTTGGGCATGGGGACTTCTGGCAGGTCTATTAGGTCTCGTCAGGTATGGCACCAGCATCAACATTTGCCAGGTCTCATGCCAATAGCGGAGAATTCCGAGAAGCTTCGCATGTCATAGTTGTAATTCTACGTATTGCTTTTTGTTCAGGTAACAGGAGACCAGCTCTCCTTCCAGAACTGAAGGGCTGACACTTTTTGGTCTTAGTTCCAGGTAGATTTTATGGGCTCATTGAGCAGGCCCGCCAGCCGCAGGCTGTGTGGGGGAGGGCGGGGAAGTCGGTTTGTGTTACCGTGTGTGCTGCAGGGAAAGCGGACGCTATAACTCACTCACTTACTCTGGAATCTGCTGGACGCTGCCAACCTGTCACTCCATTCCCAGGCTCTCCTCCCCGCACTCGCCCACTGACTTGATGCTTCATAGAATTGCTGCTGCCTGTTTGTATTTAATGTGATTTGGACATTAAACTTTTTAACAGAACTGTCAACAAGTACGTAATTTTTTTCTGTCAGCTGAGCAGAAGAGACCAGTCGAGACAGCGGTGGGTATTAACCCACAGGACCGTGTGCAACAGGCATGACTAACCACTAGCGCCTGGAACAAGCAGAGGCACCAGCCGTCACTCAGATCACCTGAAGCAAAGCAGCCATTCCTAGTATAAGCTGAGCCAGTGACCTAAGGCATCTAATGGGAAAAGGCAGAGAAAGCCCACATTTTAGTCGGTTTGGGAATTCTTTATTAGTGTGAACCTAAGAATAATTTGCACAATCCAATAAAACAGAAGCAGCAGCAGCTTAAACAGAGTGAAATACACGTAAAATTGTTAAGCCTGGTTACAAGCCTAAAAAAGCACTCAGACACGGACATCTGTTAAGAAATCCCTGTGACCTGGATACATTATGCAAAGCCACAGGTTTGCTTTATTACACGAAGGGCAAGGGACAACCTGAGTTGCCTTTGGTTTGGGGCCAAAGGGTAACTGTTCAGGAAAATAGTGACTCGGAGTCTGAAGATGAAGAAAAATCATGCTGGGGGAGGGCAGGGTGCCTGAAGGTCAAAGGCTGTGAGCCCAAGCCCTATGCTGCAGAGCTCTGTGAACTAGCTCAGCTGAGCTTGCTGTCTCTTACTAATAGTGCTCTAGGAAAGGGAGAGGGGCAGTCACTGTAACAAAATTCATAGTGTGGCCAGACGTTTTAGCAGGATCACTTTTAGCAGTTGACATGCATGCTGCAGAAGTGTGGCCGCAGACAGTGGTCAGCTGCCGTGTCTGACTTGGCAGTCCAGGGGCTCAAAGGCTGTTACCCATGATGCTTAACATGTATCGTGAAGAGGACGTATGGCCCTTTACTTCATGGAAAGTTCAAGAACTGTAAATCTCAAGGTAACAAAATAAACAAAATGCATTTGTGTCTTTGAAGTCAATATATTACCTACATCTTATTAACAAAAGTTACATCTCTTAATTTTCTTTGATCTGAAGTCTTTATTCATACTCAGTAATTCATATAAAGGACAAATCTGTGTTAGTTTTCTACATCATACAGAAATACATCATTGTCACTGTTGTTGATGTGAACTTAGGAAATTTCTCTTGTACCCATTTATTAATAAGAATGTCATCTTGTGCTATTATGTCAGTATTCTGTTTTAATTCTATTACATTTTTCATAAACTAAGGAAAACTTTCTCTTTAAAAAGTTAGATGTTTTCTCTTAATTCTGTATCATATTTACAGCTGAGGAAAAACTGTTTTAACTAACGTGTAAAATGGTTAACATGGCAAATGATACGGTCCACTTAGAGTTTACAAAAAATGTATACCAAACAGACATTAATAAATAAAACATGCACTTGGAAAAGTCCTTTGAAAGCAGACTTAAGGACATCACCTGCATCCTTTGAACCGACTTTATTAATATGCACGATCTAGAAATGTACTCTGTCAGGAAACATGGAAACCAAGTGCACACAGAATGGGACGTGTTCTCATACAAGTTTACATGGTGTCATTTGGAGTGACTGATGCGAATACCATCTGTAGAAACCTTAATCTAAATCTTTCACTCGATGACAGATTTCTTCTGTGAAGTCTGAGCATTTTGAATTGCCTCCCAAATCTTTTGTTAAGTTCTGAGGAAAGGAAAAAGGAAAAGTAAAAATGTATCATATTAAACCAAAGCAAGGTTTTTTTGTTTAAAGCACCTGGTGAGATAACCAGCTGAGCAAGTTACCTGTCTGCTCTCTTTCATTTAGTTCACTGCACCTCACCCCATCGACCTACCCAGGAGGGCGGGAGTCTTGCTGTCCATGGCAGATGCCAAGATGTTTGATTATGGACATTTAATATCTAAACAAGGCAATCATATATCCCTTGGAGAATTTATTTATTTATTTATTTATTTTAATGACTTCCTTTTATTCATTTTAGAGAGTTAAGAGGAGCAGGAAGCATCAACTCCTATATGTGCCTTGGCCAGGCAAGCCCAGGGTTTTGAACCAGCAACCTCAGTGTTCCCAGGTCAACACTTTATCCACTGCGCCACCACAGGTCAGGCTTTTTTATTTTTTAATTTATTGATTTTAGAGAGAGGAAGGGAAAGAGAGGGAGAGAGAGAAAGAGAGAAACATTGATTTGTTGTTCCACTTATTTATACATTACTGGTTGACTCCCTTATGTGCCCTGAATGGGGATTAAACCTGCAGCCTTGGCATACTGGGACAACGTTCTAACCGAATTACCCGGCCAGGGCCCCTTGGGGAATTTCTAAAGTTTAAAAAACTTAAGACATATTTTGATCTGTTTTTGGATGCTGGGAAACAAATACTAAGGTAATATTTAAATCACTAAGTCTCAAATTCCCTTTTTTAAACAAGAAATTCTCCCATACAGGCCCTGGCCGGTTGGCTCAGTGGTAGAGCGTCAGCCTGGTGTGCAGAAGTCCTGGGTTCAATTCCCGGCCAGGGCACACAGGAGAAGCGCCCATCTGCTTCTCCACCCCTCCCCCTCTCCTTCCTCTCTGTCTCTCTCTTCCCCTCCCGCAGCCGAGGCTCCACTGGAGCAGAGATGGCCCAGGTGCTGGGGATGGCTCCTTGGCCTCTGCCCCAGGCGCTAGAGTGGCTCTGGTCGCAACAGAGCGACGCCCCAGAGGGGCAGAGCATTGCCCCCTGGTGGGCAGAGCGTCGCCCCCTGGTGGGCGTGCCGGGTGGATCCCGGTCGGGCGCATGCAGGAGTCTGTCTCTCCCCGTTTCTGGCTTCAGAAAAATACAGAAAAAAAAAAAAAAAAAAAAGAAATTCTCCCATACAGCCACTCTGTTTTCTACCAGGAAACATTTCTTTTTTTTTTTTCTTTTCCAAAGCTGGAAACGGGGAGTCAGTCAGACAGACTCCCGCATGTGCCCGACTGGGATCCACCCAGCACGCCCACCAGGGGGCGATGCTCTGCCCCTCTGGAGCGTCGCTCTGTTGCATCCAGAGCCATCCTAGCGCCTGAGGCAGAGGCCACAGAGCCATCCTCAGCGCCCGGGCCATCTTTGCTCCAATGGAGCCTCAGCTGTAGGAGAGGAAGAGAGAGAGACAAAGAGGAAGGAGAGGGGGAGGGGTGGAGAAGCAGATGGGCGCTTCTCCTGTGTGCCCTGGCCAGGAATTGAACCCGGGACTCCCGCACGCCAGGCTGATGCTCTACCACTGAGCCAACCGGCCAGGGCCGAAATCATATCTTTAATCCCAAACAGACCTCATATTTCTCTTGTACTTCTGCATCCTACATAATTAAAAGGGCCTACTGTGTAATTTGGCACTTCTCTTCTGGGCTCTATAGGTTAAATTCACAAATATAACATCAGAATAAAAACCAATCGAAATCACATGCCCTTCAATGGAACTGTCAGGCTGTTAAAAACAGCTTGGGTTTCTTGTATTTTAGCTGCAAGAAAGTAATTTCAAATTAAAGAATTTTTTAAAAAGGAGTAAACCTTGAAAACATTATGCTAGCCCTGGCTGGGTAGTTCGGTTGGTTAGAACATCATCCTGATGTACAGAAGTTGCCAGTTCAAACCCCAGTGAGGGCACACAGAGAAACAGATAGGTATTTCTGTCTGTTTCTCTCTTTCTCCCTTCCTCTAAAATAAATAAATAAATAAAAAAAACTTAAAAAAAGAAAACATTGTGCTAAGTGAAATAAACCAGACACAAAATGACAAATATACAATTCCACTTAGATGAGAAGTCAGAGTCTTAGAGACGGAAAGGAGGAGTGTGGGTACCAACAGCTGGGGGAAGGGGAGTCTGCGTTCAGTGGGGAAGGAGTTCCAGTTTAGAAAAGGAGGTTCTGGAGATGGATGGTGGTGATGGTTGCACAATATGAAATACGTAATAGCACTGAAGTATACACTTCAAAATGGTAAAATTTGTATTATGTGTACTTTACCACAATTTAAAGAAAAAAGAGACCCCAGATTATGGATCAGCCTTTAAAGCCCAGCCCGTGAAGCCATCACCTCCTCCATTCTCTTCCCACTTTCTGAGTAATCCATCGCACCCCTTCTTGGGCCACAGGTGCTTATGGAAACAGTGAAGCTGGTTGGGCAAGAGCTAGACTGGGTGCAAACCTCAGCCCTGGCATTTGGAGCTATGAGACCTTAGACAAATTACTTCATCTCTCTCTGTGCTTCAGTTTCCTCAGCTGTATAATGGAATTCATTATAGAATCTACCTCACAGAATAGTAAAGAGGATCTGCTGAGATGACATGTACAAAGAACGTAAAATGTAAGTATTTGATATATTGGCTATCATTAATACCTCTGTTTCTGATGCACGTGGCACAATATATAACACCACTGTGTCACAGACACACCTGTGTCTCCATCAACCACCAGAACTAGAGCTCCTTGAGGCCCCAAGGTCTCCTCTTAGTCTTCAGTTTGCTGTACTCTTCACACCTTAAAATGTACACAATAGTCTGACCAGGCGGTGGCGCAGTGGATAGAGCATCGGACTGGGATGCCGAGGACCCAGGTTCAAGACCCCGAGGTCGCCGGCTTGAGCGCAGGCTCATCTGGTTTGAGCAAAGCTCACCAGCTTGGACCCAAGGTCGCTGGCTCGAGCAAGGGGTTACTCGGTCTGCTGTAGCCCCACGGTCAAGGCACATATAAGAAAGCAATCAATGAACAACCAAGGTGTCGCAACAAAAAATTAATGATTGATGCTTCTCATCTCTCTCTGTTCCTGTTTGTCCCTATCTATCCCTCTCTCTGACTCTCTCTCTCTCTGTCTCTGAAAAAAAAAAAAAATGTACACAATAGGTTTCTGCTGGGAGAATAAAACTGCGTAGAAAAAGTAATGGTTTTGGCCAAGCTCACATCACCAACAATGAACACCTGTGTCTGAGCTGGCTCTGACTCCTAAAGCTCTGTTTTTCTACAGCTCACTCAGTGCTTCTCAGCCCTTTTCTGGTGAAACACCTAGACCGTCCCCCCTTCAGGAAATGCACATGTGTGCGCACACACCTTGAGTTCACTCGCCCCCCACCCCCCCAAGGAGAAAGCCTGTTCAGCATCAGTCCTTCGGGGATGTTGAGCACCACCATGTGCTCCCTCCCAGAAAAAGCACGTGGAAGACATGCATTTTACGGTACAAGGATGATGGCATTACATTACCTTCCCACCCTTAATCGTAGCAAAGCAGGCAGCCTCGATCCGCGCAGCGTGATCAAACAGCCCCATGTGGCGCAGCATCATCACCGCGCTGAGCAGCAGGGCTGTGGGGTTGGCCATGTCCATGCCAGCGATGTCCGGGGCCGTCCCGTGAACCTGCCTCGGGAAATGCGGCACTGTCAGGGGGACTCAGGCTAGCATACCTCCTCCAGGAAGCTGGGCCCTCAGTCATCTTTTCTCACCAGTAGAGACAGTTACTGAACAGCGGCTGCGCCCAGTTCATCAGACACAGGTCTAGAAATAAAGCCGCACAAAAATAAAGGGCGGAAGTAATTTTTTTTTCTATATTGCAATAGGACGGACAAACCATCTTTTCCTTTCAACTTTTGATAAAATATTTTAACTAAGGAAAGAAAAAATATGGACACAAAACAAACAACAGGAACATAAACCAAGCTTATATAAAAAACCTCAACAAAACATTTTCTTTCAACAATTAGAAAAACTCAAAAGTTCAAACATCCTGGTTTCTCACACCATTCTGACCTGAATTATGCTTTGGGTATAAGTAGGGTTCTTACCGATTCGAAGATTGCGACTCCGTTGGCGCCAATGTTGCCACTTGGTGTCACACCAAGACCTCCAATCAGTCCCGCACACAGGTCACTGGAGGCAAAAAGAATGTCAGGGATAGGCGCTTGCCAGTTTGCTCAGTGGCTAGTGTCAGCCTGGCATATGGATGTTCCAGGTTCAATTCCTGGTCAGGGCACAGAGAAGAGGCCACCTGCTTCTCTCCCTCGCCCTCTTCCCCTTCTGTCCCTCTTCTCCCACAGTCAGTGGCTTGATTAATTCAAGCGTCAGCCGTGGGCACTGAGGTTAGCTCAAATAGTCCAAGCATGTCAGCCTCAGTTGCTAAAAATAGCTTGGTTGATTAAAGCAGGGCCCCAGAAGAGGGTTGGCGGGTGGATCTCA